>NW_023270816.1:10526862-10691842 GCF_011800145.1 Mirounga leonina
AAAGAAAGAAAGAAAGAAAGAAAGAAAGAAAGAAAGAAAGAAAGAAAAGAAAGAAAAGAAAGAAAGGAAGAAAAAGAAAGAAAGAAAGGAAGAAAAAGTTAGGAAAGGAGAGGATATTATACTATTTCCCTCTGCCCTCCACTGTTTCAGAGGAGAAATCCAGTCATTTGAATTGGTGTTTTCCTATAAGCAATGTGTTGTTTTTCTCTGGCTGCTTTTAAGATATTTTGTCTTTAGTTTTCAGAATTTTAATTATCTGTTTTGGTGTGAATTTCTTTGGGTTGATCCTGTTTAGAGTTTTTCAGTCTCTTGAATCTGTAAGTTTGTGGGGGGGGGGGTTGTTTTGTTTTGTTTTGCCAAATTTGGGATGTCAGTATTTCTTGGGTACTCCTTCAGCCCTGCTCTCTTCCTTCTCTGGGACGCTAATGGTGCAAGCAATGGATCTTCCGTTAATGTCCCCTAGGTCCCTAGACTACTCATATATTCACTTTTTGTTCAGTCTCTTTTTTTCTCGTTCACAATCCTATTTCTCTGTCCTGAGATCCCTGAATCTATCCTCTGTCATTCCCACTCAACTATTGCCCATCCAGCGATTTTTAAATTTCTGTCATGTTTTGTCAGTTCTATAATTTCCATCTGGATCTGTTGTATAATTTCTATGCTTTGCTGAGACAACTTTGTCTTGTCTTTTCTTTATGTCCAGCTATAATTATTTATTTATGCAGAATGTCTATCATGTATGAGTTCATTTTACAATAAGCCAGTCACTAACTCAATATTAAATCATAGAACCAACCCTGCTGCTTCTGACTACCTCACTTTAAAATATCTTTTTGGAATTTTTACTAATTCAGCACTATGTAATATAAAACCAAGTTGAGATCATGTCTCATTATATGCAGAATTTTGTGTACCAGAGAAGCGACTATGCATGTGTCCAGGTAGAGCTCAAGAAAGATGGACAAAAGGGGGTCTGTTCATCCTCTTCAACCAAAAAGGACACCAGTCTTATCTTTCTTATGTCCTAAAATTCTATGCAACATTTTATATTAAAAATAGAAAGAGGGGGCGCCTGGGTGGCTCAGTTGTTAAGCGTCTGCCTTCGGCTCAGGTCACGATCCCAGGGTCCTGGGATCGAGCTCCGCATCAGGCTCCCTGCTCAGCGGGAAGCCTGGTTCTCCCTCTCCCACTCCCCCTGTTTGTGTTCGCTCTCTAGCTGTCTCTCTCTCTCTCTGTCAAATAAATAAATAAATAAATAAATAAATAAATAAATAATCCATTAAAAAAAATAGAAAGAGGGGAGGATCCTGCTGCCAAAGAGTTCAGAGAATTATAGACCTTGATACATATGAAGTTTATAGATGCAGCTTAGTAACAGACATCAAGACTGAAGGCCTAAAAACTCCCATTGCTGACATTTTCTCTTTTTTCATTTGTTTTAAGAGAATTTGTAATAGTTTGCTGAAGCATTTTTTTAAAATGACAGATGCTTTAAAATCTTTGTCAGGTGATTCCAAAATCTGACTCATCTTGGTCTCAGCATCCATTGATTGCCTTCATATTCATGCTGAGTTGTCCTGGCTCCTGGAATGATGATGTTTGCCACTTGCATGTCAGAGAGGGTGAGAATTCTCAGACCCATTGGGACAAAGGTACTTTTCTAGCTGGGTGCTTGTTGTGGCAGGACCCCTATCCTGGTGTCCCTTGGATCCCCTCTGTCTCTTGGTGAGGGGGGAGAGCCTTAGGCTCTGGAGACTCAGCCAAGACTGAGCCACTTGGTATGGTGGGCCTCTCTTGCCAGTGTCACAAGACTGCCCTGTATTCTTGGTAGAAAAGCGGAACTTCAGGCAGTGAGGAGGTAGGGTGCCTCTGGCTGTTGGCAGGGTTCTGAGTCTATCCCCCCTTGCCATTGGCAGAGTCATGCTCACCTGGCATGTCAGAGGAGTGGATGCTGTCAGAATCAGGGGAAGAATCAGCCTAACTTGGCTTTGTTCTGGTGTTAGGCTTGAGGTCTGGAAATTCTTCAGATCAGTGTGGGTATATAAGATGCCCTCTGCTGTGCTCTTCCTCCAGTCCTGGGGTAACAAGCCACCCCCCTTTCTCTAGTCATATCTCAAAGTCCTCTGGCCGCTTCCTGCATGACTTCCAGGGTTTCCAATTGTACTTCATGGCAAGAGCAGGAAGAAACAAGTCTATACCATCTTGTCCAGATCAGAAGTTCTGTCTAAGCTATAGCTGAAGCTATGGTCTTACACAAAGTCAAGGTAAAAGTCAGTAAAGGAATAGAGTGAACAAAACCTAAATCAGAAGAATGAAGGAAAAGAATTAAGAATAAGAACAAAATCAACCACTTATATGATGCTGACTGTACACTAGGCATACACTCTTACATACAAATCCACCTGCACTCCCAGCTCTGTCTCTTGGTGAGGGGGGAGAGGTCCCATGAGATAGCTTCCAACTCACTGATTATTCCAGGATTCCTATCTCAAGACCCAACCTTTTCCTTGAACTCCAGGATTGTGTGGAAATTCCTCACTGAAACCTCTGCTTGGACATAGAAATAGTTCCAACTTAACATGTCCAAACCTAAACTGTGATTTTCTCTGCAAACCAAGCCAACCCCTCCTGTGGACATCTCGCATTTGTGAGTGAGCACGTCTGCCTTCCAGGTGCTCAGGTCATACTCACAGAGCCATCGTCTGGCCCCTCTCTCCCTCATCACACAGACCCAGGCCATCAGCAAATCCAGCTGTGCTGCTATTAGAGCCTTTCAAGAATCTGACCACATCTCTGAATTTTCAGTGCTGACAACCTGCTAGAAGCTATCCTGCACATCTCATAATTGTCTCCCATTTAATTAGCGTGATGGCCCTGCATATTCTCCCTGCTTCATCCTCTGACCTTGTCGACACAGTAGCCAGAATGACTTTGCTGTTAAGTCAGACATACTCACTCCCCCTGACGTGGGTTCCTCTGACTTCCCCTTCTCTGGAGGTCAATCCACTGTGTCTTCGAGACTTTGAGTACTCTCACCCGCTCATAACCTCTCTTGTTCCTGATGCTGGATATTTTCTGCTTGTCCATCTTGTTCAACTCCCCACTCTTTGCCCCCCTATTTTGTGCCCAGGAGGCTGACATTTGTGACCTGTATCTACAGGGTCCCTTTCTGTCTGGCTTCATTAAAATGGGTGATACCAGCAGGAAATTGGGATGGGGAGAAGAGCAAAGGTGGGATACTGTCCTTTCTCTCTTTCTCTCGATCAGGGGTTGGCAGGACCTGTTCCTACTGATGCCCAGTGACTCACCAGGAGCTGTGGGTCTCGTTGGGCTCAGTAACTGTGCCTTCCCCTTCAAACCTTGGCACAGAGTGATTTACCCCGAATCTGACCACATCTTCGTATTCCTGCTTTGAATATGCCATCATTGTTAGTTAGTTATTTAGTTAGTTTGCTGGGGCCCCTTGTTCCCTACTGTGTCCATTGTTCTCTCTGCTCTGGCCAGGTAGTCCTCTTTCCTACTTAACTCCAGCATGCTCTTACCTCAATACCTTGCATCTGCTCCCTCTCTGCCTAGACCAGACAGCATCTGCATGGACCACCCTGGGCTTTCCAAGCACAACCATCAAGGACCCCTTCACGCCCAAGTTTTAATCATTGTATTTAAAATTGCAATATTGACTTCCCACCACAACACTCTTGATTCCCTGTATCCTGGCTTATTCCGCCTAAAACTACAACTCAAAAGTGAGTGACTGAAGAAGCCAGCCATGCCCGGCACTTCAGTAACCTGCAAGAAAGCTAAGTCTATAAGACCTTCTGACTAGAAAGCACCAGACCCAGATGGTTTTAATGCACTATTTCTATAAAAATGCATACCATTCCTGTGAGGTAGGCACTATTTTTATTCCCCTTTAGAAATGAGTAAACAGAGGCTTGAGAGCAAATTGCCCAGGGTCAAGTAGCCCCCAGCTGGGGGTGGGAGGGGTGGGGAGGGGGCAGGGACTGGAAAAACTCACTCCTTTAAAATTTCATGAAACATACAACTAAAGTGTGTCATCCCTTCGAAGCAGCTATAGGTTTCATATACCGGAGCACGGGAGGGGATGAAATTGAACACACCTTCTTGGGAGTTGGTCCCTGCGCGCTTTGGTGCTGCGACCCCCCCGAGTCACGAGAGCCGAGCAATGGCGAGTGTTCCCATTGCCCTCATCAGCAGGGCCTGGGCCGCGGACGCTTGCAGTGTTTTTCTCTTGTTTGCTGAGCCAATTATGAAAAAAGTGAGCTCAAGCGGTTTATTCCCTCTGCTTCTCTGACCTCCTGCCCAAGCGAGGTCCGGGAGGCCGGCGCGCCCCGCATCCGCAGCCGACTGCGGCCCCCGCGCCGGGGGAGGCGGCCAGGCTGCCTGCGTGGGCCTGTTCTCCTCCTGCAGCTGCCCCTGGACATCTTTAATTTATTATTCCTCTTACATAACTTTGTTTTGGTGCATGAGCTTCCATTCCCATGACTTTATGTTGAGAAACATGCTAAAACCGAGGCTTTGCCTTTCACGACCGCCGCGGAGCTGGGTTAGCCTGGCTTCGTGCCCGGGCCGGCCCGGAGCTGGGGGAGGCCGGCCTCGGCCCCCCGGGAAGCAGGCTGGACGCTCCTGCGCCGCACTGGTCGGCCCTGCGGTGGGCTCCTAGTGCGAGGGGAGCCTCACACCTGCCCCGGGCCTGCGGCCCCGGATCCCGGGAGGGGGCGGGGGCTGCCCCAGCCCCGCACCTCCGCGCCTCGCCTGGCACCTGCCGAGCACCTGCTAAGGACACAGTGGTCCTGCAAGTGCACGGCAGGTGAATCTGAGACTGTTACCCAATGAGTAATGGCGTCCAAAGAAGAACAATGGATGTGCGCGTCTTAGGAGGTCAGGTGTGAAGAATGAGCCCCTGTGCCTCGAACTTGTGTTCTGCGTGCATTTGTATAAGCTGCCTCCCGTGTGGGTGCGCCCCTCCCCAAACACCCAGCAGCTCTGCGGTAGGGCCCAAGCGGAGGATCTCCCAGCGGCCCAGATGTGCCCAGGAGCCCGTGGCTTCCCGACCTCTTCTGAACCCGGGTACATAGGGCCGTGGCTGCAGGAGCAAGCCTGCACTGCACCCTGGGCCCTAACCACTGACCGCGGACTGCTCCGCACCTCACCTGTCTGCATCTGCGCTTCTACATCTTCCCATCACTTTTTACCTTTCCCTTCCTGGGCCAGGGGCAGCGTGGGGTGGGGCGAGCCGGTGGTAACAGGAGATCACATGACCGTGCATTGGCTTTTGAAGGTGGGAAGGAGTCTGAAGTTCTGGAGTGGAGGCATCACACCTGCACGCAGCTGGGTGCCAGGCACGCAGGTAGAGCCAGGCCCTGCACCTGCTCCCCGACCCTTCGTCACTAAACCTCCTTGGAATGGGCGGTGGCTCACACGTGACTTGTTTTATTGTCAGCCTTCTGAAAACTGTGGTATCCCTGAAAGTGTTACTCTCCTGTGCTTGTGCTGAATTATTACTACGTCGGTCTGACTCCCCAGGTAGACCGTGCACCTGGTGTTCAGAGCTTGACCAGTGCCTGGAACACTGACTTCCTGGAGTCAAAACAGCTCAGTTGCTCTTTAATTAGATAAAAGTTGACATTGGAAGCTCCTATCTGCTCATAAGGAAAATTTTATTCCTTGTCTTAGTTCATAATTCCCCTCCTCGTATCTGTGTGTTCACTTACTGTTCTTTTTCTAACTTCTGGGACTGGAAGCTGAGATGTTCTCTTAGCAACTGTTCTGCTTCTGTAATATATGCACTTAATGGTATACCAATTCCTCCAAGCACTGCTCAGCTGCATCCATAAGCTGTGATGGGCCGTGTTTTGATCGTTTTTCAATTACAAATATTTCTAATTTCCACTGTACTTCTGTTACTCAGTAATGGTCTAGAAGGGTGAGGTGCAATTATTTTAGTTGCCTTCTGTTGCCGATTCTAGGGGAATTGCACTGTGTAGGAAAACATACGTCTTTACAGCTCGGACGTACAGCAATTGGAACACAGTTAAGGACCTCTGTTCCCGTGCATGAAGACCTCACCACAGGCTTGATGCGGGCTCTGAGGTACAGTAGGTAAGGGACGGCTCTGGGGACGGTCCCTGTGTCAGGCTCACAGGAGGCGGAGGTGCCTGCCCCGTCCTCCTGCTAGGTCGATCCTCCTGCTAGGGCGAGGTGGCCCAGGTGCAGGTGGGATTAGAGGCCTGGCGGGGGAGACCAGTGTCATTTTATTCCAGGGACTTCTTTGGCTCCTGGAAGAAATGTTGCTCCTGAAAAACACATCTCCCCGATGATAAAATGTTTAAGTTGTGCAAAAACTATTCAGGTAGACTTTGCACTCCCGAAGTCATGTCAAAACTGAAGCCAAGCCACAGGGAGGTTTTGAACGTAAAGCCATTGCTCGTTCAGCTCAGGGCGGTCCCTGGGCAGTGAGGCCAGGCTGACCTGGGCTTGGGTCAGCAAGGGGGGGCGGCCCCTCTGCGGCTGGGCAATCGCAGCTGTTGCAGGACGCAACGCTCAGTGACCCCTTGCTAGGGGCCTTCTTTTCAGGGACTTTCAGTGTTGGTGCTAGTGGGCATGCTCCTGCCCACTCCCCCAGCCCCAGCGGCCAGGAGCTGGACGGGGCACTGGCATTGCCAGACCAAACAGTGTGGTTTACCTCCGAGCACTTAGGTAGCCCCCATAACTGAATTCTTCTCTGCGTCTCCTGGTTGAATTTGGTCACCCCTTGGGAGCTGAGTGGTCCTACCCATCCACTCGAAGTCTCCGGTGTTCCTGGAGTCCGCCCCCCTGCCCCCAGCACCCCTGCTCCGGGCAGCCATCCGCCGGATTTCTGCCGCTGTGGACGAGTCTGCATGTTCTAGAATGTCATGCAGATGGGGACAGGGCGTGCACACTTTTCCCCACGGCCTGGCTTCCTCTGTCCACAGGGAGCGTTGGGTCCCGGGGTCCCTGGGCGCGGGGAGGGGAGAGCTCTCAGCCACAGCTCCGCCTCCAGCACCTGCTCCAGGACAGTGGGATCATTTCCGGCATGGTGAGCTGCACACAAACGTACCCAAAGGTTGTGTTTCAGATGTAAGTGTTCCAGGAGTGAAATGACGGGGCCATACGGTAGGTGTTAAGTTTCGTATTTTATGAATTTGCAGAACCGCTTTCCGAAGTGGCTTTCTGCTCCCACCAGGAGTGCAGAGGCACCCGGGGGGTCTCCATCCTCGCCCGCGTTCCATGTGGCCTCATTGTGGAATACCAGGCCCTCCAGCGGCCGAGCAGAGGCCTGGCTCAGTGGTTTTAACCTGCGATTCCAGGGACGACCTCTGCGGACGTTTGCCTCCCCTGCCCTCCGCCAGTTGTGGTCTCCCTGTTACCGAGATGTCCTTTAAAACCCTGGCCCATATTTGCACTGGATTGTTTGTCACCATTTCGTTGTAAGCTATTTATATATTCAGAATAAAAGCTCTTTGTCAGATATTTGTTTTGCAAATATTTTTTTCTCCATCTGTGCTGTAATTTTAAATGATGTCTTGAAGGGTAAAAGTTCATAATTTTGATGGTTTCATCCATGATTTATGTTTTTATGTCCTCTTTAGGAAAATTTTACCAAACAGAAGCTCATTAATCTTTTCTCCTATGGTTTTTCTATAAATACTGTTAACCAGCTTGACCATATTGATGTTCATAGATGACTCCACCTGATAGCAAGAAAATACATTTTTCTCAAGTTGAAAAATTCACCAAGGTAAGTGATATTCTGGGCCATGAATCTAATCCTAAAGCTGGTAAAGTAATAGAAAACACACAAATATATTCTCAAATATAACAAAACTGACTGAAAATAAAAAACAAAATTATATTCGGAAAATCCCTGAAGATATGGAAACGCAAGAGCACACTTCTAAATAACCCATGGGTCAAAAGAGAAATCTCACAATAAATTTAAAATATTTTAAGCTAAATAAAAATACATTTGAAAACTTGCAGGATGTAGCTAACACAGTGCTTGGAGGGAAATTTAGATTATTAAATGTGTGTGTTGGAATATAGCAACCATCTAAAATCAGTAATGTTAAAAGTTATAGGACAATTAAACATATTTCCATGGACACCAATGAACATTTAGAAATTGAATTTTAAAAATACCACTTACAATAGCACCAAAACAAACGGAGTACGTAGATATGAACACAACAAAATAGGCCTCTATGCTGGAAACCACAGAACATTGATGAAAGAAATAAAAAGGATCTCAGTAAATGGAGAAATGCCTTGTATCACGGATTAGAAGACTCAGGTATTTCAAAGATGTCAATTTTCCCGGTTCCCCCCAGCTGGGTCAGTACAACCTCACTCAGATTTCAGCAGATCTGTTCTGGAGACAACAAACGGAACCTAAGGCTCAATCAGCAAGGCGAAGGAACTACAGGAACCGAAGAATTCTGAACGACAGCAGGCAAAGGAGCGGAGCTGTAGGACCCAGTGTGGGGACTCGCTATATGGCTGCAGTGATGAACGCAGCATCATCGCAGTGGCGGGCGGGGGTCTGCGGCGGGAGAGCCCAGGCAGGGGTGCACCCCCACAGCGGGAGTGACTTCCAGCACAGACACAAAAGCATTCTCCGCTGAGAAGGGTGGTCTTTCAATTAATGCTGTTGGAGCACTTAAACATTCATATGCAAAAAAAAAAAAAAATTTGACCCATATTTTGTCCAAAATACAAACAATAATTCCTAATGAATGATAGACCTAAATGTAAAATAAAAATTACAAAATTTCCAAAACAAAGCACCAAAGGAAATCTGCGTGGCCTTGGTTCTGGTGAGGAGTTTGTAGATGTCATACCAAAAGTACGATCCATAAAAGAAAATTTTGCTAAATTTGACTTAATCAGAAATGTAAAAAACTTTTGCTCTGCAAAAGACACTGCAAATATCATGAAAAGATAAGCCTCAGACTTGGAAAAACTATTTGCCAATTAGATATCTAATAAAGGACTTGTATCCAGAACTCTCTCCCTCCCTCCCCCTCTCCCTCCCTCCCTCTCTCTACCCCTCTCTCTACCCCTCTCTCTCCCTCTCTCCCTCCCTCTCTCCCTCCCTCTCTCTCTCCCCCTTCCCTCCTCTCGCTCTCTCAACAATAAGTATTGCTAAAATTACTTTTTTTCAAAGCGACAGGCCCAGTGCTGGTGGGCATGTGCAGCTGTAGGAGCTCTCGCTCTGTGCTGGAGGGACGCAGAAACAGAAGGACCACCTCGGACGACAGCTCGCTGTTCCCTGTGATGATAAACATACACTTACCACACGGCCCCGAAATCCCTGAGCTACATCTTCACCTAAGTGCATGGAAAACTTACATTCCCACCAAAAGCAGTTTGTAAACCTTTCTATCAACTTGGAAACAGCCAAGCTGTCCTCTAGCAGAGAGTGGGTGAACAAACTGTGGTCTGTTCACACAGTAGAACAACGCACTGAAAAGGATTCACAAGGAGCCTGGCTGAGTCTCAACGCCGTTTCCGTGAGTGAAAGAAGCCAGACCCCAGGACTACATATTGTATTTTTCCATTTATATGCCATTCTGGAAGAGGCAAAAAATACAGGGATGGAAAGGAGATCAGTGGTTTCTCGGGGCTTGGGAAGGAGTTAAGTACAGACCGGCCGGGCAGGGAAGAGCTTGGAGTAGCAGCATACCCGTCCCTGTGGTGCTGGGTGGTGGCTCGATGACGACCCATTCGTCAAAGGCCTAGAAATGCAAGAGTAAAATTTATTGCATGTGAAGTTAAAAAAACTCAGCGAGGATTTGCAGGGAGCCAAGAGGGAAAGCAGACTCTGACAGACTAATCTAACTGTATTACAAATGATAACACAGCTCAGAACGTTGGCTCCAGAACTCTGGAAGAGATGGTGGGAAGAATCTGGTGGCAAATTAGGTCAGGACAACCTGAGGGGCTGCCAGGCCGGCCGCTTGGGGGCGCCCGAGGATCTCGAAATGACCTATTACCTGGGTCGGTGGGCCACTCAGGCAGCACCGGGGACACCGTTTTACTAAACTTGCTGAGTGCAGTGCTGCAGGCTGGGTGTCAGTGGAGAGTAGATTAGTAGCAAGACTGAGAAAATGGGAAACGCACAGGGGCCGGGCCTCAGGGCTCCTTCCGGGGTTACGCAGATTTGGATTGCGAGTTTTGACCATGTCCTGGTCATTGTTTGATTTTTCTCGGAACTGATTGGAACTTTGGCTTGTCAGAGATCTGTGGACTGAGCAGTAGAGAAGGAAAAAGCATGAGCAAATGTGATCATGTTGGTTCGCTACGTGCAGAGCAAACCAGTCTCCCCACCATTGCTGGATTGTCCTTACAAAGCTCTGAAGGTGACCTTCCACGCAGACGGACCACCCTCCTGGGGTAGAGACGCCCACTGGCACTGCAGAGTTCACACCACTGAGCGTTTGGTGTTCTTCAGTCTCCTTGTCAGAGCGCGCTCAGGCCCATGACCCTCCAGCAGCCATAAGCCCCCACTGTAGCAGCTTGTCCAGGTTTCCCTATTATGTAGGGTTTCTCCTCCCAATTTTCAACTCGACCTTCCTTCAGGCAGACAAAGCAAGATCCTTCAAACAGTTCCTGTGTGTTATACTCAGTCTCCCAGCCAATGGATACAGTCTGCCTTTCCTCCATATGCTCCCAAGGAGCTTCTACTAACTAGAACTTGGAGATCTTGTATTTTGAACAAGGGAAAGGAAAAGAACAGGACTTGAACCCAAGCTGGAAACAACTCTGTCAGTTGCCGACAACCGTGAGCAGAGCAATTAGACTCCAGAGCCTAGACCCCTGGTGTTTGTCTCCCAGATGAAGAGCCACAGGGTTTGGTCCTGAATCACCTGGGCCACCCTCCCAACAGGAAATTTTACAAAGGTTGGATCAGATGATTTGGGGGAGAAGATAACTTACCCCCAAGACCTTCAGATAAAGAATAAATTTGCAAGAAGTAGTTTCCAACCAAGACCCATCGAAAATTTTTCCAAAACGCAGATCTAGAGATTGTCCTGTTATAATCTGCATGCTTTTAATCTCTGTTTTTATGTGGGTTTTCATTCCTTTTTGCTTCCGTAAGGTCCTGTATTGTTAACGGTCCCTAGTTACCTCTCAACTATGATGCCTGCAATGTTCTTACCAGTAAAATGCCTTTTTCATCCCCAGTCACTTCTTGTTAGGAGTCTACTTTCCGGTTTAAACATTCTCATAGTTTAGTTGATTCATACAGTCTAAACAACTCAGGTTTATTCCCACTTCCTTTGGTTGCTATCCAGACTCTTTTGGTGTCTGCTAATGAATCCGTAGGTTTCCAAGGTAACTGTGCTCAACCATGCAGTGATATTTTAGATGTAACATTAGTGATTGTTTTCAGAAATCCCTGTAAACCAATTCATCAAGAGAAACAATTTGCTCATAACAAAAGTCTCCTTGTCAGGACAATATATCGCTGGCGTGACAAGGCATTCATTTGTCAAATAGCAGTGTTCACATGAAGACCCCTCAAAACTCTTGCTTCACTGTGTCACCAGCCCTAAAGTATCACACCACAAACTGTCCAACCCCAATCACTTAAACTGATACTGTCTTTCTACTTCTCACACCACAGACTAAAACTCTGCCAAGAGGTATTTCTCCCTATTGCAGTAAATCTGATAAACTCAGCTTTGCTTGATCAACAACTTGTCATCTTATGTGGAGTTGATATTCAATACCTAATTCTCACAAAACCATTAATTCAGGTGGTCTTCATGGCATGGGTTGGATCTCTTTTTATTTTTATCCCTTCCATTATTATTTTGCTTCCTCTAAGATCCCATCTCTATAGAGAGTGAGGGATGTGGAGTTCTGGGTGCTCTGACCATCCCTGGAGAAACCTGAAGACCCAGAGATTCTTAAGAAGCTACATACACATTTTTTATTCTTTTCTTTTATTGATTACTTCTCGTAGCATACATGTGTGTCCATGTCTCACATTCACTGTGTGTTATATGCAATAACAGTATATTTCTCTTTTCTGTCTTTCTGAAAAGCCTTTCCCTGAAAGGTCCATGTGTTGGTCTTGTGAGTGTGCGTGCGTCAGCGTATGTGTGTGATGGGGGAGGGGGTAGAGGTACTAGCTTTCTTTTGCAAACGAAGAATACAAGGCTTGAAAGTTTATGTAACTTGCTCAAGGGCACACAATAAGTTGAAGAACTAGAATTCATACCTTTGGAAGACCTGAAAAGATTGAAAAGAATTCAGAGATTTGACTCAAATTTATGTAAAATTCAAATTCAGTGGAAATGTATTGAATAGACCTTGCTTGTTAGATCTCATTCAGGAACTTTCAGTAGATCCAAAAATATTGAAATTACATGGAGTAATGTCTTTTTTGGTAGCTGAATATCTAACGGCAGTACTGAGATACAATACATAGAGCACACACACCGATATTTTAACGGCGGTGTTGAGGTATAACGCATACGCCATCCAGGTCGATGTTTTCTGCATCCCCTCAGTGTTGTACAACCACAACCGCGATGTAACTTTGGAACATTTTTATTCTCAACGAGCCAGTGCCCATGAGCACCCACTCCACTCCCCGCCAGAGTTCTCCCCTTTAGCCCCTACAACCACTAATCTACTTTGTGTCTCTGCAGAGCTGTCTACTCTGGACATTTCATACAAATGTCATCTTATAATCCACGGTCTTTGTATTTGGCTTCTCCCACTTAGCATCATGTTCTCAAGGTTCACCCCCGTTTATAACCCGTATTGTACATAGTTCATTTGTCTTTATTGGACTAATTTTTTAAAAAATCTTCCCAAACTTTGTATTTGCCCTAAGCATGTTTCTGACTGAATTCATGAAACCTTTGAAATACTTTTTTAAGAAAAGTTTCAAGTTACTATTATCAGAAAGAATAATACACAACATTTGAAAAGAATCTGTCCATAAATAAAATCTCTTTGAAAAGCCCAAGTGCTGGAAGTGAAAATATCTAACAGAGAAGTAACATGGGATGGAGAGACACTAATTTATCCTTCATTTCATGGTGAAAAAAAGAAGACACTTATTAGGACAATCAATTCCTGATCACACATAAAAGGACATAAATTCTGGCCGCAGAGCATCTTGAAGAGGATACATGATAATATTCATTAAGTATACACATGGGAACCAGATTTTACTTTAGGAGACAAAATGTTTAAATCCATGCATGTCATAAGATTTACAGTTTTACTGGGGACACAAAGTTTATAGAAATACCAGTAGGGAGATTAAAGTGGGGATGAAGAGGTTAAGTTGAGGCTATGTGTTTCCTGGAGCTCCCCCCACCCCGAAATTCCACGTCTTGTGGTTGTTTCCTGACCCTCTAGAACAAATGAGAAGGCAGCAAATTCGCCTCCAAATGGGTTAATGCATTTCCCAGACCTCTTTCACGCAGTCTAAATATAGAACCACAGGAGTGTGGAGAATGTTCTGACGCACATCAGAAAATATTGGTTTAATCTTCAGATTCACTCTTGAATCTTGGACAAGTGGCTTGAGGTCTCTGACCCTCAGATTCCTCATTTATGAAATAGAGGCAGCAGTTGAGGACTTGCAGGCTCGTTATGATGACTAATTAGTATGGTGAATTCCTAGGCTAGGCCTGGCTTGCTGTGGACCCTCCATGTAGGACACTTGAAGTCCCTCCCCGGGCTTCTTCTCTCAGAGAGAGAGGCAACTTAAGAAAAGGAGATTTTAAATTTCTTACCTGCAACTTCGACCAGAAACCATAAGCACATATGGTTTCCATCTCATGCGGAGGACCCACAAGTCATAATTAAATCTCGTGTTGGCATAGCAAGCTGCTAATGCGAACTCCAGCGTCTCGTGTAGTGCTTAATGGAGAAGCTCTTTCATCTCTCCACCCCCTGAAGCCAGCCGTTCCAAGGCTTCTGAAGCCCACGACTTAGGGAAGTTCCTCACACTCGACTGTTGCAATGCGATGCGTTCGGGCACGTAGCTGAGAAGTTAGTTTGAAAACGAGGGATGGCGCTTTCCTTACTTAACAGGAGCACCCCGCTCCTCAAATGGAGGGACACCGCAGAGTGCCCCCTCTCTGTAAATCGTGGCTCCGTGGAGAGTGGTGTCTCTTGCCCCATTCTCAGTGTTCCGGCAGGGCCTGCTTGTCATGCTGAAGACCCTCTCCCGGGGCAGGCGTCCGTCCACCTGGCCTCCCCAACACCCGGCGCGGGCAGTCTTTGTGGGGCAGCCGGTCGGCAGACCCACAGGACTCCTCATGGCAGCTGTGAGCCCCACGCCCCCGAGGCTGACCACCTCGATAGTCTCTCGCGTGCTTGCTTCCCACCCATTGATCTTCTCTGGTGACACATCTGTTCAATTCTTTTGTCCATTTTGTATTTGGTTGTTTGATTTCTTATTAATGACTGGGAATCCTTATTTATTGAACGTATAAGCCTTTGCTCAGAGGTGTGATCTGCAAGTTCTCAGCTGGTCTGTGGTGTCTGTTGTCACTCATAGTCCTGTCTTGACAAGCACATCCTTCATTTTGATTACGTCCGACTTACCGAACTGAACTCTTGTCTATTATGGATCCTGTGCTTTCTCTCAGATTTTAGATAGCTTTACCTAACTCAAGGTCACAAAGATTTTCTCCAATGACTTTTACTAGAACTTTTATAACTTTGTATTTTACATTATGGCTATAATCTATTTTGAGGGTTTTTTTTTTTTTTTTTTGGCACAGTGTGAGACATGGATATAAATCAATTTTTGCAGAAGAGAAATTGTTCCAGAAGAGGAATTGTTCCAGCCACATTAGTCGCAAGGCTCTTTTTTCCTTCACTACCTTATCTTTGCATCTTTCTTTAAAAATCCGTAGACAGCATATATGGGAGCTATTCCTGGAATGTGCGTATTATATTTACCCTGTGACAACATCACACTGTTTTGTTTACCAGATCTTTATAGCAAGCCTTGCAATTAAGCAGGGCAAATCTTCCATTTATGTTCGCCTTCTTTAAAGCTATGTGGCTAATTTAGATACTTTGCATTTCCAAATAAAGTTTAAAATAAATTTTCAATTTCTATAAAAAAAAAAAAAACCCTCCAGGATTTTGAATGAAATTGCATTGACTTGACTCTATAGATTAATTTGGGAAGAATTTAACAATATTGCATCTTCAGTATCATTAATGTGCCAGGGCTTTTCATTTATTTGTTCTTTAATTCCCTCAGCAAGCATACAGATCTTGCACATCTGTTCACAGATGTATCCCTGAGTATTTTATCCCTGCAATGTTGTTATAAAGTACACTGTGTGTTCGATTTCAGTTTCTGGCTGTCCATCGCTAACACATCATTTTTTATGTATTGATTTTATGTCCTTCGCCTTTTTAATACTCATGTATCATAGATGCATTTCTGTGAATGCCATAGGATATCTGCAGAAATAATCATCTTATTTGTAAATAAAGACAATTTTACTTTTTCCTTTCCAGTCTGGATGCCATTCAGCTCTCTTCCTACCTGAGCAGCTGCTGGGACGTTTGGTACAGTCAAGAAAGGAATTGTCCTCAATGCTGTTCTGAACCTAGGGGACGGCACTCAGCCTTTTGTCATTAGGGATTATGTCAGCTGTGGTTCTACGGATGTGTCCCTCCACAAGGGGAGGACGTGCTTTTCTCCCTAGTTTGCTGAGAGTGTTCATTAGAATAAATGTTAGATACCTTCAAATGCTTTCTCTGCATCTATTGAGATTATTTATTTTATTCCATTTGTTCCCTCTCTTTATTTCTAAGGTGAATTGTATTGATAGGTGTTAAAACAAACTTGTATTCCTGGACTAACCCTTACTTTATCATGATTGTGTTTTTTTATACTTTGTTGAAATTCAGATCTTTTGCGTGTATTTGAATGAGGAGTGTCGGTTTGTAAGTTCTTTCCTTGTAGTGGTTTTGGGGGCAGATCGACACTGGCCTCATGGGATAAACTGGGGAGTCCTGCATCCTCTCAGGTTTCTGGAAGGATTTGTGGAAAGGTGGTGTTCTTCCCTAAGTGTGTTGTAGAATTTGCCAGTGAAACCACCTGGCCTGATCTCCTTCCCCCTGAGCTAGCTGGGCCCTCCTTGGCCACGGCCCACTCTCTGCTCTGTTCCAATGGCCAGCACTGAGCTGTCCCCACACCTGATACCTTGACGTCCCCTCGCCCCTGGGGCTCCATCTGTCCATCCTGGTCCTCCTCACCTTGCCGTGGGCTGCTTGCAAGATGCGCTCTGGCCGGAGGCTGTCTGAGGGGTACCCAGCGAACCCTATGCCGCGGGTCCCACCCCAGGTCTGCACGGAAGTCAGGGAGCCCGGATGGCTGGCTGGCTGGTCCCCCACGGAGGCCGGCTGCGCGCGGGACCCAGAGCTGAGGGCCTGCTCCCTGACTGGCGGCCACTGTGATGGCTGCAGCATGCAGTGTGGCCGGTGATGCCCGGGAGGTGAGGACACCTGCAGCCTGGAGGGTGGCTCTGTCGTGAGGGGGGAGGCGTCCAGGGACTGGAGCTCTGGCATTCATCTTTGCCAGCTGATGGAATTGAGGTGGAGAAGCTCTACCTTCCGGGGCAGGTCTGAGCCCCACGGCCTGCTGTGTATTCCTGGAGGGTCACTGCTGAAGCCCTGGGGGAGGTGAGCCCGACTCAGAGGGTCTGTCCAGGAAGCTCACCTGCTCTGCCACCTCTCCCCCCAAGGTCAGGCTTCCACGGCCTGGCCTGGGCTGGAGAGGGGAGGGCAGTGAAGACTCCTCAGGCTGAACCGGGAGGAGAGAAGATCCCAGAGTAGTGGCTGGCCAGGCCCCTGCCCCAGAAGGCTACCCAAGGAGGGACGGAGCGGGGACAGGCCACCTGAGGAGGGACAGAGGGGGGACAGGCCACCTGAGGAGGGACAGAGGGGGGACAGGCCACCTGAGGAGGGACGGAGCGGGGACAGGCCACCTGAGGAGGGACGGAGTGGGGACAGGCCACCTGAGGAGGGACAGAGGGGGGACAGGCCACCTGAGGAGGCAGAGTGCACAGAGAGGCCGGCCGCACTGTTCTGGCTCCGCGTGTCCCTAAGGCGCAGCCACGACACCTCTCGTGCCCACTGGGGACAGTCTCTGTGCTGTGCGGTGGGTCCGTGAGCTTGGCCCAGAGCCACACATCCTGACGCTAATCACCCTGCTTCTGACCCACCAGAGGAAATGCCTACAGATCTCCAGTTTACAGCCGATGCTTGGTCCTAAGGAGCCACTCCTCTTCGGAGCATCTGTCTGTCTCCCCATTTTTAACCCAAAGTGACTTGAGCTCTTTATTTCTCGGCTCTGTCGGTGAGAACACAGAGGGACTGTCTCTGTAACTGAGGCTCAGGGAGACTGGAGAAATGGGTTGACTTAGCCAGACGCAGAGGTGTCCACAGACCAGGACCAGTTAGGTGTGGGGACCTCAGCAGGTCTTCACGGCCAAGAGGCTGGCGTTTGCAGGTCGGGGTCTCCGTACGGTCCTTGTAGGATTAACTTGCTTCACTTATGATATGCTTTAGCATTTTGATTCAAACCATTTTTCTAGAGACCACACGCTTCTCCCTGGATCCCGTGGGGGGCCTGCCCAGTTTCAGCAGACACAAAACGGGAACGGCCTTGTTTGCCACACACCAACTGTCACCCTATTCTTTCATAGGTGTCCCCTAGTTACAGTGCCCCATAAACACCATCCAATTCGACACAGGACACTTTGGGTTGGAAGCTCACACCTCCTTCCTACACACTTGCTGCCCCTCGGGCTCTCCTGAATAGCCCTTCGGGCAACAGACATCTTTCCTGATCCATCCTGAGCACCCCCACTCCTGTGCATCTGTCCCCCCGGGGAGGAGAGGGCAGGGCCCTTCTTGGGAAAGGTCAGAGGTTCCTTCTAGGCAGTGGGAGATGGAAACCTCCTGTCAGAGGAACAGATCCCAGGACAAGGTGAGTAGAAATTTTGTGCGTCCAGAGAAAAGGTTTGCTCTGTGGTCGAATGGAATCTATGGTAGAAGAAAGTATTTCATAAAAGAGCTTTTACTGTATTTGGAAAAATTCGTGCTTTAGCCAAATGAATCAGAAGTGGCTTTTTCTCTTATTTTTCTTTTTTGCCAAATATGTCCATATGTTTTCAGATGTACTAGCAAAGCAAGAGCACTAAAACTTTAACTTGCTAAAAGTAGGGCAAAACCACATTTTTCCCTGGAAAAACTTGAGAGTTGGGATGGGGAATTGGATGTGTCGTTTTGGATTACTTTGAGGAAAACTTGCCATCTGGATGAACACTAGCCCTGGGGAATGGAATATCGCCACCCTCATATCTTCCGGAAGGGTTGAGCTCTCCACAAGGCTCTGACCCTCAGGGGTGGAATGTTCTCTTGAGTCAGCTCAGTGATGCCTTCACGATGACACAAGAGAGTGCACAGCGAGCATGGGCTTGAGACAAATACCGTGCATTGTCAAATAAGCCGCCCGAGCTTGCTGTGAGAAGGGCTGGATGGTTCTGTACTTTTCGAGTGTCCTTGAGGGGATCATTTGGGATGAGTGTGCGTCACAAGGTACTGCTCATCATTGAGAGCCAGCAGCAAACTTGTCATCGCAGGACCAGGGCCCTGGAGGGGTGACTGGTGCAAGGACACCTCTGCACACTCCCATGTAGGAGCAGCGGTTTGATCCTGCAGATGCGTGAGCGGGTCGGCTAGCATTCCTCTGCTCCCCGAGTAAAGACTCTTCTGAAAAGTGCATTTGTAAATGTGTTTCTAAATTTACCCACTCTTCTACATCTGAGCCAAGTGTTCACTGTGAAATCCAAAACAATCTGGCAGTTGGTGGAAAACCTGTATTTTATATGTCCCCCAATAGTTCAAATGGTAATGAGAAACTGCAAGGTGCTTGTGCTTGGTGACGCACGCTGCATTCAGTAAGTGTTCGGTACAGAGAACCGGCACGTTTTGTAAGCCTTCAACAGCAAGTCAGACCAAGGGTAAGCATGGGCTTGCCTGGTCCCATCCCCACTGCTGGGGGGAAACCTTACATTTACACAGCAGACATTTACTGGGTGAGAAGCACTCAGGTGACCTGCAGTCCTACTGTGTGCTCGGGGCTGTCCCCACAGTTGTGGATTCACTATGAGACAACAGTGCCTTCCCTCCAGTCACTCACATTCTACCCATCCCTTAGGTCTTCTGAAAGTATTTTACATTCACGACACTGAGACAGAGGCTGTAGGGACCCTGAGGTGGCAGGCTTTGCTTACGGCAGGCGGGGAAACAGACCTGGAGAGGGGGGCCCGCCCATACAGGTTACGGGAAGGCAGTGAAAAATAGTTATTGCTGTAGAGTGCTCGGTTGTTATGGTTTTGAAATAGCAGCTGAGGATTCAGACAGAGCGAGCTCTCACCCCACCCTTACCCGTGAAATCTGACAATCAGCCAGTGACCCCACGTGTGTTTCGACAAAGCCAAGCACTTCCATGACCTTTGGAGATCCTGCGACCTCGCTCCAGAGCCCACGCTCTCAGGCTGCAGCTTTCAGCCGTTTGTTATCACAAGGCACAGAAATCCATTTAAAATCATAAATCAGAACACAGAGATCCCACACCAAGTTCACGAGAACACTGTTTTCCCTTTGTGGGCTTGCTGTCTGGTATTCTTTCCTCCTTCCCTCTGTTCCCTCCCTTTCTCTTTCTTCCCTCCCCTTCTTTTCCGTTGAGTTCCATTTGTTCAATAAAAGGATATTTTCACCATCAGTTACATTGATCTGATGACCCACCAATGGGTCAAACTTCACCTTGAAAAAAAATTTCCAAAGCCTGAGAAGCGCTCGTTTTGTCCTCGGGAAGTCACTATCAAGACTGTGCTAGGCGGCGGGGTCGACAAGGGCAGACAGAGGGAATATTCCAGATGCCCAAGAACAGATGGTATGTCAACAAGGGGAGTCATAAAGTGGGATAGTAAACATGTGTGCAAGTTTCTAGACGGTAGGTGTACTTAACGTCTTCCTGGGTTCTCAAAAGCCAAATGAGTGAGAAAGTTCTAGAAGAACATGTACAGTGTCTTCGTTCATTTGTTGGTCAAAATCCAAGAAAGCTAACCGGTGAGTTATTTAGGAAGCATATATGTAGCAAAACCATTTAAAAAGAGGAAAGAGTGTGACATTTAGGATAGCTTTCACCTGGGTGGCAGAGATTGGAGCAAAGAGGACACATTTGGGAAGATGAAGACAGTCTCCTGAGTCCTGAGAATGGGCTCTATCTTAGGCTGTGTAGTGTGTACATGGATACTCTTACTTTAAAACTGCACATATATGCATTGTGCGTGTGCAATACTATAAAATAAAAATATTAAAATTATAAATAATACAAACGTCCAAGAGATATTCACATTTTAAATATAATGATGCTTAAAGTTAGGTAAATAATGGGGTTAGAATGGGTAGAAGTAAAACAATGTCCAAGAATAGGAAGGATGTAATTGAATCATTATGTGTCCACATATAAAGGCTTATAAATTATGTTTTGAATAAAAATTAATTAAATGGTAAATATTCATGACATACTTTACTTAAAAACTACATAGAACTATGTATCCAGTGTGATGTAACACAGACACACACACACATCAATGTGATGACATGTTGGTGATTTTGATTTTTTTCTGTAAGTTTTTCAAATTTTAAAATGAGTGCAAATTACTTTGCACATTAGAAATGATGATGAGTCATCTTAAATGAGGCTGATCTAGAATCTAGCTGTCTGTCTTGGCCCATCCGTTGCTGTAAGAGTCGGGACCTGAGACAGCAGACGTCCGTCTCCCACGGTCTGGAGGCTGGGGTCAGAGCCCCAGGCCAGAGCAGACCCGGCGTCCGACGAGGCCATTTCCTGGGTGCAGATGACCACCTTCTCCCACGCCCTCACATTCTCTTCTTGTAAGGCACTGGTCGACCCTGCAGGCTGCCCCTCATGGCCTCATCTGACCCGAATGACTACCCCAAGGCCCCACCTCCAAATATCCCAGTGCAGGGGATTAGAACTTCAACATACAAATCTGGGGGGACACAGACATTTAGGCCCTGACATTGTCTCTTCCCTAATCCCTCCCCAAAGTGCTAATGAAACTTAAGAGGAACTTCGACTGTGCACGGTAATCTAGCAGGTGCTTTAACATAGACACACCGTTAAATTAGACAAGAATAGATCATGGCTAGCTGTAACTCAGCCTTCATATTTGGTTGCATCAACTTCTTGGGACAAAAAAAAAAAAGAAAAGAAAAGAAAAAAATCACCCCGGGGGAAAATGGGAATAGTTTTCCCAGTACAAGAAAGGGACAAAATAGAAAGTTAGTACAAGCTGAGTGACCCCTGAAACCTGCACTTGCCCACCCTGCTCTCCTAGCTGAGTGAGGCGGCAGTCTCCTGTCTCCATGAAGGATCTCGCCAAGTGAAACTTTGTTGAAATGAAGGTCTTCATCCCTTTCAAGTATTTATTATGTATGAGTTCGTGGACTGATCCCAGAAGATAGAGTTCTCTGAATTATCAATTAATTATTCCAGGCAACTAACACCGACTTTCAGATACACTCATTCTCTGTGACGTCCACGTTACTCTTTTAGAAAAAGACACACAAAAAAAATTATTAATGGAGAGACTGTCTTTTTTCCATTGGCTACTTTTTCCTGCTTTGTCAAAGATTAGTTGGCCATAGAGTCAAGGGTCCATTTCTGGGCTCTCTATTCTGTTCCATTGATTTATGTGTCTGTTTTTGTGCCAGTACCATGCTGTCTTGATGATGACAGCTTTGTAATAGAGCTGGAAGTCCGGAATTGTGATGCCGCCAGCTTTGCTTTTCTTTTTCAACATTCCTCTGGCTATTCGGGATTTTTTCTGGTTCCATACAAATTTTAGGATTTTTGTTCCAGCACTTTGAAAAATGCCATTGGTATTTTGATCAGGATGGCATTGAAGGTATAGATTGCTCTGGGCAGCATAGAGATTTTAACAATGTTTATTCTTCTGATCCATGAGCATGGAATGTTTTTCCATCTTTTTGTGTCTTCTCCAATTTCTTTCCACGTAAGTATAAATGGTGCTGGGAAATTGGACAGCTATACACAGAAGAATGAAACTCGACCATTCTCTAACACCAAACAGAAAGATAAACCCTAAATGGATGAAAGACCTCAATGTGAGACAGGAATCCATCAAAATCCCAGAGGAGACCATAGGCAGTAACCTCTTCAACATGGGTCACAGCAACTTCTTTCAAGACACGTCTCCTAAGGCAAAGGAAACAAAAGTGAAAATGAACTTTTGGGACTTCATCAAGATAAAAATCTTCTGCACAGCAAAGGAAACAGTCAACAAAATGGGACAGTCAACAGAATGGGAGAGGATATTTGCAAATGACACTACAAAGGGCTGGTATCCGAGATCTATAAAGAACTTCTCAAACGCAACACCCAAAAACCAAAAAATCCAGTCAACAAATGGACAGAAGACATGAACAGACACTTCTCCAAAAAAGACAAACAAATGGCTAACAGACACATGAAAAAATGCTCATCATCATTAGCCATCAGGAAAATTCAAATCAAAACCACATTGAGATACCACCTTACACCAGTTAGAATGGCAAAAATGGACAGGGAAAGAAACAACAAATATTGGAGAGGTTGTGGAGAAAGGGGAACCCTCTTACACTGTTGGTGGGAATGCGAGTTGGTACAGCCACTTTGGAAAACAGTGTGGAGGTGCCTCAAAAAATTAAAAATAGAGCTACCCTATGACCCAGCAATTGCACTCCTGGGTATTTACCCCAAAGACACAGATGCGGTGAAAAGAAGGGCCATATGCACCCCAATGTTCATAGCAGCAATGTCCCCAATAGCCAAACTGTGGAAAGAGCCAAGATGCCCTTCAACAGAGGAATGGATAAAGAAGATGTGGCCCATATATACAACGGAATATTACTCAGCCATCAGAAAGGATGAATACCCAACTTTTACATCAACATGGATGGGACTGGAGGAGATGATGCTAAGTGAAATAAGTCAAGCAGAGAGAGTCAATTATCATATGGTTTCACTTATTTGTGGAACATTAGGAATAGCATGGAGGACATTAGGTGAAGGAAGGGAAAAATGAAGGGGGGAAATCGGAGGGGGAGAAGAACCATGAGAGACTATGGACCCCGGGAATCAAACTGAGGGTTTTGGGGGTGGGGTGGGGGAATGGGTTGGCCTGGTGATGGGTATTAAGGAGGGCACGTACTTCATGGAGCACTGGGTGTTAGACGAAAACAATGAATCATGAAACAATACATCAAAAACTAACAATGTACTGTATGGTGACTAACATAACATAATGAAAAAATTTTTAAAAAGATATAAAATAGGCACTTAAATGCTTGCTGACCAATTTATCTTTTTAGAGTTGACTAATAAAAAGTTTTACATAGCAAAAAAAATGATAAAGCATTAAAAAATAGACAAATTTAAAAGACACAACTTAAAAAGAAGAAAGTCTATAAAATCTTTTTACTAATGGACTGCTCATAAAAATTAGTAATGGAGATTTATAGTGTGAAAATTTTAAAACCCATTACAAAGACAGTTATTTCTAGGAACAGCCTCATGGCTATGGGTCTTGCTTCTTTTAGTCCATTCTGATCATTCTGATCATCTCTGTCTTTTAATTTGAATGTTTTAAGCAATTTATGCTGACACTGCTCTTGGTGAAGTCTCCTGTCTTCCCTATTTTCTTCATAGCTGCTGTCTTCATTCAGTCTTTGTTTCCTTTTGGTTTTGTTGAGTAATGGTAAGTATCCCCTGTGTTTCCTCTATTGGGTGTTTAACAGATCGTGCCTGAATTATTTCCTAGACAGTGCTCTAGGACTGCACTGTGTATCTTAAGTTTCCACAACAATTTTGAATTAATATTTAAAACTTCCAGCATAATGTTTACCAGGATTTCCATACACTTTTAGAGCATATATGAAATAAACCTCACAATACAACTTCGTAGTTTGTAATGTAAAGTCAACTTACTTTTAAAAAGTTAAGAAAGAGAAAAATCTTTTCTATGTATGCACACATTTACCAGTTTCTTTAGAAAGATCCAGAATTCTACCTATTTGTAATCATTCTTTATCTTGAAGGAATATCTTTACCGTTTCTTACAGTACAAGTCTGCCGGCAACAAATTATCTCAGCTCACATTATCTGAAAATGTTTTATGTCCCTTCATTCTAGAGGAGTAATTCCTTGGCAATACGTTCTGTGTTACCATTTCCCCCCTTCATTTTCGAAGGATAATTCCACTGATAATAGATCCTTAGAGTCCTTTTCTCTCACTCACCCTGCTCACCACTAGTCTCGTGTATGTAAGGACTTTTCCTCTGGTTGTCTGTACGAATTTCTACTCTTTTATCTTGCACAATTCATGATGTGCATAGGTGTACATTTCTTTGCATATCTTCCACTTGGATTTCCTGAGTGTCTTATATGTATAGGTTGTTTTTCATCATATTTGGGAGATCTTGCCCATTTTTCCTGAAATGACTGTGTGCTCATTTCCCTCTTCTCTCCTGCTGATGTTCCGAGCACATGTGCACTAGACCTCCTGATATGTCACGTAAGCCAGCTTGCGTCCATCTGTGTTTTCTGGGCTTCGGTTTAGAGAGTTTCTATCTAGAGAGCTCTGTTCAAGTTTACTCGTCTTTCCTCAGCATTCCACCTTCTGTTGTTGAGCCTGTCCAGTTATATTTTTAACTCAGATATCATAATTTTGTGATGTTGAATTTCCATTTGGTTCCTTTTTCTGACTTGCCTTTGTCCTCTTACCTCATCCTCCACCATTCTCTCCTTCTTGCCTATAAATCCTCAATGATATTGATAACGGTGGCTTGTAAAGCCCGGTACACTCTCTCCAGTTCTGGAACCAGCAAGCCACTGTGTGTTTTTCCCCTTGTTTGTAAGCCTCATAGTATTCTGTATATCTCACAATTTTTGATGGTATATGAAACATGGCATATGAAATAATCTCATGTTTTACTTTGGCTTGTTTGTTTGTTTCCAGAGAATATGACATCTTTTCTGTGCTTGCTGATTAAATGAGCAAGTGATCATATTTTACCAAATGTCATATTGAACTGGGACCATTCCATCTTTAATAGCAATGAGCTGGTCTGTCTCTAGGCCGACCTCCACTGACCCATACCTCCTGATGCCATAGCGGAGGGACCAGTCCAGCTTTCTTATACATGTGTTTGATCTAGAAGGAGGCTGGATTCAGCTATATTAGGGCCCTCAATCCTAGGCTCCATAAAAATAAGGAAAACTGCAAATTCTGTTTTTCAGCCCCTACATCACTGCCTTTTCCTTTCCTTTCCTTTTTTCTTCTAGAAAGTTAGGGTTTGGCCTGGGATAATTTTCAGGATAAGCATATTACTGTTTTTCTTGGTGCTCTTCCAGACTCCAATTCACTCCACCATCTCTACCATTGCTAATAGCTTGGCTGAACTCACCTTGACCTTGAAGAGTCTGATGTTCTTTGAGGAGCTTCTACCTCCTGCTGCCATGACGAGGAGACCTGGGCTCTGTCCCCAGGAAGCCTCCATGGCTCTCTGACCACCTGTGAATGGTCCTCTCCTCTGCGTCAGCACAACATCTTCCGGTGTCCACCACTCATGGGTGTTCTCACAGATGAGTACAGCTGTCTCTGTGCCCATTCTTCTTTAATGTCCTTTTTTACTTCCGTTATCAAGCATTATCAGCATGTGTTATTTTAAAGTATCAGTAATGAATGCCACGATATATATTAACATTAAATACTTTGTATAATAAAATTGTCCATTTATGGAGATAGGCAATGCTTTTAACCATCTGTTTTATGTTTAATATTCTGAGCAAGAAGGAATGCATTTTTAATCTTCTGGTCTGTACAATGTTACTAACCCTAGACACTCTGCGAGGTTGGCGGGTGACAACATAGAGTGTGTGGTTGCTATTAAAATAGACTTTAAATAATTGTGGATGACTATGAGTGTGTCAGTATTTACCAAAACAGCTGTGGCCAGCTAACTCAATTTGTTGTCACCATGGTGATAAGGTCTGGATTATGGTTCCACCACGTGTGGCCAATTAGCTTCACTCTGCCGTGAGGTCAGAGATGAATCCTCCTCCTTCCCATGATCCTGGCTGATTTTCTACAAAGACACAGCGGGTGATAGAACGTAGATGGACCAGCACAAATCCATCCGTGAATTGTGCCTTCCTGTACCCATGTCTTTACACAAGCTGACACTTGCTTGTCGAGTTCTAGCTCACCCATCAAGACTCTAGTTGCACATAAGATAACAGCAGCCCATCACCGTTGGTGAAGATCCAAAGCAGCATTTTCTTCATAGAGTTAAATCACGTTTGTGTAAAGAACGCTTGGGGCTTAATGCATAGTTGATCTTCATCACATATTTGTTGAACTGATATTGTTTCTCTACATACATATACCTATGGCGAATTAATCATTTATCTTTGAAGAATTATTTTAAAGTGATAGCTGAGCTGTCACTTAATTAGAATAAACAAGAGAATATTAGTGCTAAGATGGAAGTATTATAACTTACCAGCTTGTATACTAATGTGAACTAGGGTGCTACCAGATGTTCCAGAACTGAATTAGAACTGAATCTTGCTTTAAAGAATTATGATAGAAGTTTAGTATTCCTATTATGCTCAGAAAGAAGTGAATATAAGGATGAACTTTCTGTCTCATCTTCGGCATTTTTGAAGTAGCTAAGTGGTACACCGAAGGATTTTGAGCGAAGGGCCCAAATTCTGGCACATTTCCAAAAACTTCTTAGTGGGGATGTTCTCTCTCTCTCCCTTAGACACACATACACACACACCTCTAAATAAAATTTAAAAATCCTTTTCTAGTTAGTTTACTAAAACTACCATGAAAAGGAAAGAAAAAATGCTATATAGACATAAAAATATTTCCAAACTTCAACCTTGAAAGATGACTATGTGCTTTAGATACGAAATTTTGCAAGCATTCATTGAAAGCTGATGACCCTTAGAATAGACAATTTTTAAAAATGGCTCCAGTTCCAAAGAGAAGATCAAACCCACCTCCCAAGAGTTTCGTTCAAAACTGAGCCTGGAATTTACAATGAGAGTCAAAACTGAGACTCTTATCTATAATTGGATATTTTCCCACTGAGCTGTTTTCCTTTCTGGTTCTCTCTGGCTTTCTTTCTTCTCTGGGATTTTTGTTTTGTGTTGTTTTTGATGTCATTTAACTTGATTTTTTTTTTTTTTATTTTTGTAAAATGTGAGTGTGACAGATGACCACGTTTTATTCCCACATCACAGTTCTCATTTCTGAAATGGCTTTGCCACTTTATTCACCTGTTTCATAAAACCTACCCTACCTGGATCTTCGGAAGAGGAGCTCTGTTGTGGACTGGCTCTATCTGGAATCTTCCTTAGATAATTCAATGAATCCCATCATGCCAGGAGATAAAATAATAAAATATATTTCCTATATTTTGGAAAAGAGAAGGGAATGATTTATGAATGTGTTTAAAGAAAAGAACTGACTTTTTTAAAATATCATTCCAAGATTGCTGTATTTGGTTAAGACTATGAGGCTTTCTAAGTATTTCCTGGAGCCTGTATCAAATGAACTGGTGGCTAAAATTCTCTGCATAAGGGAAAAGTAGACGTTTAAACATTGGGACAAGGATGTTGGCAGAGGCTAAAAGGCAAAGGACCTCTGTATGAAGCTGAAAGATACATTCCTGGTAGAAGAGAAAATTAGAAAACATTTACTTCTAAGAGCAAAGATGTCTGTTATTCTATAATAAAGTTCCAGTTTTAAGGATCTGTAATGAATAGGCGTTATGAGGAAATAGAGAGTGGTAGGAATTTAGCAAGGCTAGGGAAGAGACCAGAGATATGTTATACATAGGAGCAGCAAATGTCAAAAGTTAAAGACCCATGAGCAGGGGCACCTGGATGGCTCAGTCGATTAAGTGTCTGCCTTTGGCTCAGGTCATGATCCCAGAGTCCTGGGATTGAGCTCCTGGGTGGGCTCCCTGCTCAGCAGGGAGTCTGATTCTCTCTTTCCCTCTGCCCCTCTCCCATGCTTGTGCTCTCTGTCACGTGCAAGTGCGCTCTCTCTCTCATAAAAAATAAAATCTTAAAAAAAAAAAAAATAGACCCATGAGCAGATTGGGTCCGTGGAGCCATGGGAAATGAGAAGTGGTAGGTTGAGGGTCAAGGGCCTGGGAGGGACAAAGCTATGAGCGGAACAATCCCAGTGAATTGTTACTTCTTCCAGAAGGTCATGGGAAATTGCCAAGAAGTGTGAAAGAGAATAAGTGGATCAGACATTCCGACAGATCATGGTTCTGTGTCTGTAAAAACGCAACTTGAGAGAGACTAGATTGGGTTGGGGAGACTCACTAGAAGGTTGTTGAGAGTCCAGAAGATTATGAAGAAACCCAAGTGATAGTAAGGATGGAGATGGAGAGACAAACTCAAGTACATGTAATACAAAATTAACGAGATTTGATAATTTATTGGCTATGGAGAGTAAGGGAGTAGTCAGTGATAGCTCGTGAGTGTGGAGTCTGGGTCATACTAGGGATGGGGTTATGGCCAACTGAGCTGGATAATCCAGTAGGTATGCAACCACTGGAGGATAGTGAGGAATTTAATTTGGGATATATTGAGTGTGAGATGCTCCTGGAGCATCCAAGTTGTGAGCTGCTGTTATTAATTATGTGCTAGGTGCTTTTCCCAGTAGTTTACATATAGTAACTGATTTAATCTTCAAGAAACTCACAGAGATGGATAATTTTAAGCCAATTTTACATTAGAGAAAATTTAGACATAGTTCTGCAATCTGAAATTATGGGAGGGGATTGCAGTAAAGCTGGATTGGGGAGATCAGGGTATATACAGGTCACAGCTGAGACCTTACAAATGGATAATATCAAATAGGGTGGAAAGTGCAGTGTGAGAAAACCACGTATTGAGTTAGGGATCCTGGGACGGAACAGCACTGTGTAAACTGTGTGTAGATCTCCGGCAGGAACATGGAAGCATGACAGACAGAGGGCTGGGATGAAAGGTATTAGAAACACAAAAATAGCTGAAATTGAGAGTCTCCACTTCTATCAAACATGTGACCTGAACCAGAAAAGAGGAATTTTTTAAAAAGACAAAGTTAGGGGCACCATGACATCATTTTGAAGTTCACCAATGATGTGTATTCATTATTTGACAAAAAAGAGTCATTTATCTTATTTTAATTAAAACAAAGTAAATTATGTCAGATTTTTCTGCACCACTGAACACATTTTTCCATTCAGATCAGTAGATATGGTACTAATTTCCATTTTCCTACACTCAGGGGTCTCCAATTCACTGTGTCATGTCTGGCTATCCCTACAAGGGTGGGCGATACCTCCACATTCTTTCTCTCCTCTTCTATGCATTCCACTCTAGCTTCACCATTTCGTTCTTGCAGCAAATACTACAGAGTGTCTACTTCATGCCTGACTTTGTCCCATGAACAAAGCAGATAATGGGAGTTGCACATGTGGATCTTGTACTTGGCAATGGTATTCATTCAACCTTGGCAGCAAGGCTGCTCAGAAGGGGCAGAGAGGGAAGACAGGTTTGAACATTGTCTGGGGAGGTCTGTTCACATTCAGGTCCTCGTTTTGTGAACAGAACACTGTTAGGAACTTTTCAGAAATGTCTTTGACTCCAGGGACTCGGTGGCACCTCAAGTGGAGTTGAGCCACTTTTCTACACATTCAGCACAATGGTCCAAATTCTGGTAAGTGCTTGACTAGACTGTGTCCTGAAAAGATCTTGAATATTCTACAACACAGACAAAATTAAGTAAGATTTGGCTTCCTTCTAATGGTAGAAAACACTACACTACTCTCTTCCTGGTCCTTGACTCTCAACTTAGACGGCGTGTGAGTTCAGCCACACATTTAGTACATACATTTGTCATATCTTTGAGAAATTCCCACTGAAATTCATGCCTTGTTATTAACGGCCAAATCCATTTTTTAAAACTTGATTGTTGGGGTGCCTGGGTGGCTCAGTTGGTTAAGCGTCCAACTTTTGATTTCACCTCAAGTCATGATCTCAGAGTTGTATGATCGAGCCCTGCATCACCCTCCCTGTGCGCTTGGCGGGGAGTCTGCCTCTCTCTCTCTCCCTCTCCTTCTTCCCCTCCCCCTGCTTGCAGGCTCTCTCTCCAAAATGAATAAATAAATCTTTTAAAAAATTTTACTGTTGACCATTTTATGGAGTGCAAATGGTCATAGATATCATTAAGATTTTTCTCTAAATTTGCAACAAGCTGATAAAAACAACTAAAGGGATACTGAACACACATGGACCTTTTAAAGCCCTTGTTGTGAATACATCTTATATTATAAATTTTATAACAAAATGAGGTGATTAAAATCTTTGTCTTTTTTAAAAAATATTTTATTTATTTATTTGGGAAAGAGAGAGAGGATGCATGCACATGAGGCAGGGAGCAGCAGAGGGAGAAGGAGAAGCAGAACCCCTGCCGAGCAGGGAGCCCGATGCCGGGCTTGATCCCAGGACCCTGAGATCATGACCTGAGCAAAAGGCAGATGCTTAGCCGACTGAGCCCCCCAGGCACCCCAAAATCTTTTTTCTTTATATCAGAGAAAACTAGGCTCAGAAAGACTTAGCGAAGTGCTTAAAATGAGTAGAATTTGTGCTGCATGAGCCAGGTATAGTCCTTAGCTGTCTCTTCTATTCCACTGTCCTCTCTGTTCTTGCGTTACTACCATAAATTTAATTTTTCATTGCGATGGTTTTGTGATGTTTTAAATTACTCCATTCCGGAAGTTGGTGAGGAAGGAGGTTGTGTGATGTGGACACAATACTGTACTTTCAGGGAGAGCACGCAGGTCCTAGCTGCTGCATGGCCTTTGTTAAGTTAACCTAGGGGTCTTAATATTCTCATCTTCGAAATACAGAAAAGGATACCTAGGTCGGAGGATGCTTTGAAAATTAAATACATTGGTGAATTTGAATGAAGTAAATTAAGTAAAATGGTGGATTTTCACTACTCTGTCATGTCACTACTATAAGTTGTCAGTATTATTTATACTGTTGGGGCCCCCGACACATCTGAATAAAAAGAGAAAGACCCCGATCCAGGGCTTGGCGTTTGGCCTGCGGGCTCCGGCTCCCCAGACCTCCGCGGGCGACACCAGCAGCTGCACGGAACTGGCCAGTTCCATCATTTTATTTGAGTGTGGCCCTGAGAGGGGCTGCCAAGCTCATTCATGGATCTGGGGTTCTGCCTCAGATTTACTTCCTGTGGGCAGCTCGGCCAATTCCAAGCAGTCAGATCATGCCCCCGGGTCCCGGGAAGGACGACACCCAAGAGGATGGACCTCGTTCCAATTTCAGGAGCCTTTCAGCCGTCAGATCGAGTGTTTCCTTTTGGACAAATGCAATCCCTAGCTCACTAGCTGTGAAGACAGATCTTGGGCTCCAAGAGAAGTCCGGCTTCGGCATTGCCAGGCTCACTGAGCGCGCATTCTCGCTAAGTCGGCGGTACCAGGACCAGAGTCTCCCCCTCGCAAGCGAATCTGACACACCAGCCTCACCAGTGCACGATGATCCTCCCTGGCTTGGGAGAGGAAGCTTGGGCCACAAAGCCAAAAATTAGACTTATTTGCAAATTTTTGGAAATTGGTTGTAAGGGACAAAAGCCATTATCACTGAGTAAGTTTTGGGCCAAATGAGGCCTTCCTCAGGTGGGATGACAGTGGCCCTAGGCCCTTCTGCTCCTCAGGTGCTTTCTCCTCCGCCCCTCGTCGCAGAGCTGGGCACAAATGCCCCCCAGCTGGGTTCTCACTCCGTGTCCACCCTCGGTCTCACGCTGCCTATGGCTTCCTCTGCCACATGGCCAGTTCTGTGCGTGGTGTTCGAATGTCTGTGAACACAGTGATGACCTCCCCCTCCTGTTGCCATATGTCAGGGTGCCCATCTTCCTGCTCGAGCCTGGCCCTGGTTTCTACGGGCCACCCCTTGGCCCTGCGGTTGGAGGTATGGGACGGCCAGCCCCAGCAGCCCCGCTCTCCTCTGCCCATACAGAGAGCTGGTACCTGGACCCTTCTCCACAGGACCTTGAATGCTGCAGCTACAGTTTTGAGATTAACTCCCCATATTTCTCAGACATCACAGGTACCTCTCCAGATACAATCGACATAAAAAGTAACAAAAATATACACCGCCAAACCAAAACAATGTTTTCTGATGGGCAGAGTTTGGTGACTTAAATTTGAACTCCTCGTGCTCTGTGAGGTTTGAGTACCAATCACTACTTTTCATTTGGGTGAATGGATATCATCCTGTGTTTATGGGCCCATAAAACTGTCTTCGGAGTCAGATGCTTCATGATCTGAGCTGGTTCCCTGCTTCCAGAGATGCTCCCACGCCCGTGTTCCCACACAAAACAGCACGGAGGCAAAACCTCTGGAGTGACCCTTCACGAGTTTCCAGCTATTGGATAAAGTTGTCGGACACTTCCATCCTCCAACTATAAATCCTCCTGAACATAAGCAGCACCTGCATTTACAAATAACCCACCTGCGTTCATCACTGGTTTCCCTCCGTGCTTCATTTCTGAGCCACATTCCCGGTTCCGGCTTCTGCCTTGGTCCTCTCTCCCTCTCCCCTGCTGTGTTCTCCCTGCAAGACTCATCCACCCTCCTGACTGGCCCTGCACAGTCTCCCCAAACTCACCGCTGATTGCCATAGCATCACAAAACTCTAGAACTAGCAGAGATCCCATCTGACAGGCCATGTGTCCAAGTCATCACCACCATCACCATCAGTAAGAATAATCATAAGCACAGACAAATGATTTGCTTATAACTCTCAAGGATGCTTTGTTCTCATACAGACTTAATAACCTGAAAACCAAGCCACCATTCCCAGCCTTTCCCAAATTCTACTAGACCTGCCCAGAGTCTCCAGTCAATGGAAACATTCTCAAAATCACAAAAGCTCTACAGTTCAGTTCCATTCCCCCCACACCCTTGCTATCCAAGACCAGACGGTAAAACAAAAACAAAAACATGGGTTCCTCCACTACCTCAAATCAGATGTCTGTCTTCCAGATTGATAATCTTGCCTCAGTTACATCATTCATCCTGACCCCGACTTCCCGGGTTTGAGTCTTTTTCCCTAAAATCCATCCCACGCCCACTGCCGTCCTAACACTCCTGGTCCTGAACCTTCAGCGGCTTGCTAGCCCCAGCCATATCAGTGTAGGCTCATCTGCTGGGCACACCCTAGATTTCCCATCACCCGCATTTACCTTTTTCAACCCGATTCTAAAGAGGAACACCTCACAGTCTCTCAGAAAGTCTTTCACCTTTTTTTCCCGTTTTCTCCTTTTGCTTGAAATCCCCTGAATTCCCCAGTATCTACTCACATCCTGTCCACTTTGGGAGGCCAACTCAGTGTCCTGGACATTATTTACTGATGCTCTATATGCTCGCCTTTTCTCTCTAACTAGATTCAATGCTTTCTGAGATCAAGGATCGCTGCATCGTGGAGCTCCGGACAGCACACAGGGCCTCTACCACCAATCATCCTTCTCAGCAGGATTCTATTTATTAACCTAATTAATATTGGATAACATGCTCTCAGGCAACACATACTGTCCTAGGTGTTGGAGATATACCAGCGAGACACAGTCCCCGGAGCTTAAATACGATGCAGGAAAAAGCACTAATGGAAGACCCCAAAATTAAGTAATTTATCACAAACCTTGAAGACACTCCCACTGAGGGAAAGACAAAAGAGAGGGTGACAGAGACACTGAAAACTCCTGCACAACTTATTTCAGTCATGTTTTCTACAGAAAGAGGAGATCCCAGTTAACAACACTGGTGAGAGGTTTATTTCCAGGGGAAACGTCCCCTGGTTTTATGTTTCCGTATCCATGCACAGATCCCCTCTCTCCAGGGGCTGCATTCACCCACATTAACTGTGGATAAACACATGCTTGCATTGACTTCAGACTCTGCCTGTGTCCAGGGGGCACATCGGGGCTCCTGAAGGCACGGGTAGAAGCAGGGCAATCCTCAGCTAGAGCAACAGAGGGACTCATCCTGGTGTCGCAACCCCTTCCGTCAAAGTGATTCTTCCAGAACAGTTCTCGGTTAGTGACTTCAACAGGAAATTACATCTCCACGTCCCCTGCCAGACCCGCCTTGGAAAACGCACAGCCTCGTCTCTGCACTGTAGATACGAACACACAGTTGCACGGGATCCTGGGCTGCACACCCACCCCAGAGCCGCCTCAGGTCAGGTTTGGGCTCAAAGACATTTTGAAGAGCAGTTTCATGCTTCTAAAGTGTCGTGCTTCTAAAAGCACCATCGTATTTCATTTCCCCATCAATTCTTGTTTCTTTTCCATTTCCTTTTAAAATTCATTTTGTACAGTATGCCCGTTTCTCAATTTATCTCATTTTTAATTCCTCACCTGGGGTGCCTTCTCCATCAACTGGCAAAGTTATCATTTTAATGCAGCTCTTACAGAGATACAGAATGCTCGCTTGGCCCAAGCACTTCGCAAGCCTGAGGCCACCGAGCCTTCCGGGCGTGGGCTCATTTCTGCAGCACAAAACGGCCCTTCCGGCCTAAAACTGGGCTCCAGGCCAGGAACCTTGCTGTCATGAATGAACAGGTTTGTTCTAACCCCACATCTAATCCTGAGAACAATTCTGTTTGTTTTTAGACTTAGATGTGTTACATGCAGCAGAGTATACACAAGTCTCAAATTTACAGCTTAATAAATAAATACATGTGCTTGTATAATCATCCCCGGGATCAAGATGCAACCCCACCCCCAGCCCCAAGAGTCCCCAGATGACAGCATCTGTCAGGATCAACATCTGAGCCCCGAGCCTGCACACCAGCGTGGGGCAGGGGTAGGCCAGCCTCAGAGCCACAGAAGCCCCACCAGCGGGCCGTGTGGTCTTGAGCAAATCACGAATCACGCTGCATGTCGGTGCGCCCAGCCGTGCAGCCAAGGTGAGCTGACCAAGTGCCTTTGCCGTGTGAGTCACAGGACCCCACGTGTGAAACCACTTCCGCCGTGTCTGACGCATCTCTGTCACGTTGGCTGCCGCAGAGCTGGCCTACAGCAAGATGGCCACAGGCTTGCACCAAGCCTTCAATAAGTACCTTACATTTGGCTGTTTTGCAGTCACCAGAATCAAACGGATTGGCCAGGTCCACCTCCCACAGCAGTGTTTCTTACCGTGAAGTCTCCTAAGACTGTCCACCTGCAGATACCTAGGGGTGTTCACAAAAATGTAAATTCTTTCCACTTTAAACCTGCTGGACCAATTTATATACATATGTGTGTGTGTGCATGTGAGTACGCACATACATGCATGCACATACCTGTGAACGAACATGTGTGCACGTGCACACGCATACGTGCCCTGTGAATGAACATGTCCATGTTCATTCGTACGCATGTTCACGCATATGCATGTATGCACGTGTGTGCACATGTGAATGAACATGTGTGCCCACATGTTTGTGTCTGCATATATGTGTGTCTGTAAATGTATTCATCTTTAGGATGGTGCTTGGGAATGTGCATTTTTTAAAATGTCATTTCATATTCTTTGGGCACATTCACATTTGAGCACCACTCTTAAATATTGGTGATCTCATTTGGGACTTCATGAATTACATGTGGTGAGTAACCGGTGTTTTCTACTAAGTAGAAGTGAGGTGGTGTTCCTGGCAGTGGGTATCTGTGACAGTAAACGCACTATCTAATTCATCCTGTCCCCATGTCACCCCCACCCTGCTGGATGACCGCACACTCACTGTGAACTTTGTAACTCTCTTCGGGAGAAAGACTGATCCCAAGACACACACTTAAGAACAAGCTCATTCCCAGAGCCCTCCAGGTATGCCGACCGGTCACCTCACCTGTCTGTGTGCTGGCGGTGGGCCGCGAAGGAGCCTGCTACCCTCCAAGTCTTCTGCGCAGTCCTGACACATTTACACAGTATTTCTCATTCTGCTCACCCGCCATCCATTGGCGGTCTTTGGAAAACTTCCGTGCCCTTACACTGTCTCTGACCTTCCAGATACCATCATGGTTCCTGCCTGTTGCTCGGTGCCCGGGCTCCACACTCTCCACAGGGGGAGGCGTTCTCGATCGCCTTCAGCTGTCTGACCTAAATTCCTGTACTTGCGAAGGAAAAGGCATTTTCATTAGTAATCTCTGTATTTCTCTCTTCGTGACCAGTGCTATGTCTTAAATATCCCATTTGCCTATTTTCTTATTATTTTCTTCTATGTTCATAATGAAAGACAGCTTTTTGTTAAATCAGAGAATCTAGGTCACCAATCTATTTCTCAGAGACACTGTGGTTATTAGATGCACAAGGTTATCACGAGGCAGATGCAGTCCGCACCTTCCTCCCACCTGTGTTGTGCAGAAAACAGCTCAGCTGGCTTCTCGCTCCCATCCCCGCTGAGCACAGAGCCCCTAAACCCATACCATCTGCCTCTCCAGCACAGCTGTGATTTCTGCTTTCCCAACTGGACAAAATCTCTTCAAAGACCAACACTGTGCCTTACTTAAGCCCAATTCGGTGAAGTTGGAGACACTATCTGTCTACCCATTTTCTTGGTGCCTGCATAGAAAAGCAAACTGAGGAGACAAAATCCCTGCCTCGAGGAACTTGCCTTCTAGTGGACAGGTTGGCCATGCCATGTAGTAAATAAGTAAATTTTATACTATTTTAGAAAGAGCAGAGGGCTCAAGAGACAAAGCAGAGAAGGAGACCTCAAGCATCCCCGGCATCTAATGTAGAACACAGTTCATACGATCTTGAACAAAACTGTATTTAACTAAAAGAAAATAGAATCTTTGGAATGTATTTTGACCATAGAATATAAATGTTAAACAATTGCATACTTTTTAATAAAAATGTCCTGTATTGGGGCGCCTGGGTGGCTCAGTTGGTTAAGCGACTGCCTTCGGCTCAGGTCATGATCCTGGAGTCCCGGGATCGAGTCCCGCATCGGGCTCCCTGCTCGGCGGGGAGCCTGCTTCTCCCTCTCCCTCTCCCCCCGTTTGTGTTCCCTCTCTCGCTGTGTCTTTCTCTGTCAAATAAATAAATAAAATCTTTAAAAAAAAATGTCCTGTAAACTACATAGAAAATAATGAAGATATATAACATTTTGTAAGATACACAATGTGTTGATATTATATGTCAATTACATCTCAATAAATAACACATACAATAAAAATATAAATAAATAAATAAATAAATAAATAAATAAATAAATAAATAAATAAATAAATATTTTTAAAAAGAGAAATTAAGGAAGAGGGTACTAACCATGTCTGCAGGGAGATACAGTTAAGCAGCGGTTTCCAGGATGCAGAGGTATCCCGTTAACCTTGCTTTGTCAAGAACGAGCCGTGGCGTGCATATATTGATTCCTGCAACAGTGCTTTATGCCCAGTGGGTGCTTAGTAAACATGTTTAGTCAGTGCCGAAGGGGGCTGGGGGGGTAGGGAAGACCTCATTTTAAATATGAGGTTGGGGTAAGACCTCATACTCTTTGGCACTCTGCGTGGAGGATCAAGGGTTACATTGAGGACAAGAGTGCTCTGAATTTACATCTTTGCTGAGACTTGTGAATAATCCATGCAGATTTACTTTCTCTCTTTGCTCATCTATAGCTGAAAGAAGACCATCCCCATCATTTGGGCAATCGTGGATTCATCCCAGTGTTTTACAGTATTCTGACGATGTGGACAACTGGTTCTACAGTGTCTAGAAAGCCTGCTTGGGCACAGGGGTGGCTGTCTGAATCCCACGCACGCACGGAGGCTTGGAGTTAGCTTCGTGCTTCTGCTGCATCTGTAGTCAACACAAATTATTTTGTCTGACACTACATCCATTCTTCCTTTGGTGAAGGGATCATACTCCTTTCTGACCACGTGGCTCTTGTCTTCCCATCTAACACCCCCAGGACACAAGGGTCCCTGATGGCTGGAGAATGCTTGTGCCCCATGCCCAGAAAGATGGCTGTTCTGGGGGGGCGACGGGGGACCCAGCCAGGCCAGTTGGCAGGAGGCCCAGGGCTTCTGGTCCGACTCTCTGGGCGAACATCTCCTTCACGTCCCCCAGCTTGGTGGACATGAGTCAGCTCTCGGCAGCTGTGTACCAGCTACATGAAGAAAGCTTCCAACACACAAGAGCATGGAGCTGGCAGAGAGAAAAGCAAACAAAGGACAAAATGCAGAGAGGTTGAGAGAGACAGAGAGAGAGAGAGATAGGCAGAGTCAGAGAGATGGGGGAGAGGACAGTGATGCCAGAGACTCCTCCAGATTTTTTTAATTCTGTTGCCACCTACCTTGTACTCTTCCAACAAATCCTATTTCTCATTATTCTAATTCAAGTTGAGTTTCTGTTACAACTGGAAACATGTGGACTGTTCCAGAAACCCCTGAGCCAGTGCCTGATGTGGCCACCTGTCACAGCACGCTGGCAAGAAGACCAGGATTTCCCCATTCTACCAGTGATACCAGGTCACCTAAGTTTATGGAATAGCTTTATGCAGGAAAGTAGAATTTTGGTTAATTCGAAAAAGTGTATATGCGTGCCACGAATTAAAGATTTAGACCCATAGTGGAGGATATAGTCTAGAAGGCAAACAGCAGAAAGCCATCAGGACCAGGAATGGGAGGCAAATCCTTCCTGGAACCCACCCCAAGACCACTGACCGAATGGCTGGAACCTGGCGCCTGCCACAAGGAACCGCAGTCAGCTGCAAAGCTTTCACTAGATGCTGACCCAAAGGGGCGGTGTTCCCTTTCTGGAACATCATAAAAACATTTCCTTTGTGAGCATCCACATCTGGTTCTGGTGTCAGATCACTTCTGGCTTTGGGTCTCCTAGTTTCAACAATGATATCTGTTGATAGGGATGGATGGAACCAGCAGACCTTCATTTTCAACAGAATACATCTGAACCTATTTTTGAAAGGTTCTGGCAAACACGTTTTGCACAAAATTGTTTTTCCCATCAATCAGTGGATTAGAAAAGAAATGTTTTGCCATGTGTGTCTCATTAAGTTACTATTAACTCTTTGAAAAGGCTCTTTATAAGAAATGTGTAATGGCCCCAGATCCTTGGAAATCCTTTTTTTCAACCAAATCCTCCCATTTTTTAAAAAATGAAACTTGAAATCAATGCCTTGATTTGGCACTCTATATTTGACTAAATGTGAAAAATATTGAAAACTCATCAAGGAGCGTAAGTTACATATATTTAATGCATTCTGTTTTAGAATATTCTTGTTAACACTCTAGTATCACTATTTACTAAAAATATTTGCTTAAGTAACTCACAAAAATTACATTAAATTTGACAATAAATTTACACAATTGTAGCCTCATAATGTGATAGCCTCTGAATACATAAAATATGAACAGAATAACCAAAACAATTGGCGATTTGAAGGAGTCAATACTTTCAATATGTTTAATTTCATCTTGAATATTGGGAGCAGGGCAGCCAGTAAGTATGTTCTTGGACAAGGTCTTGGGTGCGTTTGCTGGCTGTACACGAGTATCTCTTCTGGGTCCTTGTCACATGTTTGTGCTACCCCACTGGGCACCTTCTCTCTAATTTTATACAATGCCCTCAAATTTGTCTAATTAATGCAAAATCCCCCCTGTTCTCAAACCAGATTCTTGTCTTAATTTTCCTGCTGATAACTGAGTTGTAAATTTATCTGTCATTTATTTTAATTTTTTTTAAAGATTTATTTATTTATTTTAAAGAGCGAGAGTGCACGAGTGGGAGGGATAGAGGGAGAGGGATAATCTCAAGCAGACTCCCCGCTGAGTGCAGAGCCCAACACAGGGCTCGATGTCAGGACCCTGAGATCATGAACTGAGCCAAACCAAGAGTCAGACACTTAACCGACTGAGCCACCCAGGCGCCCCAGCCATTTATTTTTTTAAACAGCTTTACTACACACCACAATTCCTCCAATTTAATTGCACCATTTGGCAGACATTTCTTTTTTGTTTTACACAAATGCCATTGTCTCATTCTCCCTGACAGTTATATAACTTTTCAATACATTTTCACCAACAATTCCTATATTTTGTCTCTACCTTTTATTTTCCTCTTCACCACTTATCATTAACAAACATGTTTTCTATTTTACTTTGTTTATTTTTAATCAATGAACCTCAATGAGGTGAGTGTTCTTTGTCTGTCTCAATTACTATTATATCCCCAGCAAGTAGAAAAGTGGCTGGCCCACAGTGGGAACTCGATAAATATTTATTAATTAATGCAACTCATGAGAAATTAAAATAAATAAGGACTAAACAGGAATAATTGGATTTAGTGTTAGGAAAATAAGTAGTGATCTTGTCAAGAATAGTGAGCGCTGTGAATTGTGTAAGTCTGGTGAATCACAGACCTGTACCTCTGAAACAAATAATACATTATATGTTAAAAAAAAAAGATAGTAGGAGGGGAAAAATGAAAGGGGGGAAATCAGAGGGGGAGACAAACCATGAGAGACTATGGGCTCTGAGAAAAAAACTGAGGGTTCTAGAGGGGAGGGGGTGGGGGGATGGGTTAGCCTGGTGATGGGTATTAAAGAGGGCACGTTCTGCATGGAGCACTGGGTATTATACGAAAACAATGAATCAAGGAACACTACATCAAAAACTAATGATGTATGGTGACTAACATAACATAATAAAATTTAAAAAAAAGAATAGTTTTAAATAAATAGCTGATGTAAAACAAGATCACAGTGGCTAAAAAAGTGGAAGGGACCCTTGTTGACACTGTCGATGGGAATATAAAATGGTGCCACCACTGTGGAAAACACTGTGACAGTTTTCAGAAGAATTAAGGAGAATTACCATATGATCCAGCAATTCCGCTTCCAGTATATACCCAAAAGAGTTAGAAGCAGGTTCTTAAGAGGTATTTTACACCCATGTTCATAGCAGAATTATTCACAGTAGCTAAAACATGGAAGTCACCCTATGGTCCACTAATGAAAGAATAGATAAACCCAAAGAGGTGTGTACACACCATGGGTTATTTCAGCCTTACAAAGGGAGGAGATTCTGCCACGTGCTACAATGAGGATGAACCCTGGGGATGTGATTCTCAGCGAAATAAGCCAAACAGGAAAGGGTAAATACTGTACAAGTCCACTGATATGAGATTCTCAGAGTCATGAAATAGAGACAGAAAGTAAAAGGTGGGGGCCAGGGGCTGGACAGGGAGCGAGGTGTCACCGTTTAAGGGGATGGAGTTTCAGTTTGGGGAGAGGAACAGAGCTCTGTGGGTGGGTGGTGGTGATTACAACAGTGTAAATGAACTTAATGCCACTGAACTTAAAGTAGTCAAAATGTCAGATTTTATGTTGTGTATATTTTACCACAATAAACAGCAAAATAACTGACCAAATCAAAGTAGAAGTGGGGAGTGAGGGGAGATTAATGGCTGAAGTGCATTTAAAAGTGTGGTCTGGCATGGAGGAGAGCGGTGACTAGAAGAGGGTGTGGGTCAGGGACGTGTTCCCACACATGGACATGGCTTAATGTTTGATGTTGATGAGAGGTTGTTAGAAAATATGAAGAAGTTGAGAGAGAGAATAGCTGAGTCAACCAAATGTGTGAGGAGGCAGCTAGGGTTGAGATCCAAAGAACACATTGAGATTAACCTAAAAGAAGGAGGCACGTTTATCCACGCATGCAGATGGACAGACCTGCACATAAGAAAAGTGTTTCTTACTTCTGTGTTCTTGTGATATTGCTACCCGGAAATCCTGGAGGTCTGAGGATGCTGAGGTATGCTTGAAAGAACTATTGTGTAGAGGGCAGAGAACGAGGGAGATGACTCAGGAGATAATGACACAGTGGGCAGACCCGAGGGTCCAGTGAGATTGCCTTGATAGCAACACCAGCCTAGCGTCGGGCTTGGACCGAAACTTGCTGCCGTCCTCACATTTAGCTCTGTTATTTATGTTTTCCCCACTCTGTGGGTACAGGGTCATTGCTGTGCTATTCTTATCTGTACTAACTATTCCTAGAACCATGGAAAGATGAAGAATGAGAGCTTTGGGTTGGAGAAAACCCGGCTCGCGGTGTTGAGGCGACTGAGGGAGCTTCCATGAATGCCTCCGGGGGCTAAAATTGATGCTTAGGCAAATCACACTCCAAATAAGGGTTGTTCTTCCAGCTTTTGGCTTGGGGATAAGCAGGGTAAGTGGGGAAAGGCCATATATTGGGATTTTCTCCGGGAAGCAAAGGAAGGGGAGATTCATTTCAGTAGAATTTTGATTTATCTGTGGGGATGCATAATTCCATAATGGAAGGAGATACCTTCTAAATTTTATAGGGTGGCTGTCAATTTGGGGTATTTAAGTAACCAGTTTTGGATTTTCAAATTATCATTTGCATGTGTATACACTGTCTTGATATCTTGATAAGTATGCTTTGAAATGATCAATACAATCACGTGGGGTCCTTGGCTGTGGACCTCTTGGAGCAGGAGCTGTGGTGTTGGCCCAGCACCATCTTCTCTTTTACCCCAAAATGTGAATAGAACAACAAAACAGACTGCCAAGGATCATGCCCTATTGTGTTGCCTTTCCTGAGAATCTGAATTTCTTTTTCTTGTACACATAAAACAGAGCAGGAGATCTCCTTCCATGCCTTTCCTTCAAAATTATAAGTACATACTCAAGATAGGATGGCCCTCTGAGACCCCAGCTCTCTCTTTCTTCCTCTTCGGAGCTGTCTCATCTTCCACAAGATGACACAGTGGATGTGGACGAGTAAGGTTGGGGCTCTAAGGTTTGGGGCATAGTGGAGGCCCCAGGCGATCTGTCAAGGTGGCTTCAGACAACTCTAGGCTTCTCTCTTCGTTTGTCTTGGTTTTGGCAGTCCTGGATTCTTCTAAATCAGCCCTCCCTCTCATATTGATGATTGCTAATACTAAGGTTTAGGCATTAAAGGGAAATGTATAGGAATGACCACCAGTACCTGCTTTAACTTGAAAATATTCAGACTTTGTTCAAGTGAGAATACAATAAAAGTAGTACCCTCTACATGGTCCAACCTGTCTGCTAAACATTCATTGGGATCCCTTGCTTAACCCCATTCAAAATAAAGGGATATTTTGGCTCATTTTTCCTCTTTGTTTTAACGCCAAGACTCCATGGAGATGAACAAGCATCTCAGTTAAATCAGGATGCAGAAATTCTGGGGTCTACTTGTAAATCCATTGTCAGATCATCTGCATGTACCCCCATCAGCATTGCTAACATTTTCATAGGAAATATGGTCTCAAACTGAACTCCAGAGATTTCAAAGACAACATCACAGTGGCATTTCTAAAGCTTGAGAATCTGGAAATGCAGCTGGAGATACAGTAAGAAAAATTTTAGAACAACGATACCATGCCATGATGAAGCAACATGGATGTAGAACGTGTCTTGGGGTGGCGGGGGCTCATGCTCCCTCTGGGAAGATGTTGCCACAGCGGCTATGTATGTGCAAAAATGAAATGTGGTTCATTTGAAAGAGGATAAACAAAAGGGATGAAACTAGTAAAAATTGGACCCAAAAGAAGATTGGATCTCAGGTCATTAGGACCTCAGGTATAATGCAGATGAGATCATTTTATACCAATAATTGTAATAGCTAACGAGAACTGAGCACGTGTTATGGGCCAGGCACTATCAAGTGTGATGTTATAGTAAATGTATGTGTTTAATATGTAGTTATATATTTTATATTATTTATATCTCATATGCATTTCATATTTATCATTTTGCATTATAGTATAATACTTTTCTATTTATATATAAATTATTAACATTTTATAAATAAAACAAATGTTATATATATTCATTTAATCTTCACAACAATATATGTAAGAATTAGGTGGATGTGGATGATTTGACAGGAGATGTGAAAATCCATGGCTAAAATTGAATGTCCCAATGTGGGAGTTGGGGTTGAACATAGACAGGCTGAGTCTCCCTTAACTGCAGCACTGCACTGACTTTCACAAACAGTGGGGTGTTCACTTACTTCAGGCTGGAGAAAAATTTGACATAGTCAAATCTGTGCTTTAGGAATATCACGAAAGCTATAGATAGCTATGTTGAAGGTAATTCTAGGGGATAAGAATGAAGGCAGGACTCTGTGTCTTTCTGTTGTTGCTGTTGTTTGTCCATTTGTTTTGTTTTTTAGATTCCACACAGAGGTGAAATCATATAGCATTTGTCTTTCTCTTTCTGGTTTATTTCACTTAGCATAATACCTACTAGGTCCACCCTTGTCACAAATGGCAAGATATCATTTTTTATGGATGAGTAATATTCCATCATGTATACACACCACAGGCTCCATAAATACAGAGAACAAACTGATGCCAAAGGGGAAGAGGGTAGGAGAAGGTGTGAAATGGGTGAAAGTGATTAAAAGGTACCAACTCCCAGTTATAAATGAATGCCTTTATGAGTTTATTAGTGGACCTGCCATGGCAGAGGAAAGAATCTCTGAGCTAGAAAATGTGTCAATAGAAACTTCCAACATTGAAAAACAAAGGGAACAAAGAATGAAAAAAAAAACCATAGAATACTCCATATGGGTAATGGGAACGCTTGGAGAAGAAAGAGAGAAGGAACAGAAGAATGTCTGAAACAAGAATGACTAAAAATTTCCCCCGAATTAATATCAGACACCAAGCCACAGATCCAGGAAGATCAGAGAACACCAAGCAGGGTAAATGTCAGAAAGCTACACCTGGGCACGTCATTTTCAAACTGTAGAAAATCAAAAATAAATTCCTAAAACAAATGAGATGCTCAAAAAAAGGAAGTACACCTGAACTCTTTTTAGAAACCAAACAAGGAAGAAGAGAGGGCAAAATACTAAAAGTGTTTAGAGAAAAATCTACCACCCTAGAATTCTGTTCCCAGAAAAATTCTCCCTCAAAAATGAAGAAAAATTAAAAACATCTCATATAAAAATGAGGGAATTTCTTGCCAGTACATGTGCCTTACAAGAAATGTTAAAATGAGTTCTTTAGAAAGAAATTCAGATCTATATAAAGGAAGACTACCAAAGAATGAGTAAGTTATGATAAATACACACTTATTTTCTTATTCTAAACTGATCTAACAGGTAACAGTTCACTCAAAATAATAACAGCAACAATTTATTCTATTATGTATGCTTATGTATATAATCTATATATGCATATATACATAATTATATGTATACTTATACATATATATATTTATATATGCTTATATATAAGTGAAATGAATGGCAACAATGGTCCAAGGAATGGGAGAGAGGGATTAAGATTATTTTGCTACTGGGCCAGCTGGGTGGCTCAGTCAGTTAAGGGTCTGACTCTTGGTTTTGGCTCAGGTCATGATCTCAGGGTTGTGGGGTCGAGCTTTGCATCAGGGCTGAGCAAGGAGTCTGCTTAGGATTCTCTCTCCCTCTCCCTCTGATCCTCTGCTCACTTGTGCTCTCTCTCTCTCAAGTAAATATTTTTTTTAAAAAAAGATTATTTTCCTGTCTTATTAATTTTAGCCATTCTGACTGGGATGAGGTGGTATCTCATTGTTTTGATTTGTATTCGTATTGATTTGTTTTGATTTGTACTTGTATTTCCCTGATGCCAAGTGATGTGGAACATTTTGTCATGTGTCTGTTTGTCATTTGTATGTTTTCTTCGGAGAAATGTCTGTTCATGTCTTCTGCCCATTTCTTGACTAGATTATTCATTTTTTAGGTGTTGAGTTTGATAAGTTCTTTACAGATCTTGGATAGTAGCTCTTTATTTGACATGTCATTTGCAAATATCTTCTCCCATTCCACAGGTTGCCTTTTAGTTTTGTTGACTATTTCCTTTGCTGTGAAGAAGCTTTTTATCTTGATGAAGTCCCAATAGTTCATTTTTGCTTTTGTTTCCCTTGCCTTTGGAGACATGTCTAGCAAGAAGTTGCTGCGGCCAAGGTTGAAGAGGTTGCTGCCTGTATTCTCTAGGATTTTGATGGATTCCTGTCTCATATTTAGGTTTTCATCCATTTTGAATTTATTTTTGTGTTATGGTATAAGAAAATAGTCCAGTTTGGTGAGGATGCAGAGAAAAGGGAACCCTCTTACACTGTTGGTGGGAAAGTAAGCTGGTACAGCCACTCTGGAAAACAGTATGGAGGTTCCTCAAAAAGTTGAAAGTAGAGCTACCATATGATCCAGCAATTGCACTACTGGGTAGTTACCCCAAAGATATAAATGTAGTGATCCGAAGGGGCACATGCACACCAATGTTTATAATGGCGATGTCTACAATAGCCTAAATATGGAAAGAGCCCATATGTCCATCGATAGATGAATGGATAAAGAAGATGTGGTATATATATATAGAGAGAGAGAGAATGGAATATTACTCAGCCATCAAAAAAATGATATCTTGTCATTTGCAAGGATGTAGATGGAACTAGAGGGTATTATGCTAAGCGAAATAAGTCAATCAGAGAAAGACAAGTATCATATGATCTCACTGATATGAGGAATTTGAGAATTGAGGATTATAGGGGAAGGGAGGGAAAAATGAAACAAGACGAAACCAGAGAGGAACACAAATCATAAGAGACTCTTAATCTCAGGAAACAAATTGAAGGTTGCTGGAGTGGAGGGGGGTGGGAGGGATGGGGTGGCTGGTTGATGGACATTGGGGAGGGTATGTGCTATGGTGAATGCTGTGAATTGTGTAAGACTGATGAATCACAAACCTGTACCCCTGAAACAAATAATGTATGTTAATAAAAAAAAAACTAATGATGTACTGTTTGGTGACTAACATAACATAATAAAAAAATTTACAAATAAGAAAGCAAAAGTAGCTATATTTTAGACAGAGCAGATTTCAATACAAGAAAAATTACCAGGGATAAAAAAAGGAATATATGATGGTAAGGAGGTCAGTTCTCCAAGAAAACATAGCAATCCTTAATGTGAATGTGCATAACAACAGAGGATCAAACTACATGAGAAAAATAAAATTATAGAACTGCAAAGACAAATAGATTAATCCACTGTTGTATGTGGAGACTTCAACACCTGACTCTGAAATGGACAGATCCAGCAGAAGTCAATAAGGATATAGTTGAAGTTAACATCACCATCAATCACCTGTATGTAATTGTCATATATAAACTATTCCATCCAACAACTGCAGGGCAACATTTTTTTCAAGCTTACATAGAACATTCACCAAGATAGATCACATTCTGGACCACAAAATGTATCTTAAAAGTTTAAAAGAATAGAAACCATAGAATGTCTGTTCTCAGGCTACAGTGGAATTAAATTAGAAAGCAATGACATAAAGATAACTGAGAAATCCAAAAATATGTGGAAATCAAACAACACATCTAAATAACGCATGAGTCAAAGAAGAAATAAAGAGAAATTTACAAATATTTTTAACTAAGTGAAAAGAAAACCATGACTTATCAAAACTTGTAGAATGCAGTGAAAGCATTGCTTAGAAGGAAATCCATGACATTGAATGCATTCTTAGAAAAGGAAAAATGTCCAAAGTCAATAATCTAAGTTTCCCCTTTAGGAAACCAGAAGTGGAAGAGCAAATTAAATTCAAGGTAAGCAGAAGAAAATAAATAATAAAAATTAGAACAGAAATCTATTATATTGAAAACAAGAAATAAGTAGAGAAAATTAATGAAACTAAAAGCTGATTCTTTGGGGAAAAAAAATAAAATCAATAATTCTCTAGCCAGATTAAGAAAAAAAGAAGACACAAATTACTAATATCAAATTGAAAGAGGAGTCATTACTACGGATTCCATGGGCATTAAAAATCAAGCAATACTATAAAAAACTCTATGCATACACATTTGATAACCTAGATGAATTGGAACAATTCCTTGAAAAATGCAATTTGTCAAAACTCACATAAGAAAAAATAGACAATTTGAATAGACCTATATCTATTAAATAATTTGAATCAATATCACCTTTCAAAACAGAAATAACCAGGCCCACATGGGTTCACTGGTGAATTCTACCAAATATTTAAGGAAGAAATTATATGAACTCTTTACAATTACTTTCAAGGAGAGAAGCAGAGAGACTACTTTCTAACTCATATTATGAGGCCAGTAATACTCCACTACCAAAACCAGATAAAGATATTACAATAAGAGTTCCCACAAATCATTATCTCTCATGAACATAGATGCAATTGTTCTCAACAAGATATTAGCAAATTGAATACAACTATATATAAAAAGATATACATCATGACCAAGTGGGATATATCCCAGGTCTACAAGACTGGTTCAATATCCAAAAATCAATTAATGTATCTATCACATCAACAGGTTAAAAAAGATAGTTCACATGACCATATCTATAGATGTGCAAAAAACGTCTGACAAAATCCAACACCATTCATGATAGAAAATCTCAATAACCAAGGAATAAAAGGGAATTTTCTCAACTCAATAAAATCTATCTACAAAAGAATCCTATAGCTAACATCATACTTAATGTTGGGAAACTCAAAGTTTTCCACTGAGATCAGGAGCAAGAAAAGCAGGTCTTCACTCTCTACAGCTTTTCAATATCATACTGGGGGAAATCCAAACTAATGCAATAAGATAAGAAAAGGTTATGAAATGTATACATATTAGGATCAAAGAAATAAAACTATCTTTGTTCACAGATGAACTGATTATCTGTGGAGAAAACCCAAAAGATTGACCAAAAAAACTCCTGGAACTAATAAGCATTACACAAGATTGCATGATATGAGGTTAAAATACAAAAGTCAATCACTTTCCTAAATACCAGTGATAAACAAGTGAAATTTAAATTAAGACATGATACCGTTTACATTACCATCCCCCAAAATTATATACTTAATTATAAATCTAGTAAATTATGTATAAGATCTCTATGAGGACAACTACAAAACTCTGATGAATAAAATCAAAGAACTAAATAAATGAATCAGTGGAGCAAATTCAGTGCTTTCAATAAATGGTGCTGGAACAACTAACTGGACATTAACATGCAAAGAAATGAATCTTGACAAAGACTTTACACTACCAGCAAACAATATCTCAAAATGGATCACAGCCCTAAATGTAATATGTAAAACTCTTGGAAGATAACATAGGAGAAAATCAAGATGCCTTAGGGTTAATCTGGTGCCAACACCAAAGGGACAATCCATAAAGAAAGAATTGATAAGTTGGTCTTCATTCAAAATAAAAATGTCTGCTCCATGAATGACACCACTGGGAGAATGAAAAGACAAATAATAGTCTGGAAGAAACTATCTGCAAAGGACACACCTGATAAAAGACTGTTATCCAGGGCGCCTGGGTGGCTCAGTCAGTTAAGCGACTGCCTTCGGCTCAGGTCATGATCCTGGAGTCCCGGGATCGAGTCCCGCATCGGGCTCCCTGCTCGGCGGGGAGCCTGCTTCTCCCTCTGACCCTCCCCCCTTTCATGTGCTCTCTGTCTCTCTCACTCTCTCTGTCTCAAATAAATAAATAAAACCTTAAAAAAAAAAAAAGACTGTTATCCAAATTATATAAAGAACTCTTAAACTCAACAAGACAAACAACCCAATTAAAAAATGAGCCAAAAACCCTAACAGACACTTCATCAAAGAAGATATACAGATGGCAAATAAGCATACGAGAAGAGGCTCTACACCATCTGTCATCAGGGAAATGCAAATTAAAACAACAAGGAAGTACTCCTACCACACACCTATTAGTGGCTAAAATCCAGAACCCTGACAGCACCATGTACTGGTGAGGATGTGAAACAGCAGGAACTCCCACTCACTGCTGGTGGCCATTCAAAATGGTGTGGCCACTTTGAGAGACAATTTGGCGGTTTCTTACAAAACTAAACATATTCTAACCATATGATCCAGCAATTGTGTTCCTTGGCCTTTACCTAAAGGACTTGAAACCCTACATCCACACAAAACTCTGCACATGAATATTTGTTATAGCTTTATTCATAACTGCCAAAACTTGGAAGCATCCAAGTAGTCCTTCCGTAGGTGGATAGATAAATAAACTTGCTACATCCAGATGATGGAATATTGTTCGGCACTAAAAAGAAATGAGCCTTCAAACCATGAAAGACATAGAGGAAGCTTTAAAGCATATCACTAACTGAAAAAAAAGTCTGAAAAGGCCACATACGGTGTGATTCCAATTATGTGACATCCTGGTAGAGGCATGACCGTGCACACAATAAAACTATCAGTGGTTGCATGGGGTTGGGAGAGGGTAAGAAGGAACAGGTGGAGCACAGACGATTTAGGACAGTGAACATACTCTCTGTGATACTATAATGGTGGATGTGTGTCATTACACATTTGTCCAAACCATAGAATATACACCACCAGGAGTGAACCCCAATCTAAACACGGGTTTGGGACAGTTCTGATGGGCCAGGGCAGGTTCATTGACTATAAAGAATGTAGCCTCTGGTGAGTGATGCTGATAATGAGGGACCATGTGTGCAAGTGTGGGGGGTGGGGCGTACATGGGAAAACCCTGTTCCTTCCCCTCAATTTTTCTGTGAGCCTAAAACTGCTCTAAAATATAAATTCTTTAAAAACAAAAACAAACAAAAACCTATATGGGGCTCTCGAGAGATCAACAACAAGAACACAGCTTGGGCATACAGCTCCTGAGAACAGAATAGCAAACTAAGTTTGATATTCACTCTCTCTCTCTCTGAGGATGCTCTGCATGGGGGGGAGCTCAGGCGGAGGGTGGCAGTCTTGCTGGCTGAAGACTCAAAGGTTGGAGTTTAAAGACACTGAAACAGCTGATGGTGAATCAGAAATCCTAAAAACAAAACAAAACAAAACAGGGAGACAGAGCCACAGAAGGAGGAACCTCATCTTGTACAAGTTTTCCTTGAATCTTGGGATAAGAGATATACTGCACTTGTAAGACTCCCAACAAAAAGCAACAGCTAGAGGCTGGAATCTGTCTGAAGATACAGAGGGAGATATTGGAGGGTATAATCCCCAAGTGAGCGTCCGTGGTAAAGAGTGACTCATGTCTTAGGACTTCAGCCAGAACTGAAACCGACCCACCCTCACAATGTCCAAAACCTCTCTTCTTCAGGGTCAGGATGAATTTCCAGTAATTTAACCACCTGGTAAAACAAAATAAAATATTCTTCAGAAAAGGATAATAGGATATAAACTCTGTACAATGTGTTATCCACAGTGTCCAGCAAGAAGTAAAAGAAAAAAAATTATAAGGCTTGCGAAGAAGCAGAGAAATGTGACACATAACCCAAAGAAAAATATTAATAGTAGCAAGCTCACCAACAGCCTAGCTATTGGAATTAGCATACAACAATAATAAATAATGAATATATTAACTATCTTCCAGGAGGAGCTAGGTGTGATGGGCACAGAGATGGAGAATTTCAGCAGAGTTATGGAAAGTACGAGAGAAGAGGAGGTGAACCCCAGAATGAAATGGGTGAGTCTGCGTAATGACCCCATGCAGGACTGGATCACACAATCGGGCAAATTCAGCTGGAGTCCCAGGAAAAGGAGAAAACACAAGGAAGGTAAAACAAACAGGAAATGACCACAAATTTCTCCTATATAATGAAAAGTATCAGTATCAACAGAAAGATGCAAGAAGCAGTTGTAACAAGAGGAAAACTATAAAGAAACCCAATCCTGGCACAGAGCAGTCCATTTCATCAGGAAATAGATAAAAAGAAAATCCTACCAGGGATCCTTGGAGAAATGGCTCTTTCTAGATGGGCTGAGGTTGGTGAATCTTGTCACAGTAGAGTAAGGATGTGATTAACAAAATGCACAAAAATGGGGGCTGTTAATGGGACATGGGAGTCACCTTAAGGAGCTCCCAATGGCCACAACTGGAACAATTTGAGAAAGGAAATTAAGTTATTGGATCATACCCAAAGTGCAAATTAAATATCTATGAGCCAGGAGGCCTGGGTGGCTCAGTCAGTTAAACGTCTGCCTTCAGCTTGGGTCATGATCCCAAGGTTCTGGGATGGAGTCCCACATCGGGCTCCCTCCTCAGAGTAGACCCTGCTTCTCCCTCTGTCTGCCGCTCCCCCCAGCTTGTGCTCTCTCTTGCTCTCTCTCTAACAAATAAATAAATAAAATCTTAAAATAATAAATACCTATGAGCCTATACTTACAAAAATAAATGAAAGGATAAATTTAAAACGGGGGAGGAGGGACAATTCTCGTATTTTCAGAGCTCCAAATACTGAGTGCAGACATTCGGCCCTGTGAGAGGCGGGGCGTAATTCCTCACCCCTTGAGTGTGGGCTGAACACAGGAATTCCTTCCAAAGAGCACAGCCTGCCGGAGATACACAAGAGTGACAGGTGAGCAGGTCAACACCAACAGTGGTGAGTCGTGCGAGACGTACCCCCCCTGCAGTGTGAGGGGGACGGCACTCCACCACTGTGTCTCTGCGTTCCTCCCCAAAGAACACAGAACCCCAGCCTAATTATGAGGAAAACATCAGACAATCCTAGCTGAGATACATTCTACAAGATTTCTGACCAGCGAGTCCTCCTTAAAACTGTCGAAGTCACCGAAACAAATTCTGAGAAACTGTCACAGCCCAAAGGAGGCTCAGGAGACATGAACAAATGTAATGTGGTATCCTGGATGGGAGCCATGAGCAAACCAGGACATCAGATAAAAACTAAGAAATCTGAATAACATACGGATTTCAGTTAATAACATTAGTCGGGACAAATGGACCACACCGATATAGGATGTTAATAACAGGGGACTGGATGTGGGGAATACAGGGACCCTCTGTGTTATCTTTGTGATTTTTTTTGTAAATCTAAAATTATTAAAAAATAAAAAGTTTATGAAAAACGGATTCTTAAAAGCAAGCGGATTAAAAAAACCCAATTTATAGACAAAAATAATGGTGAGAATGAGTCTGTTCCATCGGAGACCATGGGGGCCACGAGGAAAGAGAATGACAATGAAATGAAAAGTTGTCAGTAGATTTCTGTTAAAATGTTTCTCAGAAACGAAGGCAGAAAAATGGTATTTTCAGATAATCAAAAGCCGAAGGAATGTGTGGCCAGTAGGCTCACACTCTATTTGCTAAAGAAAGTTTCTCAGCCCAAAGGAAAACAGAAATTTAGGTTTGTAAGAGTGCTAGAAATTGTAAAAGTGTTGGTAAATATAAAAGAAAAAAAACCTAAATATCATTAAAGGTTAACTGATTCTGTAAATTTAGTAACATAATAACGGTAGAGCCTGTAGTTTGTGCTGAGTTAAACTCTGTCACCAACAGTGATGCGAGGGACAAGGTAAGATAAGCTGAATTTCACCGCCATGAGGATTGTACAGCGTACCCACAGGGTGCTCTACTAAAGTCGACTTTATTACATTAGGGATGCACGAAGAAGGTATTCAGATGGTGTACCTTTCTTTGTTCGTAAATTATCCATGTGTCGGAGCCGTGACTGACTTCCAGGCTCCGTTTCTGGACGTCCCCGGGGCATCCTGCAACCTCAGCGACCCATCTGCTGGTTGTCTGAAGGCATTGTGCTTATTTCAATGAAAGATTTGCTGGTGAAGGGACTAGACACTATTTTTGGTAATTGCTTGTTTTCAGTTGGCTTTGCTTTACCGAGTTTATGCAGATGTAATCTTTTAGATCATGAACTGAAATAGTACTTGTGAATAAGAGAAGCACATGACCTCAGGTCCCTGAGTATAAAAATTCTTAGGCAAGGTGCTCAACATGAAAATCATGCCTTCCCAAAGGCAACTCTCAAGGCCATGAGAAATCTGTGACTAAGATTAAATTTTAATACAGAGTAAAAGGAATGTACTATTCCTATCAACATATTTTGTAATGTTTAACTCATTTCCTGTAATGTGTTTGACAGCTTTCTGGACACTCGGCCAGTTCCCTGGACCATCTTCTGCATCTATATGCTCAGACGAAAAGTGATGGTGTGTTTTTCCTCAAACAAGCAGAGTTAAAAACAAAATTTGTTATGTATTTACAGATGATACATTGCCTTTTGGAGGTAATTTTTTTTTTTCGACAACTAGAAGGTATGTGGGTTCTAAGGAATTCCTTCTGAACAAGATAAATGAACATAGAGATCTGTAGGGATCCTGTTGGCTTCCCGTTCACTACCTTTAATTATAATTAGTACCCTTGCAAGTCTGGGGATGAGGTTTGATCCTAGAAAGTGCAAGTATAAGGCATCCCGTGAGATGACTTTGCTGTGTCCCCTAGTGACCATGGGATGCCATGGATAAAACAGGGTTTTGAGAGTCAGCTCACGTCACCTCCCATGGAAGGTGGGACAACAGCCTGCAGAGAGGAACTCGGGACTTCGGCTAGGTGACGGCAGAGCTCCCACGGCCCGGCTGCTCGTGGGAGCAGTGGATCCTAGTTTCTACTCACGTCCTCTCTTTCTTCCTTCGTCGATGCTGGCCGCACCTACGTTTACAGAGAGTCCTCTGGAAAGATACTTGGTCTTCACAGTTGAAGACGAGTAGATTCCAATATGGCTGCTGCAGTCACTGTGGGTCCAACTTCCATTCATTGTTGACTGTGGATGTTAATCACCCATTTTTTCATATGCTTCTTGGCAATTTGTCCTACTTGAAAGTATTTGTTTGACTATTTTGCTGTTTTTAATTGCCTTGTTTTTCTCTTTATTGACTTGTAAGTGTTCGCATTATTCTCCAGACACAAGTCTGTGTCTTATATTCTCCCCCAGTATGTGGCTTAGCTTTTCTTCTTTTACACTTTTTAAGAGAACGACTATTTATTTTGATAAAGTCCAATTCATTAAATTTTTCTCTACATACATGCTTTTTGTTTCCATATAAGGAACAACCACCGAGTCCCGAGGACTTTCTCCTGTGACTCCTTTCCGACATTTCGCAGCTGCCGCTTTCATGCCGATGTCTAGAGCCCATTTTTAATTCATTCTTGCACACAGTATGAACTAGATGTCAATCCCCCTCATATTTCTTTTCTTTTGTTTTTAGTATTTATTTAAGTCATCTCTCCACCTAACATGGCACGTGATCTCAGGACCCCAAGATCAAGTCGTGCCGTCCACCGAATGTGCCAGCCAAGCACCCCTTCTCTCGTGTTTCTATCAAGTGTCAAAGGACCTTTGTGAAAGACTACATGTCCCTCGTGGCTCGTACTGACCAGAAATTGAGTGAGCGTGCATGTGCAGTTCCCTTTGTAGACTTGGTCTCTTCTGTCTCTGAGACTCTGCACTCTGCCTTCCATATGTTTGCAGAAGCTCTGAAATCAGGTGGTGCAAGACACACAGATTCATTTTTTTTTGAAGGTTGTTGGTTTTTTTAGATTCTTTGGATTCCCATCTGAATTTTAAAATCAACTTGCCATTTTCTTTTTTTTTATAAAGATTTTATTTATTTATTTGACAGAGAGAGACACAGAGAAAGAGGAAACAGAGACAGCAAGAGCAGGAACACAAGCAGGGGGAGTGGGAGAGGGAGAAGCAGGCTTCCCGCGGAGCAGGGAACCCGATGTGGGGCTTGATCCCAGGATCCCGGGATCATGACCTGAGCTGAAGGCAGACACTTAACGACTGAGCCACCCAGGCGCCCTCAACTTGCCATTTTCTAAATAGAAAGCGTTTTTTGGAATTTTGACGCAGCTTGCTTTGTCTATAGGCTAAATTGAACAAAGTTAGCACTCACACAATATTGTCTTTTGATCTACACACAGCACATATTTCTCCATCCACTCTGGGGGACTGGAATTTCTCCGAGCAGTCCTTTCAACTTTTCAATGTATAGATCTTGTTCATATTTTAAGGTTATTCCTAAATATGCCATTTTTATCCTGTTGTAAATATTGCTTCAATTTCAAGTTCCACTGTTGATGGTAGTCTATAGAAATACAGAAACACAACTGACCTTTGCGTCCCTGCATTGTGTACTATGTCCTTGTAAACACACGTGTAAATTCCAGAAGCTGTTTTGTAGATTCTTGAGGATTTTCTACATGCGTGATCATGTCATTTATACATAAAAACAGATTTACTCAATTTTTTCCAGGGCTAGGATGTGGACTTTTTGTTGGGAAGTTTTCAGTATTTTTTGTTAATGTATAAAGGACTTTGCAGCTTTCTGCTCTTTGCTAAGCTAGTGCTGGTTATTTGTGGTTTTCAAGGAATGTGTACATCTCATTAATTTGTCCAACTTGGTGGTGGAATGCTACACATAAAATGCGTATTATTCTTTTAATGTCTGTAAGATTTTAGAAATATTCTTTCACTCCTCTTGCTAGTAAATAGTATCTTCTCTCTCTTTTTTTTTTTTTTTTTTCTTTTCTCTCTTCAGCCTGGCTAGAGTTTGATAGATTTTATTGACTTTTCAGGGATCCAATTTTGGGTTCCATTGATTTTCTCTGCTGTTTGCCTCTTCTTTATTGATTGATTTCTGACTCTTCCTTTTATTTTTCCTTCATTCTATTTACTTTGAGGTTACCTTATTTACTCCTTTCTCATTTATTGAGGAAAGCTTTGATTTTATTATAATCATTTCAAATCCTACGTTTCCCTCTAAGCGTTTCTTTGGCAATACCTCACCATTTTTGAAATTTTGTGTCTTAGTTTCATTTATTTGAAAAGACATCCTTGCTCTTTTCTCTGATAGTTTCTGTGACTACTTCATGGGTTACTTAAAAGTATGTTGGATTATTTACAAATATTTAGGGTTTTTTCAGGTATATTTCTGTGATTGATTTCTAGTTATGGTGAGAGAATATACTCTGTAATTTTAAGCATTTTTAATGTTTTGGGATTTGCTGTATGTCCTAGAATATGGCCATAATATCTGGTACATATTTCATGTATAAGAGAAAAGAATAGCTCTCCTGCAGTTTTTGGCTGGAACATTCTATAAATATCAGTTAAGTCTAGGTGATTAGTAGTATTGTTTCAGTATTACCTACTCTTTCAAAGGCACACTTCTAAGATTTGATTTAATCTGTCAATATTTGTATATAAAACATTTGGGTGATAGGTCACAGGCTGCCACTGAGCCCTGCTTACTTCAAATGGGCCTTGGATGTGTAATGGGCAGACCCAAGAGAAGAAATTTCCTATTCAGGCATCCCCAGCAATAGCAGGAGATTGTTCTTATCATCAGCTTTATCTTCAAGTATTTATTAGGAATCCCATAAGGTGCTATTCCCCCAAAGACTTAGCTTCCAGTCTGTCATGACAAAAAAATGACAAGTGCTGGCCAGGATGCGGAGAAAGGGGAACCTTCATGCACTGTTGGTGGGAATGCAAGCTGGGGCAGCCACTCTGGAAAACAGTGTGGAGGGTCCTCAAAAAACTAAAAATGGAGGAGGGCGGAGCAAGATGGCGGAGGAGTAGGATACCTGGATATCGTCTCCTCTCAGGAATTCAGCTGGATAGGGATCAAACCATTCTGAACACCTACAAATGCAACAGGAGATCGAAGAAAAGAATAGCAACAACTCTCTGAACAGAAAAGCGACCACTTTCTGGAAGGTAGGACGTGCGGAGAAGTGAATCCGAGGCGATATTTGGGAGGATAGACGGCGGGGGAGGGGCCTCCGTCGGCCGCTTCTGGCAAGTGATAGAGCCCCGGGGCACAAAATCGGAACTTTTAAAAGTCGGCTCCGCTGAGGGACGTCACTCCGGTGGCTAAGCGGGGGGTGGAACCCTCCGGGACAGTGTGGTCTCAGGACCCTCGGGGTCACAGAAAGACCAGGGGTGCCTGAGTGTGGCAGAGAAAGGGGAACCCTCCTACACTGTTGGTGGGAATGCAAGCTGGTGCAGCCACTCTGGAAAACTGTATGGAGGTTCCTCAAAAAGTTGAAAGTAGAGCTACCATATGATCCAGCAATTGCACTACTGGGTATTTACCCCAAAGATACAAAAGTAGGGATCCGAAAGGGTACGTGCACCCCGATGTTTATAGCAGCAATGTCCACAATAGCCAAACTGTGGAAAGAGCCAAGATGTCCATCGACAGATGAATGGATAAAGAAGATCTGGTATATATACACAATGGAATATTATGCAGCCATCAAAAGGAATGAGATCTTGCCATTTGCAACGACGTGGATGGAACTGGAGGGTATTATGTTGAGCGAAATAAGTCAGTGAAAGACATGTATCATATGATCTCACTGATATGAGGAATTCTTAATCGCAGGAATCAAACTGAGGGTTGCTGGAGTGGTGGGGGGTGGGAGGGATGGGGGGACTGGGTGATAGACACTGGGGAGGGTATGTGCTCTGGTAAGCGCTGTCAATTGTGCAAGACTGTTGAATCTCAGATCTGTACCTCTGAAACAAATAATGCAATATATGTTAAGAAAAAAGAAGAGGAAGAAGAAGGTAGCGGGAGGGGAAGAATGAAGCAGGGGAAATTGGAGGGGTAGACGAACCATGAGAGACGATGGACTCTGAAAAACAAACAGGGTTCTAGAGGGGAGGGGGTGGGAGGATGGGTTGGCCTGATGGTGGGTATTGGGGGGGGGGAACGTTCTGCATGGAGCACTGGGTGTTATGCACAAACAATGAATCATGGAACACTTCATCTAAAACTAATGATGTAATGTATGGGGATTAACATAAGAATAAAAAAAAAAAACTAAACTAAACTAAAAATGGAGCTACCCTACAATCTAGCAATCCAACTTCTGGGGATATATCCAAAGGAAATAAAAAGACTAACTCAAAAGGTTATCTGCACCCTCATGGGCACTGCAGCATTATCTACAACGGCCAAGACATGGAAACGCCCTGAGTGTCCGCCCTTGGATGAGTGGATAGAGAAGGATGGTGTGTGTGTACCGTGGAACATTATCCAGCCACAGAAAACCCGGAATGGACTTTGAAGGCATTGTGCTCAGTGAAATAGGTTAGTCAAGAAAGACAAATACTGTATGATCTCCTTTATATGTGGAATACAGTTAAAACAAAAAAACCACCAAAGTCATAGTTACAAACCAGGGTGGGGCGTGGGGAGGAGGGAAATTGCAAGGACTTGCCCAAAAGGCACAGATTCTAGCTGATTTTGTTCATACGCTGTAGGGACACGTTTACCTTTTTGTTTGTGTTGCCGCAAGATTCTATTGCTTGGCCCCTCAGAACCCGTTCTCACTTTCACGAGTAGAATTTGCCTTCAGTTTATTTTATTTTACTTTTACTGGCTCCTCACTCCCTATAGTTTTAGACTTTTATCTGCTGGTTTGGAAGTCTCCAAGCTCGTGAGCCTCTGGCTGTGGTGGAGGTCTCTGGACAGCTGAGGCCGGCGTGATCGGCGGGGAGCTAAGCATCACGTTTGTGCCAGAGACGACAGCATTAACACCAAGGCCACGCGCTGATCTTCATCCATGTCAGCAACAAAAAGGAGCCAGTGGGTAGGTGGAGCCATTTTATCCAGAATATTTCAGGACGAGGTCTTCAAACGGTGTGATGAAAACAGCCTTGTCAGGCCCACATGCAGCAATCCCTCTCCTGCTTTTAATAATGCTTGAATCCTCAGCTTGAATAAATAAAGAAAAAATGTCTGTGTTATAAATGACATGCCAGCCTTCCTGGAAGGAAAGTCTCAAAAATAATCATGTCCACAGGCTTGGTGAGAGATAAAAATCAGAAAATGTGGCTTGTTTCAAAACACCCCTTTTTCAACATATAACACTTTCTGTGGATTATTTCTTCATTCTAACATTTTTGGATTGACTGAAAAAGCTAATTCTCATTCAGGATTAAAAGGTCGTCGGCAGTGAGTGGAAGTTGGTCAAGACCAGCAGGCACAGTATGAGAAAGGCCCCGTGTTCCCCTGGAATTGCTGGGAAATCACTCGGGACGCACGGTCCGGCTGCTGGGCGCCGCTGTCCTCCCTCACCTGCGCCGGATGACCCACGGCTACCCCTCTGACACCGAGGCCCCCGAAGCTGGCCCCTCTGGGCTCCGAGGAGCTGGCTGGCTGTTTCCACTTAGAGGTCGTTTTCCATGAGTCTGGTCCAAATGCATCAAGCCAGAGTGGGGAAGAGCCAAACCTTGGAAGCCAAGGTGGGAGGTGACCAGCTGTGGTCGTCCCCACACCAGGACAAACAGCTGCCTAGTGGATGGAGAAGCAGAAGCCTGAGGGCTGCGGCGTGACAGGAGGAGGGGAAGCTGCCAAGAACGGGGAATGTGAAACTTAATATCTTGAGCACGTTTCAGACACCATGCAATGAGCCTTTTTCTCTTCATTGTATTTTTTTCCTCCGATAACTTCAACTTCCTGATGTCGGTGTTATCATCCCTGTTTTACAGGCTCACTGGCTTTAACTGCTCTGCCAAGCACACAGAGGGCACAAAGCCTAATTGAGGACTGTTGGATGCGAGAGCCCATTTGTGCTTCCTAGAAGTGCCCGTTCCGTTGCACACAGAGGAGACTGAGACAGTGGATGGATCTGGTTTTGGCTTCAAGTAGTAGAAAAATTATGAATAACAATGACTAGTATGGCGGTGAACAAAATGGAAATGCTTTGTTTTTCCAGGTCAAGTCAAAAGCAAGTGAATTTTTGCAAATTCAAATGGTTCAGTCTAGTTAAAATAGATATATTCTTTAATCTTTTTGGGAAACATGGGCATCAGCAGGACCAACAGTGGTTAAAGGGTCGATGATGTTGGGTCTGGGTGACGTCTCTGCTCTGTCCATGGTTTCTCTTCAGGGTCCCCAAACCCTGTATTCATGTGCTCAGGACTGTCGGTCTTCCTCAGGCTAACCATCATGTTCCTTAACTTCTCACTCTGCAATATTCAGTCTACCACTCATTGCCATCAGTGTTTGTTTTCAAACAAAATGGAGACTCGTTATCGGCAATAACTATTTCTTGTTAACAGATTGGATCTTTTCACGACATTTTTTTTTTTTTATTTGAGTGTAGTTGACACATGATATTACATTAGCTTCAGGTGTACAACATTGTGATTCGATAAGTTTAAAGGTTATGCTGTGCTCAACCAAGTGTAGCTTCCATCTGTCACTGTGCATGATACTGTAACACCATCGACTATGCTCCCCGTGCTGTACTTTTCATCCTTGTGATTTATTCATTCCATGACATTTTTTAAAGATTTTATTTATTTATTTATCAGAGAGAGAGAGAGAGAGCACAAGTGGGGGCAGGGCGGGGGTGAGCATCAAGCAGAGGGAGAAGCAGGCTCCCTGCCTAGCAAAGAGCCCAATGAGGGACTTGATCCCAGCACCCTGGGATCATGACCTGAGCTGAAGGCAGATGCTTAACCGACTGAGCCACCCAGGCATCTCCATTCCATGACATTCTGATGTAGAGCAAATATCACGGAAAAAATGTGTGTGTGTAAATTAGTTTATTTTTCTCTTTTCCTATTTCCCACAATAACTGTTCGGCTTAGCACCACTTAGCCTATGTATTTATGTATGTCTCCTCCCTCCTAGTCAATTTTTTAAGTTTCCAGGGCTTTTTACATATGACTGCTAATGTTTCAGAAGCCCATGCAGACTTCATCAGGTCGCCTGCCCTCTACCTGCTAGATGAAACACCTTAAAATTTGATACATGGATCTGAATGTCCTCTCTAGTTACCAGCCATCTCGTAGGATTTTACCAGTTATATACTGCTGGTGTTGCAGTGATTCTGGGTGGCCTCAGGTTCCTGGCACAAAAATCTGTTGTCATGAGCATCTTAGAAAGTCTCTGAACCTACAGTGATAGCTCACAGAGTAATGACCCATCGATGGTGTGCATGAACTCACCATAGTACATCTGTGGTGTGATAACTCAAGACAATTATCCTTATTAGAAACAAGCAATATGAAAATGATGTGTACAAATAATTCAACTTTGTTGGTGCCAGCTAAGGGCCACGCGTGCGTTGGTATTTTCTCATCTAAGTAAAATGTATTTATGAGGAGTAAGGCGTTGTCTAGAATTGTTGCTTTGTCAACTTTTCTCTATAACATCGATGTTGCTGCTTTCCACTGCTTTAGGAGTGTCCTGCTCTCGGATACTGTTGGATACTCTCCACCTCAGCCACTGCTTGCTTGAAATTAAGTATCTTTTTCTGTTCATTAATTCTTGAAGCTTCTAAAACTGCCATACTTACTCTTAGAAACAGTGTAGCTCAAATGTGGCATCTGGATATTCTACTAGCAGTTGAAAGTTTCAAATCTTCAGCTACCACAGTGAAATTAAATGAGTATGATTTATTGAGGATTTCTTGACATAATTATAGCTTTTTGAAGGAGAGGAAAATTTTGTCTGGAAGTAGCAGTCAAAAAAAAAAAAAAAATAGGGCATTCACCTGACTGCAAAGACCATAATTAAATCTGCTAGAGAAATCTGCAAATAGTACAAATGCTATTTTTGTACTCAGTTCAAACAGACTTGGCTTCCCCTAATTTAAACATCTCTGGTAAAATAGCTGAGTTCAAAGTCCAAATCCTGGCAGATGGCTCGATGCCTTTCCATGCCTTTGGAGAATGAGCAGCCGTGTTTAGGAAAAGGACTCTTCTGTAGGTAAAAAGAATTCTTTCTCCTGTGGTACTGTTTTCTGGTGTCTGTTTATTCAGTTATTGGCTTTACTGTGTGCTCTTGTGTGTGTTTCTTCAGCCCTTCATGCTCCATGCCTGTGGGGAAGTCAGATTGAGCTGATTCATTTTGCCTTCATTCTTTTGCCTTACTTTCACTTACCATAAACGTGGACCTAACACAGTGCCTGGTGGTGAGAACCCCCATCCTGGTCCAGACGTCCCCTTCCACCACCACCCACCACCCTCTCCACTTTACTTCTCCCTGTAACTGACCCTACGCTGACTGGAAGTGCTCACCAAAGCTCTGAGTCCCACCTCTTAGTCGGAGGGGGGAGGAGAATCGCCATCCCCACACTTGAGTTCTGGTGGCCCCAATGTCAGGACTTAGTTGGACACTTAGGTAGTCAGGGCCAGGGCCCCCAACAAGAAAGCATGGAGTTGGGACAGTTAAGACAAACAGCACTAACATCCTGTTTTGCAGCCTTTGCAGAAATGACCTCTACAAAACATCCTGAAATAAAACAATTAACCACAAAGCATTTGTCACTATCACGAGCTGAGGCAGTTAAGACATAAGTCCTCAGATGCCAGCCGAAAAAGACCATCAGCATGTAAACATTAACCTAATAGGTAGACAGATGCGTGATCAAAGCACACCCTGGTTGTTAAAGATAGTCCCACAATGATTCATTCGTTGCATATAATACCCAGTGCTCATCAGATCATGTGCCCTCTTAATGAATCATTGAACACTACATCAAAAAGTAATGATGTCCTATATGTTGGCTAATTGAATTTAAATTAAAAAAAAAAAAGTTCCACCAAAGAGATCATAAAAATCTCTAGACTTAGAAACTCTAATGGCCACCCTCTCGTATCCCTTGCCTCTCCGGGAGCTTTGTACTATCACTCAATAAACTTTGCTTTGCTGCCCACCACTCTTCTCTGGTCCACCTCTTCATTCTTCAAAGTGGCGTGACCAAGAATCGTGGGCTGTGATAAGTCACTGCTCCCACCTGTTAGCTCAGGCTCCTGTCAGCGCCGAGGGACGCCGTGCCATAGCTGGGCTCTGTGCATCGTCCAGCCAAAAGAGAGAGGCCCTGCAGGTTCACACATCAAGACAGCAGCAGAGCCGTGCCTCCAACCCACATCTCCTGGTCCCTTAGTCAGACGTGCTCCAGCACAGCACTGGGGTTCAGATCTGTTCCTTTGACCCTTAGGGTCCCAAGCACGAGGCACAATGTGTTCCGAGGGAGAAGGGGGAAGCCCAGTGGGCAGGGGTCCAGGAACTTTCAGGCCTTCAACAGAAATAAGTTAGATTTTATTATTTAGGAAAAGAAGCACTGCTGCGGGAAAGATCTTGAAAGCCAGACACTACATGTGGCCATTTCTCCTTGCTCTGCAGAAACGTGCCACTTTCCTGCTTTTTGTCGTGAGTGTGTATCAAAGTGCAGGAGGGGATGCGAGAGAGCATGTGACTGAGCAGAGCAGTGAATTGAAGTTCAGTAAAAGAAGATCCCTTAGAAAAGGGTTAGCAGAGTCCAGAGAGCTCCGCAGGACAGCAGGGGGAAGGAACGCCACTCTCCGGAGGTGAATGTGGACCATTCCTTCCTACTCTTTTCACTTTCTCTCCCTTGGATGTGGGCTTGCTTCAGTCCCACGCTTATCCAGGGCAAGCCCCCAGTTTCCGCCCGGGCCTCAAGGAATTCTTGCTCTGGGTGAAGCTGCTCTCCACAGAAGCTGTCTGATCACGGGAGGCCAGCATGCTGGGGAGGGCGGGCGGAGAAGCCCATGCGGGAGACAGGTGCCCCTGAGCCCCAGCCATGAGTCCTCCCCACTAAGACCCTGATCAACAGGGGTGAGCCGATGATCACAGGCCCTAAAACCTGAAGATCTGAGAGCAGAGCGACTGACTTGTGTTCTAAGCCACTACATTTGGGCTTCCCGAAGCTCACCCAGCCTTGATCTGCTCAAGCTTCAGAACTGGGTGTCGGGTTGCTACTCTGTATGTGTGGCGAGTCCACTCAGGTCAGAGGTCTGGGAGCAGCAACACGAGCTCAAACCAGAGACTAAGGCAAGGTGCTTCAGAACTGGGAGCAGGGGGAGCTCCCTGGGAGTATGGAGACATCAGAGGACCCCAGGGTAAAGTAAGAGCTACCGCAGTTCCCTGCGTGGCCTGGGGCGCCCCCCACCCCGTGGGTGTTCACAATCACTGGGAACACCTCAGTGAGCGCATGCAAACAAAAAGGAGCCCACTTCATACCTTGTGAATCACACATAAGTAAGTTGGCTTTTGAGACGCTATCCCTCTGCTTCCAAATCAGTCGTAACCTGGAAACCAAGGATCAACAGAGCAAAATAACCATAATGACCAATTACCTGCACACTATTTAACTGAACTGCCCATGAAAATCCATTATCTTGATGAGACACTCATGGTCATGAATATTATTAGAGTTAATAAGGTTTTCCTTTGTAAAGAGTCACTAGCAATCATTGCTACATATTTACTTTTCATGCCAGTCTTCAGGACGTGTGACAGCCCAGGTTGAGCAGTGTGAATGCATCATTGCTTGAATTTACGTGGACCTCTGAGCGCTAGGATCAGATGCCCACCTTGTTCATAGCATAGAAACATCTACTCTTTCTGGTCTGCTGCTGGAACAGACCACTATCTGTTGCCTGCCTTGAGTGAACCCTTCGCAGACATGTGCAACGGCGGCGTGTGGGAGGCCACATCTCTGTGCCCAACAGGGAGGTGCAGGGACCCAGAATCACCTGGGCCACTGACCAGCACTCCTATGGCAGCATCTCTCTGCCTCCTTGGGGATGATGCGGTACAGACTTTTCTTTTTTGGCTGATCCCTTGTATATAGAGGGTCCCCGAATTTGATCATTCGACTTACGATTTTTCAACTTTACAATGGTGTGAGAATGATCTGCATTCAGTAGAGAAGTTGTACTTGGAATTTTGCATTTGGCTCTTGTCCTGGGCCAGCGGTGTGATCCTCTCTTGTGAGGCTGAGCAGTGGTGGCCACAGGTGCCGTCAGCCAGAGGTCAGCGGGGTGGACGGCCAACACGATGACAATCATTCTGTTTGTCCCTTTCTGAACAGGACTCAGTAAACCACAAGAGATGGTCAACTCTTTATTGTAAAATAGGCTTTTGTCAGACGGTTTGCCCGACTGTAGGCTAATGTCAGTGTTCTGAGCACATTTAAGGTCGGCCAGGCTGAGCTGTGATGCTTGGTAGGTTAGCTGTATTAAATGCATTTCTGACATATTTTCAACTTATGATGGGTTTATAGGGACATACTCCCATTGCAAATCAAGGAAGATCTGCATAGTATGTTACAGGGTAGAGACATGACTGCAACCCATGCATGTTTCTCCGTGAAACCATTTACTCCTGACTCGAGGGCCCGGAGAGGCAGGTCCTCACTGAGACTTGGAGCATTGATCTCTGGGATATCCCTGAAGAAACTTCATAGGAGAAGCAGGCTTCACCAACAGTTTGAGGATTTAACAAATGCCTGGAGGCAAACCAAACAGGGGAGAGCATGCTGGGAGGCCCAGGCAAGCTCCGGGATCCGTGGAAAGAAGACCAGGAAGGAGGGTTGGCAGGAAGACCCAGCTTGAAGCAGAAAAGCAGAGCCACCCCAGCTCCCTTTGCCTAAGCTGGGATCCAGGTGGCCCCCACACTGCCCGGGCCACACTCCACCTGCTCACACAAGCAATGTGTGCACTGACAAACCCCATCCTTGCTTACAAATTGAATCTGGAGAACATCCTACTCTTCTACTGACAACATCTCATTTTCTTCAGAAAATGATTCCTTCCTCAGGCTCAGCTACAATAGCAGATGGGATTGGTAAGAACACTCTTACCCCACAGGATGATATTCTTGATTTGATGCCCATACCAACTGAATTACTGGAAACACCAGACAGGCTTTTATAAGTACCACAGGCATGTCTGGTTTTTCAAGCCTCAGCAAAGGATTTTTTTCCATGAACAATATGAAACAGACTTAATAAAAATATAACAAAACAACATTCTCCTGATTCATTTGTGTACTGATTCTGCCTTTTCCAAAACTGCCATTAATTGTTAAGTATCTGATGAGTAAGTAATTCAATAGAAATCAAGTCAAATGTTTTTATTTACAGTTGAGAGAAATTTTGCTCATGCCACTTTTGTTAAGATGGGGATTCACAGCACTTTGACATGGTATAGCATTTCCAAAAATGCAATGTAAGTTTAAAAATCACAAAACAATGTCAGATGTAGGTCTTTAAAGGCATTGGGAGTGTGAAAAACCAAACACAATAGAAAATGAAACAGAAACACAACTCCCACATCCAGGCTAAGTTTCTTCTAAGGAGCTGAAAATCAGAGATGGAACCAAGTATTACTACTTCCTACTGCTATCCCACTAATGAAATGTGCTCTGTATCCGTGGACACAGAGGTAAAGGAGGCTCCACGTGTGGGTGACATATGCAGACATATGTCTGGAGAGCTCAGGAAGCTTCTGGATGATTCTCTCCTCTCTGCTTCAGCAACACTGTCATTTTTCTCAAATTATAAAATTTCCCCAAATTAGAAAACCTACATATTTTATGTACCTGCCCAGAGCAGAAAGATTTTTTTCTTTGGTTTGCAGAGTGTCCTTCGTGTCTGACGTTAAATTGTTACTCGTCACCGATGAGGATTGTCACTGAAGACAGGGGGTGAAGTGGTCTCCGTGGCTCGAAGAATGCGCAGTATTTCACGGGTAACTGCTGTTGCTTTGCTGAACCAAAATCGTGTCCATGAGAGCAGAAGATGGGGACATCAACATTCAAAATGCATGTGAGTTTATGAAGAAATTAATCCCCTAAAAAAGTAGCAAGAGGATGTGCCAAGAGGCACATACTTGACTCTAAGTTTTTAAACAACACCAACAATAAATCTGTCTTTCTTGATATAAACATGCAGATAGATAAAAGTATCTGGAAAGAAACACACCAAAATGTGGTTGATTTTACTGTGAGTGTTTTTTAAAACATCTCTTTCTTTAAATTTGCATTTCTAAATTTCCTGAAAAGGATATCTATGCCTTTCTTTTTTAAAGAAAACATATCTTAGAGAACAGAGAATGAATAACCCCGGGTACAGCAAAGCCCGACAGAAACACTCCCTTTGAAGGGGAGCCTTCCAGCAGCTTGGCCTAGGACTTCTAATTCAAAAGAAACTCCAGTTCTAATGTAAACCATTAATTCTTTAAAGTTGGGTAGATACAGTTTATTTGTAGCCAATTCTATTCCTAAAATGTTTCACTTTGTGCAGATGTTGGCACTTACTGCTGCGTTTGGGAAAATGAATTCATCCACCTAAGACCTCGGGAAAATGAATTCATCCACCTAAGACTTCCTGGATATTCGGTGCATCGGGCTCTGTGCTGAGTGTTTCACGTGCACGGTCCTGCTCACTACTCACAGTTACAGTCGTATGAACAAGCGATGAAGTTGAGATCGGGGGGGTGATTGCCACGCTGAATCACCTGGTTCTGCTTAGGGCTGAACTGTGTACCCTAGAACTACTCCCCTAAATGAAATAACTCACAAGGCACACGTGAGCTTGGAATAAACAAGAGTTGTGTCCAAATGAAATGACGTTGTGTCTCTGGACCGCTGTAGAAAAACACCGGTGTGGGGCTGCTAGTCAAACCCCGTGAGGACAGCGATCCACACTCGGCAGGAGGAGACAGAGAGCAGGTGCGGATGGAGACCGCTCACTGCAAACACACAAGGCAACTCTGCTCCCTCCCCGCCGACTTCTGTCTTCTAGCAACTGGGACTCTGCTTCGTGCGCAGGGCAGAAATTGAAGCCCCGTGGGTTGCTAGAAACGCTGTAGGTTTGGGAGTGACCCTCCTGAGAAACCGAGTATTTCAGAGCGTCCCATCTGTTTCCGTTGTTCGCCAGTACTTCCCACCCTGTGGAAGAATCAGAGGTGAGAGAGAGAAGCAGGTCCCATGTGGCGTTCTACTCTCTTCAAACTCTTGTCTGGGTTGTCAAGTTTTCAGATCGCTGACGAGAACCAAGGAGGCACAGGAGTCAAAGCCAAGGGGAAAAGCACAATCAAAACCTGTGAGCAGAATCCAAAGATGCCCGGTGTCAAAGCCGTGCCTGTGGCCGTGGGTCACGCCGTCATGCTGGGCGGTTGTCCCTGAGACGGTGCAGGAGGAAAATAAGGCCATCGGAGTGTGACGTGCTCCAGCCCCTCCCGCTGCTGGGGGGGAGACAGGTGTGGGGGGTGGAGGTGAGGCCCACGGACGCCCATGGTGCCGCCACGTCTGCCGTTCTTTAAATTCAAATAGACCACGTGGTGCCATAAGTTGTCATCGTCTGACTCCTTTAAGAGTCACCGTCCCAGTGAACCATGAGAGACGATGGACTCTGAAAAACAAACGGAGGGTTCTAGAGGGGACGGGGGTGGGAGGATGGGTTAGCCTGGTGATGGGTATTAAAGAGGGCACGTTCTGCATGGAGCACTGGGTGTTATGCACAAACAATGAATCATGGAACACTTCATCTAGAACTAATGATGTAATGTATGGGGATTAACATAATGTAATACAAGAAAAGAAAAAAAGAGTCACCGTCCCGGGACCCCTCAAAGGGACAGTGACAAGGGGAGGTGAGAGATCGTGCACCAGCCCGCAGGCATGTATGAATCCTCTGAACAGTGGAGGGGATAAGGCATGAGCAAGCCCCCAGTAAGCCAGCAAATGAGAACTCAAAGACTGAGGGAGGTGTGGGGCACATGCGTGGTGGGGAGCTGAGTGGACAGGACGTTGTGGGCAGCAGCTGGGCCTGTGGCCCGGGGAGGCCACTCCAACTGGGTGCTCCAGCAACCCAACTCATCCTCTCCCAGCCCCGGAGCGGGGAGGGCCCGACTGAGGAGTCCCAGGGCTGTACTCCCTCCCGCGGCTTGTGGTGGAGCGGCATGGAGGCCCGGGCTTGCCCCACTGTCCCTCCAGCCCTGCCTCGCTGCCACATGGCTCCTCCTTGCATGCTTGTATCCTCGTGGGCCATTCTCCCACAAGGACACTCATAGTGCCTGGGGCCATCCGAATGACCTGTCTTAACGCGGTCACAGTTGCAGAGACTCTGTTCCACAAGGTCACATTTACACTCGCAGCTACAGGGTCCGGACTCACACATGCCTATATGATGCAATCCACAGCAGTGGAGTGGGGGACAGGGAAGGGGCAGAAGGATGCCCCTTACGACAGCAGTCAGGATAGGAGCTGCATTGGGCCCAGAGGGAGGAGTTGGTCTGGGAGACCCACCAGTGAGGACAGCCCCTGTGTCCACAGGACTGGGAGGAGGACACGCATCTCTGAATTTCTGTTTTGTTTCCACCAGAGACTGACTGACCATTGTCCTATGGCTTCTTTTGTCCATCTTTAGATCTGATTGCTCTTTTATAGAAACAGTGATGGGGAAGTGGGAGGTGCTCCCTGACGTTGTCCCCTGAGCAGCCTCCTCCAGCAGGGCTTCCAAAGCTCTCTGTGTGATTAGAAACCCTGACAGAAGGCTTCCTGTGACAGGACTTTACTATTTCAGTGTCTGGGTTACTTTTTACCAAAAGGAACTATGATTATAGGATATTTGCTTTCTTGCTGAAAATGCATTTTCCTAAGGCTAAGATGTTGATTTGCTTTTCTTATATACACAAACAGCTTATATTTAAGGTAAGGTACTGGACTCTGTGTTCTACTTCAAAGCCCTGAATATTCCAACACATGTATAACGGTCTCCGAGGCCGCACACGAAACCAAAGCTGCACAGACATCGGTCCATCTGCTGGCAGCGGAAGGAAGGAGGATCTATTGAGTTTACACTGAGTGCAGCATTAAAATTCAGTGAACTCATTGAAACAATTAAATATTTATAAAGTAAATGTCCTCCTTGGCATCAGAAGAAAATTCAGTTTGCCATATTCCACCCACGAGACCTGAAAAATTTTAAAATGTGCTTCTGAAATACATCATTTGGACAATTATAACCTAGCCTTCACTTGGCTTCCTTGAACACTAATAAAAGTCAGTTGGATCTGGGTGGTGGTTGTGGCGCAGAAGCAGAAGCAGAGAAATGACCAGAATCAGACTAGAACTTTCTATCTGGCTTCACATGGAAGTTTTAACTTAGTAACAAGAAAGTTACATTAACTCCAAAAAAGTGCAAACTCTCCTAAAAAGTGGGGCTCATGGATTCTGACCCAGACCATGAATCAGGCAGTGGACTGAGACAAGAAGGGTTTTGGGGAGGGTGATTTGGTACTTCTGTGAACCTACGTAGATTTCTTAGTCCTGACCGGATGTCCTCATCTCCAACCAGATGTCAGTGTCTTATGTTTCTGCTGCTACAGGTCATCATAAAACCAAACAGAAATAAGGATATTGATTTTCTTTTTGTTCCCCACAAGTGAAGGCTTCCTTTGGAACTTACTGGTTTCCCTCTTTGTTCTTCACCTATTACTTCTGGGACCAGTGGTGGGTTAGGACCAATTTGAATGTGCTCCTCATCATTCTGAGCTCACAGTGAAGGATTTGGGGTGTCCTGGAGTTGGGATGGGGGTTTCACGCTGGCTCTGCTCAGGCACCCATGAACATTGGAAACACACTTCGTTGCTTTCACCATCAGCTTCTTGTTGGCAAATTAGACATGTTTATTATAACATTTCTGGTTTCCCTCAAGCTCTGAACTACCATGAATCCCTCTATTGTTAGCATCAGACGAGGAAATGGGAGCTGCCTTCTGCCGAGCATCTTTCCTCAAGTGCCCATGCCCCAGTTTATTGTCCACGGAACCCCTGTCCTGCTCTGTCACCAGGGGACAGGGAGACTCACCATGGGAACACGAGGGTCCACACAAGGGGCAGCTCCTGCATGAGGATGAGGGGAGAGGTCACACATGGCAGAGACCTCTGTCAGGAGGGCATGCGTCCCCAGATGGCGAGCTTCCCTAAACTTAAGCTTCACTTAGTGTAAGCTCCTTATGGGAGTCCCAGGTGAGGAGGGCTATCCCAGTGACAGCCTTGTGAGTGAAAATTTAATAGAGTGTGCCTTTGGGTCAAGTTTACTGGGAAACTAGCAGTTTTGAACTGCGGCTCATGGTTTGAACACTTCTGGACATTTAAACTCTCTTCTGCTTTCCATATGACAGAGTTTCTACCAGACTGATTTCCACAGAAAGGATCTGGTGGTAGAAAGTCATTCTGAGGTTTCTTGTGTGGGATAAACTAGCTGATGCTGCAAAGTTTTAAAATACAGTACCTGGAATGGAGCAACTTCCCAGGAAATATTCGTATTTTAAAATATCATTAACATGATTGCTTACACATTTGTGAATTCCTCTTCCAACCGAAAAAGTTGCCTCTGAGTTATTCTGTATGTTTCATGGCCTTTTTCCCAAAACAGTGAAAAAGCATTGGGGAGAAATCAGGTCATCACTGCCTCCGAGCTGGTACACGCGAGGTCCGTCCCACTGTTGGAGGCAGGGATGGAGATGCATCAGGGCAGCTCCTCAGAGTAAATGTGGAGACCCCTGTGTTTCTGATATCGAGTGGGGCCTAGTGCTCAGCTCATAACAAAAGTATAAATAAGGAAACAATTAACATTGTAAAGAGGCTATTTTGGAAGGAAAAAATAAAAAGATCTCCGCAACCTTCATACCTATTGTATCTAAGGCTGGTATACTGTGAATCTACCTGTTTGTCTATCCACCTGCCCACAGGTCATTCTCCCAACCTAGGGCAGTGACTTGGCACATTTGGGGCCTGGCAAACACATCTTGCTCATCTAGCAAAGTGGAGTCACATTCTGTCAAAGTGAGATAGAAAAGGCCAAGGTTTTCTGACTCAAGAATCGGGAGATCGCTTCCTCTCATAAGGGACAGTTCTGGGAATTTCCCAGTGAAGACGGACAGTCAGGAAGCTCCGTCAGGCGGCTGATGGACAGGACGGGGCTCGGCCATGTCTGTGCGGAATTCGGTCTTGGGGCCTTGAGGACGCCAGGTGCCCCGCCCGTGGTGAGCTGAGGAGCCCGGCGGGGGCCTGACGGCTCATCATGCAGCCCGCATACAGCCCCCGGGCCAGCTTCCCTTGCCGAATACCCACAGGTGTGTTTCCCGCGGTGGAATGTGGGTGACACCGTGTACCAGACCCGGTGCCTTTGCTGGTCTGCACTGGTCTGTGGCTTCCCGTCCCGTTGCAGCCCTGGGTGTGACCCCACAAGCCATTGCCAAAAAATCAAGGCTTGCCGCCGGCTCTACCGCTTAGACAATTTGGCTAAAACAAGGGCCCTCAGCCTTTTTTTAGAGCCGCGTCTGACGTAAGAAGCCCGCTTCAGAAGGACAAGGGCACGTTAGAGGTCTCTATTCATTTAGAGTAAGTGCATTTTCTTAAATGTAACTTTCTTCAAGACTGTACATCTTACACTACTTTATATAAGAAAGAAATAACAGAAGAGCTTAGAAATAGTAGTTTATAACAAAAGCAGAATGAAAGATGTTATTTTTGTAGTCTGTGCTTTATCAGGATTGACAGAGTTGTGTGTACGGAGTGAATATTTGGAATATGTAAGTTGGATGCTAAGGTAGCATTTCCTGCATTGAATCAAATGAATTACCGACTTTAACTCATCTGCTCTTTGTAGTTTATGCTGGGCTGTGTTTATCCAGCTGTCTTTTATAACTGTGTAATCTTGAAATATCACCAGAATTACATCCACCAACCAAAACTAAAATCTGTGCTCTTCTCTTATATAACCAAGTCTGAGAATCTCCTTCCAGACGTGATTAAAGCCCTTAATGGGCTGCCTTTCTGGGAAGGAGTTGCTTGTCCTGGTGGGTGAGGCGGTCCCTGGGGAAGGACATCCTGCACCGGGACCCCTTCCGGCCGGGGCTCGTCCTCCTCGGGGTCCCCCGTCCTGCCGTCCAGCTGCGCGGGTTTCAGACTTGCTTCTCCAGCCCCCACGACGGCGTTTGCCACTTCCTTGTGATAAGTCTCCTATGTACCTGTCTGGTTGAGCTTTGACTGAGGGGCCCCTCAATTGAAGGCAATTCCACAGAGGTTTACTGAGCAGCCACTGTGGTCCAGAAACCGCCGGGTGCTGAGTGCAGTGGTCTTTGTCCTCAGGACACCCAGAGGCTGGAGGGACGGACAGCGAGCAGCTGGGGGGCACTTTAGAGCAGGTCACGGCAAAGGGGACAGCTCCTTCAGGAGGGCCCCAGGGACACCGGGGCGACGGGGGAGACAGAGGGCCCAAGAAGGGGTGGGTGCTCATCAGGCAGCGGAGCGGATCTGTGGGCCCTCCTTCAACCACTTCTCCTCCGCAAATTATATTTTACATGCGGATCTTTGTGGGAAGATTTTTAAAAATGTAGTCTGGAAGGTGGGCAGAAAGGACCAAGGACAAAGTGCTGTCAGTCCACAGCTGGGCTGATAACAGAGCAAAGATTTGAAATAAAACAGTCCAAAGTGTTAGTAACCCTTAGCGGTGGGAGGCCGCCCTGGGAGGGGAGACTCCCTCTCCCCCGCCCCCCGTGCCCGCCCTGCCCGCCTGTTGCGGGTCCCTCTGTGACCCGGGGTCCCTCCTGCCACACACGTGTGGGCCTCCTTGCCCTGTGAGCCCGAGTCCAGGGTTTGCGGGAGGCGGGCCAGCAGTGTGTGCTGGGTCTTGACCAACCAGAGCAGCGTGTGAATTAGCAGGATTTTTAAAGTGTATTTTAGGCAGTGTTCCCCCACAAAGATGTGAGTTGAAATACTAAAAACCCAGCACGACCGAGCTTCACTGTCTCGCCGTAGGACTGAAAATGTGGCGAGTGTAACGGGAGGTCCTCCCGAGTGCGCACTCAAGCCCGGCGTCACGTCCTCAACTAAATCCATGTAATTCTATCTCCAAACTTGGTATGTCAATGGAAAAAAAGCCGTTTATAATTACATATGATTCTGTGATTTCACACAGATGTTACAAGGTTTCAGTTTACAGTTTGAAAGCGTGCCTCCTGCCCTCACCCGCCCAGCACCAAGGAGGGCTGAGCTGTGCCCGCTGCCCCCGGGAGCAGGGGTGAGCCGCGACGGGCGGCGGGGCTGACGCTCCTGTCCGGCCCCAGCCCTTCCCGCTCCGCACAGCCCCGGGGTCAGAAAGCGCGCTCCTCCCCAGAGACCTGAGCCAAAGTCTGGGGAACAACGTCTTCGAAACTTTATCCGAGGGTTTCATACATCTGGCGATTCTTAAACATGACAAAAATAAATGGCCACACAATGAAATATTGAGTTTGGGATCGCAGGAGTCATAAAGTCTGATTAAAATACCATAAAGTTTGGTTGGTGGATGTAATTCTGGTGATATTTCAAGATTACGTAGTTATAAAAGGCAGCTGGATGAACACACCCCAGCATAAACTACAGAGAGCAGATGAGTTAAAATCGGTAATGCATTTGATTCAGTGTAGGAAGTGGTACTGATAAAATACTGATAAAAATAGTTTCTACTTAAGTCACTCTGTGACAATTTCCCAAGTTCTTGGTGTGTGTTCCGGTATGGCGTGTGGCCAACAGTTTACATCTTACAAACATCCCTCTTGTCTTTTAAAAGGTCAGACACACGACGTTAAATGTCTTTCCCCTCTAATTATAAAGGAAATATATTTGTTATAAAAGTGGATTACTTACAAATTCAGCAATGCCCCATAATCATACTACCTGATGATAATAACCTCGATCGTTCGTCAATGCATTTACACGTGGATTTCGTCGTTCCTATAGATAGTCTTCAGATGGCGTGTGTGGGGACGTTTTTTACGTTCGTGGTTGGCGTGCATTGGGCTGTTTGCTGTTGTACCTTTGCAAGTCTTCATCGGCCGTTCCGCGTTCCTCCTCTGTAAAGGGCCAGGTCAGGCTTCTTGACCATTTTTCTACTGGATTTTCTTTCTCTTGTTGCTTTGTAAGACGTCTTTATATATTTTGAACACAAATAATGCATTTAAGTTTTTATAGATTTGCCTTTTTTTCTCTCTCTCCACACTTTGACTGGACTTTTGCCTGTAATCTCTTTGGCTGAAGAAGAGTTCTTAAATTTAATATAGTTTGATTTATCTTATTCTCTATGGTTAGTAGTTTTGTGTCTTGTCTAAAAAAAATGTTTGCTCTACTCTGAGACCATGAAGAAATGCCACTATATTGTCTTTTGAGATCTTCACTGTTTTGCTTTCACATTTATGTCTATGAGCCACTTAGAGTTGAATCTTGGGAAATTGTTCTTTTTTTCTCATGTGGATACAGGTATTGCAGTTCCGTTCATGACTTTATCTCCTGACTCCTGTGTTGTGATATTGTGGCGCGTGCAGTGTCCCTGTGTGTGAGGGTGAGCTTCCGGGCTCCAGATCCTACTACCTACCTACTCAGGTTCCAATTCCAAGACGCCTTTAGTACTGAACGTGATGGATCGCGGAGATCACGGATCCGCATGAGGGAGAATCAGCCCTTCGCAAGAGTGTCTTGCGACCCTTGCGTGTGGTGCATCTTTCCTTTGGTCAGATCGCATTAGTTACACAATGCAGTTTTATAGTTTTCTACATCATGGGTTGTGCACATCTGTTCTTAAGTTTAATGTTATCAATACAACAGGTTAAAATATTTAATTTTTACCTTCTTGAACCTGGAATGAAAATGTACCTGGATTTTATATATATTGTCCTTATATTCAGCAAGATTACTTTTATTGTCTCTTTGTTTATCAGTATTGGGGATGTTTTCCATGTCACAAAATCTTCTTCTGAAACAGCATGGTTCAACCATTTACTGTAGGAATGTCAGATGTGTCTAATAATTATGTAGTTTCATAGAATGAACTCACTGAATTACAATCACTGTGTTATAAACTTCTGATATGTGTTGGTCTCAAGTTTATACGCATTCTCGTCTGGCATATGAGGACCTCGGAAGTCACAACTCCATCCTAACAACAAGTTAAAGCTGAACAAATTGGAAAGTGAACAACTGTCTTTGGATCTGTAAGAGAAAGGATGTCCCAGGGCAAACCACTGCTCCCAAAATTGGAGGACCGACAGGCAAATACAGAGAATCATGGTTTACGAGAGCAGGACCTAGCGCCGGGCAGAACACCTGCACTGGGATGGATGAATTGCTGGAGGCTCCACGTGGATGAAACAAAGAGAACATATACAGGGGCCCTAGACTCCTGAGGGTTTTGTCCCAGAGGACACTTAGCGGAAGAGAAAACTCCCCTTGGGCTTCGATGGTGGAGGGACGAGGAGCCAATGTGAAATACAGCAGAGCACTGTCCTTCCCGGCAAGTTCTGTCCTCAGGGAAACTAGTCAGCCAGAGCTTGACCTACCTGGGGAAGGAAAATACCCACCTCCAGCCCCCCAGACACCCTGCCCACCTCACGGGGGAAACACAGACACCAGTCACAGGACTGGAGAACACCCCCCTCCCCACACCTCAGTGCATCACCAGACACCTCTAGGTCACATCGTGTCCAGCACCCTGAAAGGCAAAAAACACAATGTAAAGATGCAGAGCAGTGTCAGCACAAGACGTGGTGGGATAGTGGTTATGAGACTGGGGATTTAAAATGCTATGATTAACACCCCAAGAGTGCTAACAGATAAAGTCGACAATGTGCAAGAACAGATGGGCAGTGTAAGCAGAGAGATGGAAATCCTAAGAAAGAACCAAGAGCTATGCTGGAGGTCAAAATACTATAACAGAAATGAAAATGCCTTTGATGGGCTTATTAGTACACCTGACATGGTGGAGGAAAGTCTCTGAGCTAAAGGTGTCAGTAGAAACCTCCAACATCGAACAACAGAGAGAACAATGAATGACAAGAACAGAACAGAATACCCCACGTGCATCATGGGAATGCCTGAAGGAGAAGAGAGAAGGAACAGAAGAATGTTTGGAACAATAACGACTAACGACTTCTCCAAATTACTGTCAGACACCAAACCACAGATCCAGGAAGCTCAGAGAGCATCACGCCCGATTCACACCAAAAAAATTCACCAAAGGCATATTAATGTATCTTCCCTTCTGGTACATTTATATGACTTAGTTTCATGGTATAATCCCGGACTACATGAAATGTAGTTTTTATGGTGTAACTCACGTTTGTGGCCAAAGTTTGGTCAGTTTTCCTGAGAGTTGTCTGATCTTTCTCTGTTCTTTTTGTTTTATTTTTTTAAAGATTTTATTTATTTATCTGAGAGAGAGAATGGGAGAGAGAGAGAGCATGAGAGGGGGGAGGGTCAGAGGGAGAAGCAGACTCCCCGCCGAGCAGGGAGCCCGATGCAGGACTCGATCCTGGGACTCCAGGATCATGACCTGAGCCGAAGGCAGTCGCTTGACCAACTGAGCCACCCAGGCGCCCCTCTCTGTTCTTTTTAATGTTAACTTTAATAAAATCAATTTCCAGTATATATTTACATCAGTTTTTGGATTGATCTACCCACCTAATTATGCCCCTTCAATGTTATGGTTCTCTAGTATATTATAATATCAAAATTGGGTAAATCAGAACTTTTATTACAGCCTCCTTTCTTCTGACTCCTCTTTTGGCATTATGTCTTCCATCGTCATCAACTGTCTGCTGACATGTGGTTAAACATTGTTTCTGCTCTAGACTTCAATCTCTACATTTATGCAGCAAAGAGACCAATGAAAATAGAGCATCTCTGAGTTTCCTTTCAAGTTTGACATTTTCCTATTCTTTGGATCTAAGTTCTTAGCCTGGAAAAATGGTTATTACATTCTCTGTTCGAGCCAGCATGCAAGGGGAGAGGGGGACGTACCCAAGGGAACTCGATAGCTGGTGGCCGGAGACACGTTCCACAGCCTCCATCCTGCTCAACAACGCAAGGCTTTGCTTATTGGGAGGGTTCCCACTGAAATAGGAGAAAACGATAGGATGATGGGAAAACCTAATCTAATTTTTCTTCAACGAAATGCTTTGCCTGTTGGTTCAATAGTCAAGATATAAATTTGGGAATCGGTTTTTTAAAACGCTTTATTTTCTCCTAAAATGCAACCAAATATTTAAACTATTTCCTGTTGAGACACATGTACAGTTTTTAAGTAATTAGCACATCTGGTTAGCAAAGACTGAAGGTGGGGTTCTGAATGACCTGTTTGAAGGAAGGTGAAGTGAATGTGGAGCCCCCTGGATCACCCTAAATGCAGGTTCCTTCACTAGGTTGAAATTTCTTTTTCTGGAAGTTGGAACGCAAGCTACTGTTCTGTGAGGAGATGCAGACTAGATTTTTTAGTGTCTTGAAAGATGTATTTAAATCGGGGATAAAAAGGCCTTGGAGGTTTGGACAGGCATTTATCAGGATTAAAGTAATCCAAATGTGTCTGATTCATGCTCCATAGTCTGGATGCTGGGTTTAAACTGCAGATGTCTGGCGGAAAAAAAGACTCATTTTTCTTATACTTTATGTTTTTCTAAATTTATTGAAGAATTAACTTTAAAATAATTTCATTTTAAATGGAATTCAAGTTCTGGGGCAGGAAATGGATAAAATGTGGAAATCCTTGGAGTCTGCTAACTTGTGCAGAAGGAGCAGGGAAGTGCTCCTGACCAGCTGGGCTGGCCCGCCTCACCAGCACCAGCTGAGAGCCCAGGGCCCACACAGCACCCCATGCCCACAGAGCACCCCGCACTCTGCACAGCACCTCGGGCCTGCTCAGCACACTGCACTCCGCTCCCTCCATCACAGCACCCAGCCGGGCTTTATCTGGCTCCCTCTTGGGAGTTGAAGCATTTCCAACCTGCTTAGTTTGTAGAAATCAAGCGAAGATCGGATCTGCATCTGATTTGGGGGGCTGGCGACACACTCTATGGTGATGAGATTATTTTGGCAGGACAGTAAGGATGTGAAGCACACATTCCCCTGTTCAGGATTGGCATATGATCCCTCATTCCCTTGTGTCACCCCACAGATTGCACAAACCTTTCCAAGGCACTTCATGAAGGTGGTTCTCAGAAGCAGTCTGAGGCTCGCTCTAGCAGAACCTTCTCCACCTTTCTCCCAGCTCAGACTGAGTCATTCTCAAAGCTCCCACTGCTCACCCCCCCTTCTTCAGCGGTGTTTAACCCCAATCGATCTCTGCACCAGGGACCCAGACAGATACAGAAAGATATAAACCAAATAACATATTTTTTCTAAGCTGAATCATCTGATTTCATCACTTCTTCCTGAATTTTATAATATGTATCTAACAATATAAAATTGTTTACTCTCCAAACACTACACTAATTAAATACATCATGTCTTTTGCTTTCAGCAATTTTTTTTTTTATTTCAAGCTCTTGCATAAGTATTAATCCAAAATCTTTGGTCACTTTAATTATTTCTCTTGAGATTCCATTTTTTAGAACACTTTTAGGTTTTTAACAAAATTAGGAGGGAGGCGCAGGGAGTTCCCATACCCCCTGCCCTCCCACGCACAGCCTCCCCTGTCATCAATACCCCCACCAGACCAGCACATTTGCCACAATCCATGACCTTCACTGACACATCATAATCGCCCCAAATCCACAGCTGACGCTAGAGTTCTCTGGAAGTTGTATCTTCTGTGTGTTTGGACAAACGTGTAATGACATGTGTCCCTCGTTATAGTGTCACAGAGAGTATTTTCACTGTCCTAAAGGTCCCCTGTGCTTTTCATATTCCTTTGTCCCCCACCCCCGACCCTCTGACAGCCACCAATCTTCTCGCCGTCCCCACAGTTTTGCCTTTTTCAGAAGATGAAACAGTTGGAAACACAAAGTGTGCAGCCTTTTCTGATTGGCTTCTTCCACTTAGTGATATGCATTGAGGGTTCTTCAATGTCTTTTTATGGATTGATATATTTCATTTCTTTTTTAGCCCTGAATAATAGTCTATTGTCTGGATGGACCACAGTCTGTCTACCCATCACCTACTGAAGGACATCTTGGTTGCTTCTAAGTCTTGGCAGTTATGAATAAAGCTGCTAGAAACCTCTGTGAGCAGGTCTGTGTTGGAGACATGTTTTCCAGGATTGCTGGATCGCATGGCAAGAGGGTGTTTCGTTTTGTAAGGAACCACCCAACTGTCTTTCAAAGTGGCTGCACTGTTTCACAAATCCACCAGCAGTGAGTGAGAGTTTGTTGCTCTAATTATTTGCTAGCATTTCGTGTCGTCAGTGTGTTTGACCTTTGACCATTTGAATAGGTTCAGAATGCTAGTTCATTAATTAAATTTGCATTTCCCTGATGACACATGATGTGGAGCATCTGTTCATATGTTTATTTCTCATCCGCACATCTTTGGCGAAGTGCCTGTTAAGGTTTTAACCCATTTTATAATCAGGTTGCTTGTTTTCTTATTGTTGGGTTTTAAGGGTTCTGTGTATATTTTGGGTAACAGTCCATTATCATACATGCCTTTGCAAATATTTTCTCTCAGCCTGTGACTTACCATCTAGTTCTTCTGATATTATCTTTCACAGAACATACATTTTTAATTTTAATCAGGTCCAGCTTATCAATCATTTCTTTCATGGACTGTGTCTTTGGTGTCCTATCTCAGAAGGCATCACCATGCCCAAGGTCATCTAGGCTGACTCACATTATCTTCCGGGAATTTTATAGTTTTGTGGTTTGCATTCAGGTCTGTGATCCATTTTGAGTTAATTTTTGTGAAGGATGTAAGGTCTGTGTCTAGATTCATTTTCTCACATGTGGATGTCCAGTTGTTCAGCACCTTTGTTAAAACTTTGTCTTACTCCATTGTATTGCCTTTGCCTTTTTGTCAAAAACCAGTGGACTAAATGGGGGTGTACTCTTGGGATCTCTATTCTGTTCCGTTGATCTACTCATCTATTCCTTTGCCAATATGACACTGTCTGGACTGTTACAGCTTTATGGTAAGTCTTAAGTCAGGTAGCATGAGTCTTTTGTTTTCCTCCTTCAATATTGTGCTGGCCATGTTTGGTCTTATGCCTCTCCGTATAAAATTTAGAATCAGTTTTTCAATATAGATATCAATGTTAAAAGTTTTTCCTGGGATTGCATGGAGTCTACGGATCAATTTGAGAAGGACTGCCATCTTGACCATATTGAGCATTCCTATTCATGAACATGGAATAGGTTTTCATTTATTTATTTGTTTTACTAGAAAACTTTTTGAAATAAAAAAATTCTTATTAGAGTTTTGTAGCTATTCTTATTTAGATCTTGTACATAATTTTAGTTGTATACCTAAGTATTTCATTTTGAGGGGGTGCTAATGTAAATTGATATTTTTTAAAATTTCAAATTCCATTTGCTCATTGTTGGCAAATTATTTTTATATATTACCCTTGTGTCTTACAACCTTGTTATAACCACATATTAGTTTCAGGGTGGTTTCTTTTTGGGGGGAGCAGTTTCAGTTCTTTCAGATTTTCTACATGGATAGTATTACCATCTGCAAGGAGAGCTTTTTCTTTTCCTTCCCATCCTTGTCTTGTACTGATCTTAGTGCAAAAGCTTTTAGTTTTTCATTGTTAAGTGGGATGTTAACTATGGGTTTTTGTAGATATTCTTTATCAAGTTGAGGAAGTCCCTCTCTATTTCTAGTTTACTGAGAGCTTTTTACTATAAATGGATGTTCGATTTTGTCAAATGATTTTTCTGCCTCTGTTGATGTGATTATATGATTTTTCTTTTTAGTCTGCTGTTGTGATGGATTACATTAACTGATTTCAAATGTTGAATCAGCCTTGTGTATCTTGGATAAATCCTACTTGATCATGATGTATAATTTTTTTATACATTGTTGGATTCAATTTGCTAATATTTTGTTGAGGACTTTTAAATCTATATTCATGAGAGCTATTAGTCTTTAGTTGTCTTTCCTTGTAATGTTTTTGGTTTTGGTAATAGGGTAAAACTGGCCTCATACAATGAGTTAGAAAATATTCCCTCTGTTCTATTTGTGAAAGAGATTGTAGAGATTTGGTAAAACTTCTTAAATGTTTGGCACTTAAAATAACTTTTAGACAAATATTGAAATAACTGGGGATTGTTTGCTTACCAATTTGGAAACAGGTTTTAAGCCAGTGCCCAGGCTCTCAAGCTCAGAGTCTTCCTTAGAAGCTTGAAATGGAGTGGAGAGGGTTGAGGAAAAAGAGAAAAATGGAAGTTTTACACTTTAGTGTGACTTTATCTGAATGTTATTGTTCAAATTCTGGTAGAAAAAATGTTTCTAGACTGTATTCCTTTATTGTTTAAGAAGAGGTTCCAATACATTTTGAAAAATATACTTTCCCTTACAACATCTTGATCATCCACCTTAACTTTAAAGTTCTAAGAATTCCTTTGTTGTTTGAGGTGAAGAATGTATGAAGACTCACATTATTTGATGGTATTAATGATTTTGAATGTTGACTTCAAAGAATATTTGATCTTTTTTTGGGAAAAGAAAACTCATATATTTGGGGATAGAGTTTTTATTTCTTTTTTTACATCTTTATTCTTGGCTGAACACACAACCTTAAAGACTGATGCTTATGCACCTGTGGTTACGCTTTATGCTGTATTTGTTCATATAGATTTACTTGAACACACTCATTGCTCCCCTCTAAAATTCCTTCCACTTGCTTTTTCCAAACCTTCCTCTCATGGGAGCCACTGTCCTCACTTCACACTTTTCTGAACAATGGTTCCATTATTTAAACTGTGTAATGGTCACTTAGCTGAACACTCACTTGTATAAAACACACTTAGCAAATATAAATATTTCAGGGAACAGAAAGATTTCAACTCTACTCTTTCCAGGATGTCTATAAAATTTTTAGGCTCTATCATTTTTACAACTAGCTTGTTTTACTGCATAATATCTTCCAGATATTTTTTTCATTAAACTTTGACTCAGTAATTCCATGTCAATTTTTGCTTCCAAAATGTGTGTGAATCTTTCTTATACAACCTCAACACGGTGGTAGGTAAATTGCAAAAGCAAATATTCTTTTGACTTGTTTTGGTCAGCAATATAGTTTCTCAGACACTGAAACTGCACATGAACTGTCTGAATTCTGGTATTTTTCAATAGCATGGCTATTTATTAGTCAGGAAGTACCCAATACATTGATATTTTTGTGCTGTTTAGAAAGAAAAAGAAAATTTTATATTTGCATTATCTCTAGGGTATGCAATGGAAGAAATAAATAATATTTAAAATACCAATCATTTATCACCATTCCAGTCATCTGAAAACTTTAGTACCCAAGAATCTAGAAATAATTTACAATTGCCTGTTAAGTATTTGTATTTTACCTGATTATGTGCCATGGAATGAGAATAGACTCTGGTGCCTGGGCAGTGCTAAGAATCAGCAGATGTAATGCTTTTACAAAGTTGCCAGTTTTTTTTTTTTTTTTAAGCAAAACTAATTAACACTTAACCAGTGATATGTATTTGGGTACATACTATGTGCATGACTTTGTTCTGTATCCTCATTTTCCAATATGCACTTTAATGCAATAATACTTTATCTTTAAATTTGAATAAATTTATAGAAAGTGACATAATTTAATGCCATCCAGTGTGATTAGGACAGATAATCCTCAAAATATTAAAAATAGAACTACCCCACTGTCCGGTGATCACACTAAAGGGTATTTACTCAAAGGATACAAAAATAGTAACTCAAAGGGATACATGCACCCCAGTGTTTATAACAACATTACCTACAACAAAATGGAAGCAGGCCAAGTGCCCATCAATAGATAAGTGGTAAAGATATGGTCTATATATAAAATGGAATATTACAGAGTGATAACAGAGAATGAGATTTTGATATTTGTGACAACATGGACAGAGCTAGAGGATAGGATGCTAAGTGAAATAAGTCAGTCAGAGAAAGACAAATACTGTATGACATACTCATAGGTAGACTCTAAAAAGCAAAATGAATGAACAAAGAAACAAAAAACAGACCCTTGAATACAGAGAACAAACTGGTGGTTTGCAGAGGGGTGGTGGGTAGGGAAAGGGGCAAAATAGATAAAGGCGATTAAGAGGGTACAAACTCTTCCAGTTATAAAATAAGTAAGTCACTGGGATGGAAAGTACAGCCTGGAGAACATAGTCAGCAATATTGTAATAACATAGTACGGGGACTACCTTATTGTGATGGGTGCTGAGTATGTGTACAACGGTTGAACCACTGTATCGTTCACGATGTGTGTACTAACACAACACTGCATGTTAATTATACTTCAATTTTTAAAAAAGAAAAACAAAACCTTTAGTGATTCAAAAAAGGTAAATCAGTTTTTATAGTTCCTGGAGCAGCCATGAGAGACTGGTTTTCAGAGATGCAAATGGTTTGACCCTCTAAGAACCTGAATTTCATTTGTCCATTGACTCAGAAAGTCCCTGCTCCATTTTGAAGATGCTTTTACCACAGAACAAACAAGTCAGACCACATAATGCAGCACCAGCAATTACTTGCTTGGCATAAACACAGCCCAAATGGTATTGTTCCCACAATGACTTCATTTAAATCTGCTCCTTTTCCCCCTCACAGCAATCTAGAAAGATCACCAAGTTTCCTTATGTAAGGACTGAGAGAAAAAAAAAAAGATTCAGAGTAGAAAAGGAGAGAGTACTTTCCGGGGTTCACAAATACCAGCACTTAACAAAGGCTGGAGGCACCAGCGGACAGCAGAGGATTAACATTCAGATATTGAGGGACAGAGTCTATGGTCTAAACTGGCCCATGAATTTCTCCTGCCATCCATGCCTGCCCCACATTCCATTTGCCAAGATTTAATACTTTCCTATCTGAATCACTTTATTGCACATAAAGCAGGCAAAAGCGTTTTAAAAGTTACACCATTAAACTCTCCATTCTTACCACTTATATAACTTCATAATTTTTGAAAATCAATCGCATCTTTTTTTGTGCACATAGCATGTGCGTGAAGGCAGTGTGTTAGCACTGGGAATTAGAGGTAATTCGCATTTCCTTGTAGTTCCCAGGCAGCAAGGTATGGGTTAGTTTTTGGTATCATTTTGGAAGTTCTCAATGGAGTAAGTGCCCATTGACCCACCCGCAAGTTTCTGGTAGTTCTCAAGAGGAATGAGCAAAAACTGGTGGGAAGCGAAAGGAAGCTTGGGTCCACTCTGTTTTCTGCTCTCTGCGAGTCACCCACGCACCTCGAGGAAGGGGGAACAAGAAATATGAGGAAGTATTCAGAAAGCATATCTGACCCCTGGCATTCTGGGCGAGCGATCACATGCTAGATAGTGTGTGTCCACCATTCGTCACTGTGTGGGTTCTCATTTTCAAGTCATGTGTAGAATTAAACCTTATTAAGAATGATCCCTCCAGCTGAATAACCCAGAAAGGGTTGTGATGAAGCTGATGAGGATTTTCAGAGAATTCTCCTCTTTGGCTCTGCCAGTTGATGTTGTCCTGTGGGCTGTATTTCTGGAACGCAGAGGCAAGCATGCCTGTCGGCATCTGTCTTGCACGGGGGATGAAGACAGGATGGTGTTCACACGAGCAGCCAGAGAAAGTGGCCCCTGGGTCTCCACGCAGCCCCTGCTGAGCTCTCAGGAACTCAACAAACATGACGTCCTATGTGCTTTCAGTACAATGAGAAGCAAGTGCCAGTTTCCCAATGTGCTTTACAGAAAGATAAATGGAGAATTTTGGTCATTTTCTGAAAGATGTTTTCAGAGTTAGCAGGTGCCAAAATGGAGTCCCTTAAAAGAAACTAATTCCAGATAGTTCTCTCCCCAAGGATCCTGTGCTAGTAATTATAAAGGAACGTAGTAATCAAGAAAACAGTGGACCTAAGAGAGGCTTTGAAGGCATTGGAAAGAAGCTAATCCTGAGTGTGAGTCACGCTCTGTGAGGTCACGGAAGATTGCCTGAGATGTGGGCCGCGAGTCAGCCCCCAGGCGGATGATAGGACCCTGCAGTAGGACTTACAAAGTCAGGAGCTGCTGGTGCGACGGAAAGAGCCAGGCTGAAGGAAACACTGGTCTACAACACTTTCTGGGACCGTGGAGCCAAGTGGGGCCTCGTGTCTAAGCTTGTTGTGCCCACAGGCTCCTGTCTCAGACACAGGTCACCCCAGACCTGGAGAGAAGTGCAAGCCGCATGGGCCGCGGACCTGCTGTTGAACATCGTCATCGTGGCTCTGCCAGATGGCATTGCAACTTCTCTCTCCTTCAACCTTCAAAACAGGGCTCTTGGCTGATGTCACAATAAGGAAGGTCAGGAACATCCCGGCTGTCTTTGCTCAGAACGCCCGAGTCCAGGTCAGACGCGGACTGACTCATGACGCTCCCGTGAGCTACAACATCCTTTATCCCAGGAACTGAAAGAGTAATATTCCTAGGTACCGTGTATTTTGGGGCCCCAAGTACATGCTTACGTACAGAAATTATTTTAAGACTTCTGTATTTGACTCTGAATTAGGGGAGCTGGGTTTATATGTAATATACACATTCATACACAAAACAGCTGCCGTTTTAAGCAAGTTGCTGATCACTGAAAACGTCGTGGTGACAACTGGAGGTGGAGTATTATCTGCACCCCAGAAGGCCCCTGCTGCCTGTTTAGTCACCCCCTGCCCTCCCCAAAGGCGATCCGATAACCTTGTGGCTAGAACCATAGATTGGTTTTTATCTGTTCACCAACTTAATTTCCGTGGTGTCATATGACCCCGCGCACGCAACATGACCCTTGGGACATTCATCCCCACCGCGAGTGGCGGCCGAGGCTTCTTTCCTTGAAGTCATCTGTTGCACTGAGACGACATGTGCTGCTAGAGCTATGTGGATCGTCCTGGTGTGTTAGTGGGGCCTCGGCAAGTGGCATACACGTGAACACACATGTGCACTTCTTGTGGCGCACACACATGCATGTTTGTGCCACAGACCACGCAGCACCTTACGTGGCCATGAACATGCGCGCCCCCAGATGCCCACGGCCGGCGGTCCGTCACCTCGGAGACCAGCGCCACGTCCGGGTCAGGGCTGCGCCTTCCGGGAGCTGCTCCTCGACTGTGCCTGAGCGGCCAGGGGCTAAGGCAGAACGGCCCTGCCACGGCCGCGGGGGGAGCCACGGCCTTCTTCAGCCACGGCCGCGGGGGAAGCCACGGCCTTCTTCCACAGCCACCTGTGGCTTCAGCACTAACAGCATTGCCAACCCGCTGAGAAGGGGCAGTGGTCGGGCACGTCCCCTGCCCCCTCCCCGGTCCTTCCTCTGGTGCTGACGACATCTCCGTGCCAGGGTCTTTCTGGGACCCGCCCCGCTTGCCCCCACAGGCCTCCTCTCACACCCCCTCCCATCTTGGGTCTGCTTCTCGGAGGCAGCAGAGTCCCGGGGCTGCTCCCCAATTCCTGGAGTTCCCCTGAGGCCCCAGAGTCAGTTTGTTGACCACGAAGGCTTGATCTGCAAACCTCGTCCGGGGGTCAAGCTTCCAGTGTACAATATCTTGGAAACACCATTTAAATAAGTGACTTGAAATTGAATTCTTGGACAAGGAGGAACATCTGGGAGTCCACGTCCTAAGACAGGTATTTCCCTGAAGGTGAGCCTGCCGGTCTTGGGGCACAGCCCGAGCATTTAGGAGATAATGCTGGACAGTTCTCCAGAACAGAGGTGCCCATCTCCCACGGCATCCATCGGGGGCACAGCCACGTTTTCATGGTTTATTGGGGTGACCAGAGAGCTTGCCCACTTTCATCTCGCATTTTCTGTCTTGTATTATTGATATTTAAGGGCTTTCCTGTGAGTCCCACACAAGTTCCTGATCGGTTGGTGGGAGGCAAATACCTTCTTAGGCTCATCTTTTTAACTCTCTTCAGGTGGGTTTTCTTTGATGAACAAAGTCAGTAATTCTTATATAGACCAGCGTGTCATTTTTTCCATTTATAGTTAATATTCCGGATGTCTGCTTAAAGAAACCCTGCGCAACTATGCCTTCAGCCCTAGTTCATCAGTGACCCCCAACACGCCCACTGGAGAGGCAGTCACAACATCCAGCCACCACGTCAGGGTCGGGAAGGGTGGGGCCGCTGCGACCCGGAGCCCCTGCTGGGAGGAACGGAAGTTAGTACGCGCCCTCCGTGGTTGTCAGCGTTCATGGAAGCAAAACGTGAGCCACCCTGACCCTCTTGAGGTGGGCAGACACCAGGGACACCCTCTGCACTTCCGGCCTCCTGACGCTAACCTCTTTGTGTAACTTTCCCCCCGAGGGCCCTGGGCTTGGGACTTGCTTCCCCTCGTGTCACGTGTCAGAGGTGATGGACGTCGCTGCCCCGGACAGGTGGTACTATGTGGCAAAGGCAGATCCCTCATGATCAGGACGCTTGGATGACTCCGTCTCTGCTGCTGGAGGAGCTGTCCTGCCGGCCATGAAGAAACACGCCGAGGTGAAGGCCTTGAGGCAGGGCCTCCGGGCGGTCTCTGGGGTGCTGTCTTCCAGCTTCCAGGACCTGGCCAACAACCACCGTGCAGCCTGGGGTGCCCTGAGCTCCAGAAAGGTCATGACCTGCTGGCACCTTGACTGTGGCCTTGGGCGCTGTGCAGAGGACCAGCTGGGCTCAGCCCGACTTCTGACTCACAGCAACCACGGGATGATAAACACCTACAGTGTTTGTGGTGATTTGTTACACAATGATAGAAAATCAACACAGTCCCCCCAAAAAACGAGTTCATCTCTCCATCAAAAGATGTGTGTGTATTTATGTCAGCTTTATTCGTAGGATTCCCAAACTAGAACTAGGCCCCACGTTGTAGCAAGGAAACGGCTAGAGTGGGGCACATCCACGTAACACAAGAGCACAAGCAATACGAGGGAACTGCGTCCAAATCACACCGACCACTGGGGTGAGACTCACACAAGCTGTTCAGTGAGAGAAGCCAGGCCACGGAGGGGGCATGTGCTGAATCGTCCCACTTGCAGAAGTGACGGATGACAAAGCTAGTCGATGGCTGTGTCATGGTCACCTCGGGGCCTGCAGAGAGGGCACTGACGGGGGTGGGCTGCGGAACTTTCCAGAGCGGGAATGTTCTACATCTTGGTCTAGATGTCGGTCACATGGCTGCCTACGTAAATATTCAGTGAGCTGCCACCCACCACAGGTGAGTTTATGTCCAGGCTGCGTGTCAACTTAAGAACTTTAACAACTAGGGGTGCCTGGGTGGCTCAGTCGTTAAGCGTCTGCCTTCAGCTCAGGTCACGATCCCGGGGTCCTGGGATCGAGCCCCACATCGGGCTCCCTGCTCAGCGGGAAGCCTGCTTCTCCCTCTCCCACTCCGCCTGCTTGTGTTCCCTCTCTCTCTGTGTCTCTCTCTGCCAAATAAATAAATAAAATCTTTAAAAAAAAAAAAAAAAAGAACTTTAACAACTAGAGGGAAAGAGGGAGCGAGTACATGCGGGCACGGTGGTTTGCTGTCAGGCATTTGCAGACAGTCCCTTTGAATCCCCGAGTCCTCCCCGCAAGCACAGTTGAGTCACCTGCTTACCAGGTAGAAGACGACCAGACGCATCCTCGGCTCGAAGAGCACGGCGATGTTTGAAGGGGTCCCTGCAGGGAGCGGGGGGACTTTTCGAGCAGGGAACCCTAACAGGAACGGAGGCAGCGGTCAGGGCCCAGAACCGCCCCTGCCTTCCTTCCTGCCAACACCAAGAACGCTATCACGAATTCGCCAAATCCATCATGACCACAATGTATCTAGCTTCTATCTGCCTCTTCTGAGTAGACACATTGCATGTGTAACAGAGACAAACAAAAGGACCTGACAGTACATGATTTTTTTTTATTTAAAAGTATGCATTTGAGAAGTGATGAAAACCAGATTTTTAAGGGGAAAGCTTAAAACGATGATGAAACCACATTCCAGAATGAGCTTTGTGCCTGCGATTGTCACAGCCGCCTGCACAGATGGACACCGGGAGGCCGGCGCTCCCACCGGCTCCGCCCCCGAGCGCTGGGTGGCCCGGAGAAAGGGACGGGATCCCGGGGCCTCGCGGTCCATATCTGGCAATGACGCACCAGCCCCAGAGCAGCTCCCACCGAACGAGGCAGCACCAAGGGACGGGGGTCGCGCGGAGTTCTCCACACCCCTCGCTGGAATCCCATCGCCATGGGCCTTAATAAATATACTGTAGCCATAGAAATATTTGGGAGCTGACCAAGAGGTCCCAGCTGCCTCTCTTCCAGAATTCTTCATCCCGACCCTAGGTAACGGCTGCACTGCAAACTCAGAAAAGTCTGTGACCTGCCCCACACCACAGAGCCCCCGGGGCTACGAAAGAGCTGGGCCACCGTGGGCAGAGCCTCATGGTCAGACTCGCGCTGGGGACCCCAGCAGCCGCACTGCTGTTCTGTCTCGGGGAATTCTCTCTCCCGAGGCCTCGGTCCTCGCACGCATAACATGGGGAGAAAACAACCCAGCCCCTCAGGGGCAGGCGGCCGGCTTCCCAAAGGTGCTGGCGATTGCCGGGGCAATGCTTCTTTCCGGGAAGGAGCATTTTCATAAGAGATAGAAATCAATGCATTTTTAAGGACAAGATTAGGGGAGCAGAACACATCTGTTGGGCGATACGGACAGGCCGCAGATCCTACTGTCCAGGGCGGCCTGGGGGAGCAACGCCTTGGCCTCTGGCCGGGGCTGGTTTCAACGCCTGTCCCACGACGACGGTCACACGCGCATTTATTAAGGCTGTACTGTTTTCCTATCGAGGGTTTGCTCCGAAGAGGTGGTCTGTAAAATTCACTTTGTCTCCTACGGGGACCTTGACGCCCACGGAGGGGACCAGCCACGTTGGGTGGACTAGACGCCCACGGAGGGGTCCGTTTGCCTCTTTCTCGCCTCTCCCTGCAGTCCCGGAGGTGGGGGCTGCGTCACGGGTCAGTCCTGGAGGTTTCTCATTCCTCCTGGGGGGAAGCTGGTCTTGGCGGATTCAGGAAAAATGAACAAACGAAATCTATCAGGCAACTTGAACGTGGGTGAGGGCTGCCCAGCACTGCGAAGATTGCAGGAGCCACCCCCTTGGCCTAGGGATCTGAGTCGGGCACAGGAAGTGCGCATCAGCTTACAGCAGAAGGCCCGGGGAGACGCCGGGCCGGTGAGGATGCCAAGGAGGCAGGGGATCCGTTGTTTTTGGGTACTTGCTACCCAGCAGTTGTTAAAAAAGCAGTCACTAAAATTTATCACCTGCTTTCCATGAAGAAGTCCACCAAGATTTAACAGAGAAGACAATATTAGTGCACAGAAGAATGATCGGAGAAGTTAAGTTGAGCAAGCCTAGACCAGATGATAAAACTCCATCCACTCAGAGCCTCCGGAGAGACACGGGCCTCCAGGAGCGCCGCGGACGTCTGCCGCAGCAGGCGGGGTCACTGTTTGGAGGAACTATGGAAACACATGTTGGGTTTTGTTTCCAGCATGTGGCCAGCGCCTCAGACAAAGGGAAGATAGGTTCCAGACGTGCCCCGTGGAGGCAAACCAACAGAGGAGGACTTTTTGCTGGGCCACCAAGACCTGTGTCTCCCCTGTTGTCACTGAAAACAAGCAGAGACATGTGGTGGAGCTCACCCCTAAGACGCCGAAGCTGGACGCATCCTGTGACTTCTAACACGGAGGGTCTCAGAGAAAATCAGAAGGGGAATAAAACACCGACTTTTCTGATGAGGTGGCTGGGGTCCCGCCCGGCCGACAGCAGGCTGGCCGAGCACGGCGGTCCTCCCTGCACGGTGACGGGAGTGTGCGCTGGGACCACACCACAGCTGGTGCAGGAGTGGGGGCAGCGTGCACAGGAGATGCCCTGGGGTCCGCCGCGGAGGGCGGCCTCGCGTGCTGGAAAGCACTGAACGCCCGCTTGGGGAGTTTCTACAAGTACATAGAGCCAGGTTTCCTTTTCCTTTATTTTTTTAAGATTTTATTTATTTATTTGAGGGAGAGGGAACACAAGCAGGGGGAGCGGGAGAGGGAGAAGCAGGCTCTCCGCCGAGCAGGGAGCCCGATGCGGGGCTCAATCCCAGGACCCCAGGATCATGACCTGAGTGGAAGGCAGATGATTCACCGACTGAGCCACCCAGGCATCCCCAGAGCCAAGTTTTCTCGGAAAAAAAACACAATTTTGCCGATTCTGGCGTGCAGTTAGACATTTACGGCTGAGACACAGTGCACCTGCGCACACACGGCGTCTGGGCCGAGTCTCAGAGGGTTACAGTGACCAGCTCCACAAACACGAGCAAGAACCCAGGGAACAGCAGACCGGCTCAGGCACGAGGGGGCAAGTCACAGTCCTGCCTCCCTCCGACTCAGCTGCCCGGGCCTTGCTCCTCCTCCCAGCTGCTTTCTGACCAGTCGTGCGCAGAAAGTACAGAAGCATGACGTGGACGTGGCTGGGCTGTGGGAGCAGACAGCACGTGGCCACGAGGAGTCTGCAGCCGCTGCCTCGGTGGGCAGGAAGGAGGAAGTGTGGCACCACGGGGCCGGTGGACACGCATGGCCTGCGAGCCATCGACGTGTTTCCACAGGTGTCCTCGAGGTGGGTGATGGGGGCTCCCTGGAGGCGGGAACCTGCTGGTGCTGTGGGAATGTGCACCGAGAGTTTGTGCAGACGTGTCAGACTGCACGTGGTTGGCTCAGGAAGGGCAGGCGGACACGGGGCCGCTACGTCTCCTCCTGGCACTGCTCAACCGATGGGGGTGCCGGTAATTTGAAAGAAATATTAGAACTTCCAGAAGTTGGCTTGCATGTGGGAGTGGAAGACGTGTTTTCCATTTGGTGGTGCCTTTTCGAGAATCAGAGTGAAAACTCAGCATCTAGCTGCCCGCGTGGTTCTGGAACCGAGAGTGGAGGTCTGGGCTGGTCAGAGAATTGTCCGCAAGTAGATGATCAAGCGTGGGCGTGGCAGGTGGGCAGAGATTGGAGAGACCCCGACATTTCATAACCTCAGGGGAGGCTGAAGGATGTCAAGAAAATCAGGACGATGGTCCCAGGAGTCGAAGGAAGAGGCCACTTTTGGTTGGGATCAGCAGTGACAACTGTGCTGGACAGTTGACGAGCAGGAGCCCTCATGAGGGTCCCTGGATGGGACGGAGGGGCCTGCAGCGGCCGTGGACCGAGGGGGAGGCGATCCCCGCACCCTTGAAGGCTCACAGCACAGAGCATGCATTCTTACTCTTTCCCAATTAAACCTCTTTCTGTTAGGTTCACCCTTGTGCCCAGGGCAAAAAAAAAAAAATGAAATTAAATAAATTAAATTTCCAAGCTTCTCTTGCAGCTAGGGATGTGGATTTGGCACCGTTTTGGAGGGGGGTGTTTAGGACATGACTCTTAGAAAGCTCTAGGTCTCCCGGGATGCATTCAAGTGCGCTGGCTTTTGCCCTTGTCCTCTCTCCTCCGAGCCTGGAGGTGGAGCAGCTGTGGTCAGCTCTGAGGATGAAGGGGGTACACAGGGGGGCAGGGGGTGGGTATTGGGGGGCAGGGATCCGGAAAGAGCCAACACCTGCATGGGCTGACTTCACCCCTGACTCCTGACTTCTGGATTCCCTGTTAGGTCGACACTCCAGTGGGTTTCTGGTATTCGGAGCTGAAAGCAATCCCTATGGGTACGTGGACACAGCCCTTTCTGCTGGGACGTGTGGTTGTGAGCGGGGGATGAGTCAGAGCCACAGGGAAGCACATGTAAAACCACAGCGGGGCACAGATGGGGCGGCCGTCTGTCTGTTTGTCCACGAGGCAGAGGACAGGGCGTGCGTGCGGGGGTCTGCACCCGCTCTGGAGCGTTCGTCCCAGTGCTCCCGGCCGCTGCTTGGCTTCGTCCCGGCCGAGCCCCTCCCTGCCCCCGCTTCCACATGCACCTTCCTGCTTTACTTCCATCAGGAAATGGATCTCCTGTGCCCAGCTGTGGATGTGGGCTCTGCGGGCACGTGTCCATGCTGTGCACACGGGGTCCACCCTTTCTGGGAAAACGTGAGCCCTCTGCACTCTGGCATGATGCTGGCAGAAGTGAGCTCTCACACGCTTGTGCAGAGAACTGCATTCTGCTGGGAGTACAGCTCAAAACGGATTTTGCATCTAGGGCGCCCTCAAGCCCCTTCCAGTCGGGCCCTGGAAGGATCCCCCAGAGCAGCAATCTGGAGAGAGGTGGGAGCCCAGTGCCGTGGGTGCCATGATCATGTGTGACTGTGTCCCATGGAGGAAGTGACATGTACATGATGTATTGAAGGATGGATGGATATTTTCCAGGAGAGGAAGTGAGGAGGAGGTTCAAGCATGTCTGTCATGTGCTCAGAACACGGTGAAGGGCCCCCACATTGACCTGGGGGTTGTGTGCAGATCTGTGAGGCTGAGGGCAGATGCAGGGGAAGCAGGAGGGACACCACATCCTTGGAGCTTCGTGCCGGGGACTTCACGTCACTAAGGGGCTTCCGGACAGTGACGGGGTCCGAGCTATATCCAGAAAACACAAGCTGTCACGGGCCCGGACGACAGGGTCCTGCCTCACTTGCTTGACCGACTTTACCCCGACAACACGCATATGAAGGGTGCTGCTTTCCACAAGGACAGACGGCATTCTGTGCTACTTCTGCATGATTCACGAAGACTTTGAAGGAAGAAGACGGCTTTAATACGCATTACTCTAATGAATCTTAAACTGGGTTTGTTTGGTTTTTTTTTATTTAAAGATTTTATTTATTTATTTGAGACAGAAAGAATGAGAGAGAGAGAGCACATGAGAGGGGAGAGGGTCAGAGGGAGAAGCAGACTCCCCACTGAGCGGGGAGCCCGATGTGGGACTCGATCCTGGGACTCCAGGATCATGACCTGAGCTGAAAGCAGTCGCTTAACCAACTGAGCCACCCAGGCGCCCAAACTGGGTTTGTTTTAACTTAAAACGATAAACACGTTAAATTCACGTAGTTTTAGAAATCACTCTGTTTTTTCATAGATAGCTGAAAGTACATGCAGATTAGAACTAATTCCTGTGACTAATGTTGTCTTTCCTCCTGGCCTTCCCAACACCCACCCAAAATTCTTGGGTAACTTTGAACATCTTGATGAATGTGGAAATATTTTTTAACTAGATTCTTTGGAAATAGTTTAAGGTAGAGTGTTTGTGTTGCAACAGTAATAAAAATAAATATTAATATATAGATCTTTGTGTTTCATCAGACATGTATTCAACTAAAAATAAAACAAAACCTTTTGAAACTATGTATCTTTTACACTCTTGTATTTTCTATGCATGTACCATAACTTGAGATACATAAAAAGTATTTTTCACATTGTCTAAAACTAAAAGTATATAAAGCCCCATTTCTTTAACAGATAAAAACCCATCAAGTTACTTGTTGTGTTTGGAATTCAAACAATATGATGGAAAGCATATCACTGCTAACGGCTCCTAAAGGGTATTACAGAAAAGTAATTCAGACATGATGCATATTTTTCTTGTTACCCAATTGCAAGAGGATTTTGGAAGCACAAGCAAAGAAAGGCAGACCTTAAAACAGAGAGAATCTAGCATACTGTCTTGTCTGAGTCCTGCTGATCCATGCTCTTCTTCCAGAATAAATTAATTACTGTCTTGGTATCTCTAATGCTGAGGCTTTTCACACTTTATGCCTCATAAAACAGGAAGTTAGTATTTACTTATGTCTGTTTTTCATGGATAAAAAAGACCAACAGAATTACATTGCATTGAAATTTATAAAAATATAAACACTGAAGACCCTCCAGCCTCCTGCTAATTAACTATAGAACCAGAGTTGAGAAGAACCTCAGAGCATCTAACACAAACTGAAGTTCCCAAATCCTTCCTCAGACCCAACCCCATGAGAGGGGACCCCCCCCATGGCCCTCTCACTGTGCCCCTCACGAGCCATGGGAAATGCATCTGTCCACTTTCTCCGGAGCCGGGGGAGGGCCCAGGAAATGCTCCCTATCCTCTTGACGTTGGAAGGGCCCAGGAGGCTGAGGTTCAGTAAGTCCCCAGTTGTGGGGCTGTGGGGTCCCATAGGACCAGCTGTGCTGCAGCTTGCTGTAGAGACCGGCAACCCCCCTGCCCTTCCCCAGGTGTGCTCAGCAGGAACGCATGCGCCCTCCCACTGGGTGAGACCAGGACTGGAGGGGACAGAAGCAGATGCAGTGAGCCCCACCACCCGCTCTACATCGCTAGCAAGAGAACACCTGCATCCCCCAACCCCCCCGACCCCCAGTCCAGAGGCTGAGGGAGTGGCTGTGCGGGGGAGGGGGCGTCGTGGGGGCTCCAGGGTGGCTGAAGCCTGACGGCTTATTCTCTGGCTCCTGTCAGCATCGTCAGCCGCGGGTCTGATTCCAGCTGGGCAGAGAGGAAGGGGGCTTTGTCTATCAAACCCCTGTTCTGGGCAGGGAGGACAGGAGAATCCCACACAGCCTGCGTGCACCAGCACTGAGGCAGGGGTGGATAAAGGAGGTTAAGAACCCAAGACTAGGATGAATCACAGGAGCTATGCGCTGGAAGCATCAATGTAGGTAATTCAGACGAAGACTAATTAAAATACATGCTGTAAATCCTTGGACAACCATGAGAAGTTTTTAAATATGTGTAAATAATAAGTCAATAAAGGAGATCAAACAGAATCATCAAAAAGTGCTCAGAGTGCCCAATGGAAGGCAGATACAGCAAGAAAAAAAGGAACAGAACACATACACTAGAGCTAGGAGGACGGGAAATTTTCATTCCATCACATCATAATCTAGTAATTATCTAGAATGTGAATGTTCCCAACACATCAGTTAAAAGACAAAGATCGTCAGATTGGATAAAACAGGAAAAGCCCCAACTATATGCTTCTTATAAGAATCTCTCTTTATGGGTAAATGCATACATAGGTAAAAGGCTGGGGAAAGACATTCCATGTGAAGTCTAACCAGAAGAGAATTGGAGGAGCTACCTCAATATCGGAGTCGACTCCCAAACAAGGGCAATATCTAGCACCCAGTGGTAAAGGGGTCACTTTTCTAAGAAGCTGTAACCAGGCTGAATATGGATGCACCCAACCGAAGGGAGAGTAGATAAACCCAGCATCACAGCTGCGTGCCCGACACTCCGCTTCGTTGTTGGTAGAACAGAGGCAAAAACTCAGCACGCCCACGAATGACATACGCCCCCACTTCAGACCACCTGACCTAACTCTTGAGAAACGTCGAGGTCCTGGGACCTAGCAAAGGCTGTGTGACCTGACAGCTACCTGCCATGTGCGTCCTCTTGGACCCGGGATAGACAACAGGGGAAAATGGCAGCAATGAGAACAGTCTGGGCCTTTGTCAACAGCCACGGGATTGATTTCGAAGCTGTCATGGCTGCGCAAGGCATTAGCATCTGGGGAGGCGGGCGAGGGGCATGTGGAAACTGTCCTGATGGCCTTTGCAACTCTTCTGTGCATCCAGAATTATCTCAGAAGAGTGCGGGTGTGGATACAGACACACTCACATACACGTGCACACATTCATGTGTGCGCACGGCGTCCCCCTTCTGTCCCAAGTGGAGCCTCCCTATGCACGCTTTGAGAACCAGAACGGCCGGAAGCAAATCAGCAATTGCTATTCATTTATATGGAAAATTCTTCGAGCATTCCCAAACCTAACATATAACCTGTCTTAAGTTTCTCTGATACTTGAGGACACATCTTGCCAACAGATGTACAAAATCCATGGACATAAAGCCCGGATGCTCATAGACTCTGCCCGGCGCTCTGGGGCTGGAGCGGAGATGGTGCTGGGTCCCTGGGGCGGGAGCTCGTGCTCGGTGAGCGCAGCCTCCGTGCCTGCTGGTGAGCCTGCTGCCGACCAACGCCGAATGGTCTTTTCCTTCTTTTGCCTTTTCTCGTAAAAGCAAAAATCCTCTTCAGATTTCTTTAGGTTAGCAAAAACAGGTGCTAATGTAGGTCTTTCCTAAAAGCAAAGTGGCATTGCATGAAATTGCAGAGCAGGGGATACCGTATACGCATACACCCATCTGTGTGTGTACCCATATGGATGCATTCTGTGATCACTGAACGGTGACTGGAAGTGTCTTATTAGGATACCAGAAGACAGAAACTCAACAGAGCCCCGTTGGTAGCTATTAATGAGGACAAAATCCTCTCCAGTGAGTTGAGATTCTCAACACAATCACTTCTGTAACCATTGGCCTAAATCCTAGAGCCACAGAGAACAATGTCACCTCTTTCAGACATCCACACCATGATTTATTGGAAACAAGTAGAACAGAGTTATTCTTTTGTATGATAGCACTTTAAATACATAAACATGTCTCTCAAAATCCTCTTGTCTAATTTGGGCTAGCAATTTATGGGCCATATTATAACGAACTTTGCTGTGTGAATTTTCATTTCAGAGCACATCACAATTCTGCAATTCTATGATAATTTTCTAAAATATAGAATCATCTTGAGGCTCTTGGGTGGCTCAGTTGGTGAAGCATCTGCCTTTGGCTCAGGTCATAATCTCAGGGTCCTGGAATTGAGCCCCATGTCAGGCTCCCTGCTCAGTGGGGAGTCTGCTCCTCCCTCTCCCTCTGCCCCTCCCCCTGCTTGTGCTCTCCCTCTCTCTCAAATAAATATATAAAATCTTAAAACAAAATAAAATATGGAATCATCTAATAATTTATTATAAAACCAGCTACAGTATATGAAAGCACAAGGCTCTTTTATTGCTCATGTTATTTCAAATATAATTATATTAGTAGGCTTCATAATTGCTCTTCCAACAAAGAAATAATTAAATGACACATCAAGGCTTTAAGTTACTGAATAGCGTCTTCACACCTTCACTGTGTCTTTGTCCTGAGATGTCCTGATCCCCAGTTTCCAGGGGGGGAGTGACACCCACGTCCCCGTGTGCTCCGCGTATCCGGACCTCTCAAGAGCCCTCCTCCTTGTGTTTTCATCACTTTCTTCTTTTAACTTTGATAGTTTACATTTGAAAACCAGTACACTTTGGACACTTGGGTGGCTCAGTGGTTAAGCGTCTGCCTTTGGCTCAGGTCATGATCCCAGGGTCCTGGGATCGAGCCCCACATCGGGCTCCCTGCTTGGCGGAGAGCGTGCTTCTCCGTCTCCCACTCTCCCTGCTTGTGCTTTCTCTCTGTCAAGTAAATAAATAAGATCTTAAAAAAGGAAAAGAAAAGAAAAAGAAAACCAGTAGATTCTCTTGACCAAATCCCCAGATTCTGGGATCTCTCTGTTCCCTGTTATCCCCACTTACAAACTGGTCCCTGGCTTCATTCATTCGTTTTGCTTCTTTGTTTTGGGGACCCTATCAAGTGCAGTCAACAGGGACCAGCGTGCGCTGCGGACGCCCTCTCCCCGCCCTCCTTTCCTGGAACTGCGGGATAGCGGGGGTACCATCCTCCGCCAGCTTATCCTCAGTGAGTCCCCCAGATCGACATCTCTGCACAGCCGGGTGCCGCCCCCCCTCCGTGTATGGTCACAGCCTTCCCGCCGATGCAGCCCCGAGGGCTGGGGGGCTCTGAGCATGGCCGTGGTTCCACACCTGCCATCACAGCCCAGACTGGAGGTAAGGAGCCCCCCCGGGGCCAGGCCCAGGCACACGACCTGTGCAACCCCAGGCCGCCAGCTCAACGCGCACCGTGCCTGGAGGATGGACGGTGAGTAAAGGAGAGCGCTGCCTGGTGTCCACTGTCCTTCCCCAACACCTTCACACCCTGGACTCTGAAGAGACAGCTGTGCTAGCTTTCCCACCAAATTCACCTCAAGGAGACTGGGCTTCACAGCCGATGGTATTCACCACGGACTGAACCGGCTACTGGGAGAAGGGGCTCGAATCCCCAGTGGACAGAGAGAGCTAAAGCATCCTCCCACAGTGTCTGTGTTAGTGCTCTGTTCTTGGCTTGGGGCGGCGCAGACACAAGCTTATTACACGCGGTTCCACTCATGGCCAACGTGGAGCGCCAATGTCATGCCGCAAGATTAACCAGACGTCACTCTACAGACCCGAAATGGCCAGATATGCTCGCTCCTGAGTCCTGCATCCCATCCTGCCCATAACGCACGTCCCCTAATTCCAGGTCCTTGGGTACAAGATGCCTACTTCGCTTCCTTTCTGTCTGGCTGTGCTTTACAATCGTCTGCAAGAACGTGGGGCCACACATCTCCCCCGAGCCCCATACCCCTGTGGGAAGGGCTTCTTGCCAGGCATCCGGGGGCCCCAGCCGGAGGCACCGTCCTCACTCACAAACAAGCTTTCCACCATGTTCGAAGATGTCTGAACATCTCAGTGTGACTGAAGTCACTAATCATTTATAGATGCTGTTAACATTTGAGGATCTACGCAACCACTGTACTTTCCTCAGCCTGTCATGTCTCCAACAGACGCTGAAGACGTAAATCCTACAGCGCTAACCACGTCTAAGAACCTAGAAATGTGTCTCATTGCACAACAGCTATCCTTAAGGTATACGTGAAAATGAGTATTTTGTTAGCACATGCTGTCCCATAGTGCAGTCTTCCTGAGGGTTCAAAGAGCACACGAGTAAGTGCACCAAACTTAGTGTCAAATTTTATTACTGGGGATGGGAAGCTCATCCCTCCAACCATAGAGAATTAGGAAGAGGAAACCTACACGATGAAGTTATGTAAATGATGTTTACCAACACTGTGAAGAGCGTGTAGCTCACAGAAACAACAAAGAACAAAGTCGAGTCCCCAGCCGGCGCCCTGAGCAATGAAGAGGACGCATTTCACAGGAGACATGTGGGGAGCAGAAGTGGGGGCCGGGAACCTAAGCCCCGGGGCAGGGATGGAACACAGAATACCAGCGGCCTCTGATTACTCTGGGGCAGGAAAGGACAAAGGGCCACTGCCAAGCTGCGGTTTGTACGCGTCCCGGTTCCTCCCAAGCCCCCCGCCCACCCCGCACACACAATACCTTGGAAAAAGTAACATTCAATGAAGTATAAAAACAAACAAAGGAAAGAAACATTCTGGGAAACTGGGCAACACATACAGAGTGTAAGTGCTCCTTCATGCCTTCCCTAATGAATGTGGAGCAAGGAATTTCCACTGGAATGTTAGTAGTCCAGATCTTTCCAAACCAGCATTTTTGGTGGAAGGACTGTGTAAACACACACATTTACTGTACTTCTTTCTGAGCCCCTGAGACAGGGTCTTATGTCCACATAAGGTATTTTAATCTACTGTACATTCCAAGTCTTGAGAATATGTTAAAAACCCATTTAAACAGATGAATATTAATTTTGCTCCTAAAAGTAGTTATGAAGAGTATATTTATTTTTTGTTTGCGGAAAAATGAGGAATGAGAACTTTTTCCTTAGGCGTAGCTGTTTGTGGCATTTATTCAATTTTCCCAGCACCATAATCTTCTGAAAAGCTTATATACCAAATAAGATAAGAAATATGTATACTTTCAACATTAAAATCATTTCCTGAACTAAATTTAAGTCCCACAGCAAAAATAGATTCTTGTTCCTTTAAGGAGAGGAGCAGTTAAGAATCCTGACAGGACCCAGTGATCCGTCCGATGGAAATTTGATCACGATTTAAACAAGACAGTTGAATTTGGGGATTAGTGAATGTCAGAGTCAGCATGCCCCGAGTTGGGTCCGCAGCCTTGACCGGGGCGCGAACAGCCCTGCCCTGAGTCCAAGCCGTAAATGTGGGCCATGTGATGCCAAGACACAGAAAACATAGCAAGAGGGTAAACTCGGGCCATGTTAGATAAGGAACAAGTCACGAGAACGTGGGGAGTTGGAAGCAAAGATGTACATTCAAGAATGTAACAGTGTTAAGAATGTTTAGAACGCTGTACTTTCCCCTAAAATCATCCAGACCTCCTCTTTTGAAATCGAATCTTCGGTTTCAAATCGTGGTTGAAATTCTCAGTCAATTGCAAAGATACTTGAGAGAAGCAAGGGTTAGCTTCCTGGCTGAGTCCATGCACATATCTCCTCCTTTCCAAAGCCATGGCTCAGATTTTGTGGAAATTTAGCGGGGTGGGGGTTCCAAGACCTCACACGTAACCTGCTCAGATGGCGCTCTCCCTTAAAAGTGCTTTCCTTAAATATCCATACGTTGGAACAGTGTCCCTGGGGAGTGACATGGAGTAAAGGCCCCTCCCTCTGACACTCCAAGCTACCTGGGCAACCCCATTAACCATTCCTCCCTGGAAGATAACGTCTTTATTTCCATCTGCTTCAAGACTCCTCAATACATGGGTGAGTTTTCTTGAAATATACTCCAGTTTGTCAAATTTATTTAAGTTGGTGGATATTTAATTCAACACTCAAGACATGAAATAGTGGCACATTGCATCTTGCTTGCCTTTAAATCTCTAGCACCTAACTCAATGCCTGCCACATAGGAAGAGGTTAGGTTAGAAGTAGGATAAAGCCAGGTTGTCTCCTTAGTAAAGCGTGTAATTCGGGAGTGGTCACGTTATTATTCTGAACTTCACTGAGCTCACACACAGCTAAAATCCTTAGCCCTCACCTGTTATTCCTGTTATAGGAAAGTCTCTCCTTGGGCTCATATCGAAATTTACTCTTGCAGAGAATTGTAAGTAGTTATTTTTAGTTTATTCCTTATACATTTTCACATTTTTCATTTTTTTCTTAATAAGCATTTAAATAATTATAATAAAACCATATATGTATATTAAGCAATTTATTTTGATTATCAGCAACACAAGAGATTTAGCATAGATTTATTTTCTCTGTTCACCTTCTGCCCATCCCGCTCAACAATCTGCCCTACCCCATACCTCCCAGAGCTGGAGACACGGGAATCCATGTGGAATGAATTCTGATGCAGAGGAGCTTGCTGTTCAATGCAATGAAATGGAAACAAACACATTGATGACTCAGGGAGATGCATGCATAGCCCAGAAATAAATGATTCAACCAGGTTACAGTCATGGGATATAGGTCATGAGATAGGAACAAGTTTTAACTAAGTTCCAGAACTCAGGGAGGATGCATTGTAGGCAAGAGAGAAAGGAGCAGGAGCTGAAACTGGAAACATAACCACCAGGCGGGGAAGCCCTCTGTGCCTGCACCGCCTGAGAAGTAGGGAGCTCTGGGGGTTTCATCTGTGGGGTGGGTAACTCCTCTGTGCTGCAGACCAACAACCCTGGCAGAAATGGGGAGGTGGGGCTTTCCAATCCACTCTGATGGGAGCTGGACCTTCTTCTAGTAGGAGCTCAGGCTAAACCATTATCACAAACTATTGATTTACTTGTAGGACATGGAAGTCCACAGTTTTCTAGCCTCAAAGGCTTGTTCCTCCTCCACTCTCTTTGCTCATGCTAATCCGTCTGCCCTCAGATCACACTTGTTCTGATTCACTCTGTTTCAATACCCATCGTCCCTTCTCCACTTGGTGGAAGAGCTTGAGGGAGAACTTGGCATTAGGGTCTTGGTGCACGACGTCATTAATTAATATTTCTAAGCCTCGGTCCATCTTGTCATGATAAAGATTCAATGCCTAAATCACAGGCTGTGATAAACTAATACAACAATGGGCTAGAACACACGTCATAGAGAGAAAGCTCTCGTGGGTTGAGAAAGTACTACGGGGCCCGTCTTCCCTCCTGCTACTTGTCCAACAGAACTCAAAGTGCCGTTGGCTTCTCCGAGGTGTGAAAACACAAACAGAAATTCGCAGAGAAGAGAGGTGTAATTCATCACAGGGAAAGTCTGGATCCATCATGTTGACAGCAATAGATTTGAAGCCTCGGGATGATATTTCTGATAAAATTCCAGAAAGGGTTAGACGTTTAAATATTCCTAACATATTAAAGGCTCAAAAACAAACTGACAAACAAAAAGCCCTGCACTCTTTTATATTTTTCAAACTCCTTTCAAGTCTTCTAAAACGCTAGCTGAGGGGCAAAATGAAACAAAGAAAATGTGTTTCTATTCAAGAGATGTTAAAATAAATATGTAATAATTTCTTGGTCAAAGCTTTCCTTTCCCAAGATAAAAATAATCTGAAGTCACATATGATAGCTATTAATGCTGCCTTTCCACATTGGGAAGCACGGAATTTCCTCAAGTTTCCAACGGACGGGTTGGAGTGGACACTCGGAGGACAGGGGGATTGAGAAGTGCACGGAAGTTGCTCCCAAGGGTCTGTGCCTCCCTGCGGAACAAGGAAGGGTCTTGCATCCCCATCTGTCTGGAGTCAGCACACAAATGTCCGTCCACCACGTCTCCCAGGACAGGAAACCCCACAACCGTCTTCCTTTAGACATGGTGCCTTCCCGCACTGCCCCAGCACCGCCCGCTGCGGGCCCTCCACGATCGCGGACGCAGCTGAAGACAGTGCTGTAACACTCCGACCCACTTGCGTTCGACAGCGCTGTGCGTCTCCCCCTGCGCTCATGCCCACCGACCCCTCACCACAAGCTACCCACTTCATAGTTTGCCTCACACAAATACCATCTGCTGTTGACTGTCCCTGAGCGCGCCCTTGAAATACCCGACCCAGTCCGGGTCCCAGGGAGTCAGGAGCGGATAGAAGTGTGGATGAGGGAGGTAGAGTCTGAGAGGAAGTTCAGTGTTCCCAGAAAGGTCAGAGGGCAGAAAAGCACCTGCTTTACCTGGAGGAGCCGTGCAAGGACATTCCCGCCACAAGGAGACAGAGCAGCAAGGCCTGGATCGCTGTTCTGGGCCCCACAGCAGCATCTACTAATTCAGGTCTTCAGACATGTCCTCATGCGGTACAGATGAAAACTGTGGTGTCAAGGAATTCTCTGGAAGAGTCACGTATGATTATAAAATCCTGCTGTTGTACTAACTGCATGGCAAGACTGGGTAAAACTTTGATATTAGTTTAAAGAAAACTGTAAAATATGTTTTTCAAATTAATTTATCAAATTATCTCCAGGCCAGTCCACCCTCCCTCGCCAGCTGACCTCCTTGGCTGGGCTGCCTAAGCACGGAGATTACCCCCACCTCACGGCCGTATGTCTGTTCTTCCTGTGCACCGTTGCGGGCTCGTCCAACGGGTCCAGCTCGCCCCATCATTCAGACTCTGGTGAGGCCCTCCCTGACCCCACCTGGGCACCACACACCCCTCCCTTCACCAGGGCCCCTCCGTCCCAGCTTGTCGTGAGTATGGCTCCAGACTTCAGTCACTTGAGGAGATTTTAGTGTTAGTGCCCACCTCCCTCATTGTTTCGGATTAGGTTTTCTGGGCCTACTCCATTACTAGCTTATTTTTTTAGAGCATTTTTCACCATCTGAAATTATTTATAATAATTCCAGGAGAGCATAAAATGTGTCTGTCTTATTTATCCCTGGATCCCCATCCTAGACCCTTGAACGTATCTGATACAAAGTCTGCACTCAATGAGAATCTGTTGAATGAATGGAAATTTTTCTCCAAACATAATTCTTGGATAAAAGATCATCTGTATAGAAATAGAAATGTGCTCTGCTGCTGACCCCACTTCCCTTCCCTCAATTGACCCTGTTCATTGCAGGTGCGCAGCCTTTAGCTATGTGTCCCATGGTTGTGGAAGTGTGTTTGATGGATTCTCTCATAAGATGCTCAGAGAAAATCATATCTGGTGGCAAAATGTGGGGAAATGGTGAAAACTATACCTCCTTTGATCACTGGAAGGTGTGCAGTGAAAATACAAATCAAAACAAAAACCTCTGTTAAACTTACTTTTCAATTATTTTAAACACAGAAGCTTTCTCGTGTAGTATCTCTTAACAATCGGCAGAGTTAGAATCCTCAGGAATTCATTCTAGAACGCACCATTTAAGATCAGGTTGTGGAAGATGTTGGGTGTAAGAGAAGGAGCAGAGTCATCACTGAGAAGGTCTTCTTGTTTGGGGAACAGTGTTCATCCATCAGAAGGAGTTCCTGGCCAAACTAACCCTCTGGAAGACAGAACAACGAGCCCTTGAAGATCAGGGCTGTCTCCCAACAGAACACTCCCAGCAGACCCAGAGCTGGTCAGAGGCTAACAGGGTGCCACGTCAGGCACGTGGCTTTGTTTAGAAAACCAGGGTGCTTGTTCAGATCAAAAAACAAGCACAAACACAGCAAAAGGTGCATTGTCTGTGAAATCATTACCTTGGTGCTCACATACAGAAGAGTTCTGCCCAGGATGACCCTCCACTCTCTCGGGCAAGAGAAGTCCCTCAAATCTTTTATAGTCACATGATTCTCCACATACATATGTAGGCACCACCCCAGTGGAAACTTACCCCACTAGGTGTTTAACATGTATATTGAGGTTTAACTGGCAGAAAATAATTTCATGCATTTTAGGTGTACAATTTGATATTTTAACATAGGTATACACCCATGAAACAATCATCATAGTCAAAGTAAGGACACGTCCATCCCCTTCAAATCTACTCATGCCCCCGGCAATCCCTCTTCCCACCCCAGCTGCTCCTGTCCCTGGTACCCAGTGACCACACACCTGTCACTTTATATAAATAGAATCACACAGTACATACTCCCTGCAGTCTGGCTTCTTGCACTCAGGACAATTATTTTAAGATTCATCCATGTTGTGACATTCATTAGTAGTTTATTTCCTGTGATTTCTGATGAGCACTCACCCATTCAGCCACTGGTGGACATTAGAGCTGTCCCCAGTACTTGGCTATAACAAACAAAGTTGCTATGAGCAGGTGTACACAAGTCTTTGTGCAGACATATGCCTTCATTTCTCTTGTTTAGATATCTCGGATGGAACATATGGTTATATGTTTCGGATTTTAAGAACTTCCAAACTGTTTTCTGTAGCCGTTTTTCCCACCAGCATGTGTGAGAGTTCCGGTTCCTCCACATTCCTGTCAACACTTGGTGTGGTCAGTCTGTTTGATTTTAGCCATGTGATAGGACGCATCACCTTGCTGACTAATGATGCCGAATATCACTTGAAATCCGTATATCTTCTTTGGGGAAGTGTCTGCTCAAATATTTTGCCCATTTTTTATTGTTTTTTTTTGTTTTCAAATTGATGAGATTTGAGTCTTCTATATACTCTGATATCAGTCTTTATCAGACACATGATTGACAAATATACATCTTGTCATTTCATTCCCTTGATATTTTCTTTCAAAAGGGAGTTTTAATTTTGACAGAGGCTCTTTTTTGTGTGTTGCATCTTAGAAATGTTTTTTAACCCTAAGTATTAAATGTTTTCGCCTACATTTTCTTCAAGAAGACTTATAGCTTTAGTTTTAACATTGAGTTCTAACCAAAATGACAATACTCCCCCCTTATAAATAATTGTTTGAGACATTCTCAACCGTAATGTTTAATATTTTTATTTATTTTTTTAAAGATTTTATTTATTTATTTGAGAGAGAGAATGACAGAGAGAGAGAGAGAGAGCACGTGAGATGGGGGAGGGTCAGAGGGAGAAGCAGACTCCCCGCCAAGCAGGGAGCCCGATGCGGGACTCGATCCAGGGACTCCAGGATCATGACCTGAACCGAAGGCAGTCGCTTAACCGACTGAGCCACCCAGGCGCCCATGTTTAATATATTTAAAAATTTAAAATAGAAAATTAGCTAAAGTAGCTTGAGATTTGGAATTAGCTTTTGGAAACCTGAAACACTGATGTTTTCGTAAATCTCTCTTGTCATTGCAGGGCAATCACTTCCATTCCCAGACTCCATGGCGTCCGTCTCCCTGAGCTTGGAAGGCCTCCCATCTTCACCACCATCACTGCTGTTAACACACGCTTGCCCAGCCTTTGTGTCCCCCTGGCCCTGCACTCTCCCCTGTGACAGCACTTGAAATCAGGGTGGGTTTATTACAGTATTTGCCAGACCCATCAGGCATGAGCAACGACTCCTCAGTCTGCACACTGGCTGTAGGGACCAGCATGACTGTGCAGCGACCACTGCTTCAATTCCAGCTCTTTAAGACTGTGTGCTTGGAATTCAGTCGTACAAACGAGTTCCCATGCATTCCCAGGAGCAGAAACAGAAGCATATCTTTTTTGTTTCTCTTATGGTAAAATAATATTTAAAATGTGTGAAGAACTCGGTAAGTATTTGCTGAATAAATGAACCAATAAATGCCATGCTTTCAAGTAGTCAGATTCGATTTAGTCTTTTTTTTATTTTTCTTGAAAACTCTCCAATAATAAAAGGTTTATGCCTTTTTATTCCCTCACTAGCTGATGATGCAGGTTCATTTATTTTGAAACCATGTCTTCATTCAGCAACTACTTTATCAGGAATAGCGCAGTGAGAACTCGTCACAGCTCACCATCCCCATGCTTAGGAGCATAATATTTATCCTGGAGACACTTCATGTGTGAATGAAACATTAAATAGCCTCATCTTAAATCAGAAATCCTTAATTGTATGCAGTGTGTACATGGAACAGTTCACTGCCGGTTCACTGACTTCTCACCCCACCATCAAGATGACCAAATGGGGCACAGAGCTGCCAGAGCGCCCGAAACAGTGTCCCTGGCCACAAACAGTTTATACACCAACTCTAATGATGCTGTTAAAATATTACCATTCTATGTGTGCCGTGGCCTGAAAAAGTTTGGGAAACATTGCCATTAATAACCCAGTTAAAATAAACATGGTTTATATCTTAGGGTGCTTTGGTTGAAAGCAATAGAAATGGGGTTATTAATTTTAAAAGAAGATAATGTATTTGTAGAATATCAGGAGCTCACAGATCTGGCTGTTCAGGAATCCAGAAAGCTCAGGACTTCTGTGAAATAGAAACCACAACAAGAAAATCAAAGCAACAGAAGGCTGGTTAGAGTCCTACAACCACTTCATCTTCATGGGTCTTCCTGCTCAAGATTCACAGTCCAGAGAGAGTCCACCTGACAGATCTCAGGTCTCATTTGGTTTCCTAGGAGTTTCCTCCAAGGAATTGGTGTGAGGGTGGGAGCCCCTGTGGAACCTTCCAGCTTCTGCAGAAGTGAGGGTGATAGCCAAGATCTACGCACTCACCAAGAACATAAAGAAATTGCAGTGCTGTGTGGGAGAAGAAGTGAGTGCTGAGTGACGGAGAAGAGTCAATGTTCTGGGAATGGTAAAGAAGGTAAAATGTTCTGGGAATGCAGAAGTGGAATTCGTCCCTGTTGAATACAGACATGAACTACAACTTCACAGGCCAGCAGCCCTCCTGGAGGGGAAAACAAAGTGCGGGCAGGGCAGAAGGTGTGCGGGTGTGAGGCCGGCTCCCCCATGACACCCGCCCTCCTCGGAGCACTGGGCTTACTTTGACTGCTTTGGCAAATTACACGGTATCCACCTCTTCCCTCACCGTTCCACAGGCGTCCTTCCAGAAGCCGTGTGCTCAATTCCAAAGGAAAGAATTTCCTAGACAAAAAATGGCCTACCTCCCATTGAGAGACATGTTCAAAAGCAGCAATTAGGGAAGACTGAAAAATTCACATGGGGAAATAGCTGGAAGGTTTTTATGGAAAACTAAGTTTGGACTCATATAATGGAACATCAGCCACTTGTGATATTTAAAAATTAAGCTGAGCTGTCCAAATGCACATTTCAGAAATGCAGCTGCAGTTGCCCAGTGAAAATATTTAAAACGTTGTCACCTTCCCAAGCTGTCTCTATAAATCAACAGCATATTCCTCACTCATCTTTCATACATGTGTTCTAAGTTTTAAGGAATTTTATGACTGTTGAGCCACTTATTTATTTTTTTAATATATTGTTAAATATTAATTTATTTTTTCTCTAGCAAGATCCTATACAGTGTAAGGTAATAAAACTGATGTAAAATAAAACTGATATAAAATAAAATCAGTATTGCATGCAAAAAATGACAAAACATATCCAGATTATCCCTCTTTCATTAGGTGACATAAATGCAAGAAATATTGGTTGTGAATAGCCATAATTTACCATGTTTTTTGTTTCTTCCTCTTTAACACATAATATGTGGAAACATCTTTCCCCTATAAGAGGAAGAAGTAAAGGTCCTGTCATTCACATGTAATATGTGTCATTTAGAATTTTGTAGGCATGGCATGGGTCTAGTTTCTCCAATTAGGATAGATTAGGATCCTGGATACACAACACCAGCCTTCTCTCCTGGGTCCCCTTTGTTGTATGAGTTGGCATAATAAAGAAGGAGAATAATATTTTGAGAAGACTGTGAAAGATTATCTTATAAAATCATGGTGGAAGTGTTCTTTGAGCTTGGAAACTAAGAAAATAAGTCACTGTGGCATGAAGAATGCTCTGTCCCTGAAATGAAATGCACACAGGCTAACCCAGACTTCAAACCAAGGGATGAAGAAGAGGTGGTACTAGATGTGAATGTGTGAGATCTAGATTTAACACCAAACACATAATCCATGCAAGAAAAAAAAAATCAATAAATTGGCTTCATCAAAATTCATAACCTTTGAAAAAGACAGTGTTAAGAAAATATAAAGAGAAGATAAGATTGTATGGGAGAAAATATCTGCAAATCTCTTACATGGCAAAGGACTTATATACATGGTATATAAAGAACTCTCAACACCCAACTATAAGAAAGAAATCAGAGATCTAATAAAAAGTTGGCAAATGATTTAAACAGAGACTCCACTAAAGAAGACAGGTGGAAATAAACTTGAAAAGATGCTACATATTATTGCTCATTAGGGATATGCAAGTACACCCATGTGCAGAGAAGGGCCCCAACCTGGACAGGTGGGGCTCAGGGAAGGTACAGCCAGTCAGTCCTTAAAGAACAGGCAAGAGCCACCCTAGAATCTGGTAGATCCCATTCTTACCCCACCTGGATCTTCCCGCCAAAGACCTTCCCAAATAGACTATCGCATGTGACAAACACACACGTCGATTCTTTCATCTGACGCTGGCCTGGAATGCCATCAATCTCTCCATGCCCACCCCAGCACAACACACGGGCTCCGCAGAGTCCTCACCACACATCTGTTCCCATCGACAATGGGTCCAAGTCCTACCACGCGTTGACCTTCAGGATGCTGACACCTACATGGCAGGACTGGGTGCTGATCGTGATGGACACCATGTTTCAACCCAATGGCCTGTTGCAATCTACGTTCTGCCAGCCCATGCCGAAGGCAGGTAAAGCAGCACGCATGGGCTGGGTCTAATTAACTAACCATAATTGCACGCACTGCATCGCCGTTCCCCAGTCCAAAATGCTGGCATGAATGTTTCCTACTCTAGGACTTGCAAGCATCACTACCAACAAAACTACAAAACCAAAAAAACTAGTTTTGTAGACCTAACCACAAAACCGTCTTCAAACATAAATATAAATTTTTAATAAGATATAAGCATTCCTAGGATACCAATATTAAAATAAACGTCTGTGGATTGAAGCAGCTGCTCTGTAGGATTATATTTTTTCAATTAGGAAAATATATTTGCAGTGATTTTTGCTGTGTACTGAGGAGAGACGGTAGGAGCCATCGGGCATAAATTGTTCTTTTTTGTGTTATTATTAATAGGCTCAGAAATGTGTAAGGAATGAAATTGATTGTACTTCCATAAGAATTTGTTTCATTCAGATCTTTCATGAAGAGCACACACTGAATTTATTTTTCACTATACTGATATTATTAATTTTACAGCCTTTTGTAGGAGTTTAAATATGTCACATTCTATTTAACTCACATTTTGAACAAGTAGAATTCAATTAGCTGATCAGAGAACAAACACATCCCCCTTAGGAAGAGTCCTTTTCACATTTAAATCAAGTTTAAGGAGAGGGCAGGGAGGCTCACCAGGCCTGGGGGCAGCAGGAATGTGGCAGCCAGACTCACTCTCTCTCTGGGGTATTTTAATCCTAAAGACAAAAGAGGAGATTAAGACAAATATAAATCACCTTCTGTATTACAAAGAACCAAAACATCTTGGACGAAAGGGACATCTTCTCCTAAAATTCTTCGGGGTTTCTGTGTTGTCCTTCAGAGCATGCTGTTCCCACAAAGCCAAAGTGAGTTCCTCCCTGAGCCAACTCCAAACTTCCTTGCTCCTCCGTCCACCGTGCATGGACGCCTGCGCCCGGTGCGGACTCCCGCGCGCAGAGGCACGCCGGAACCAGGAGGCGCAGGACACAGCCCACCGAGCGCTCTGGCGACCGAGGAGGGCCCCACGCTGCTCTCTCGTGGGGTGGGATTCACTCTCCTTGCTCTGTGTCCCCTCTTCTACAAGGTGATCGTGGTTATTTGGTTGCACACTGAAATTGTATAACGCAAATTTTCCTAAACGAGGGTACGAATTTTTCATTGATTGCCAAAAATGAGCTTATTCCCAGTTCTAGACCATTTTGTACTAGATTTTAAAATGCAGAATTCAGGGCACCTGGGTGGCTCAGTTGGTTACGCGTCTGCCTTCACCCAGGTCATGATCTCAGGGTCCCGGGATCAAGTCCAGCATCGGGCTCCCTGCTAAGTGGAGAGTCTGCTTCTCCCTCTGCCCCTCCCACCCCCCCTCATGTGCTATCTCTGTCAAATATATAAATAAAATCTTAAAAATAAAATGTAGAATTCATGTTTTGAGGAGAGTCACTAGGACATATTCAGGAAGATATAAGGTATTATCTTCTGGAATTGAATATTATGATAAACAATCAGTTAAGAACTTCCTTAAAAAAAAACCTTTTTTTAAATTTATTTTTTATGCTATTTTATTTTTTATTATGTTCGGTTAGCCAAAAGAGAACTTCTTTGTATTTAATGGAAAGTGGAAATTAAATCTTATGATTGCACATCAAGAGAGTTTATGCAAAGCACAGAGTTCATAAGACACCATTTATATTTCTGCGTCTAATTCAGGCACCTTCCGTTCTTTCAGGAAGCTCTGGTGGCCCCCAGGTGTTGGCACCTATTGGAGGGGCCGGCTTCTGCAGGTAGTTGGGGTATTCGTGGACCCCCCCAATACGCCCCGCCCTGCCCCCGGGTCTTCTTTCTCTACCGAAGCGTCGGAGATCACGCTCTGTACGTTTATTTATCTGTGTCCCGCTAGAGAGTAGACCCTATTGCAGCAGGACCCATCGCTAATCCCCATTTTCTAGAATCAATGTGTGCTAACTAATTTGAAAACTGAAGTGATACAGATTTGTTAATAAATTAATAAGTGTGCTATAAAATGTGTAACGGAGACCATGAGATTGTAAACTGAGGCAACGTTGGCTAAACAAGCTCCATTTGGACACTCTTGCTAAGCCGGTGTTTATTTCATTTTAGAATGATACGCAAAATTATAGAACATGAATAAAGAAATAAATCTTGAGTTCCATCAGTAGACACAAAGACCATAAGCTCATAGTTTACGGCAATTGTGGTCTCTGACATACTTCAGAATCACCAAAACAAACAAGAAAATGGTTTTCAAACATAAATCATAAACACAGCTCTCCCGTCCTGGTCCCGAGCCGGCCACCAGCAAGCAGGACCAGCAGCAGGTGCCCGGGACCGCTCCGCACACAGGCAGCCGTGGCGGGTGTCTGGGCACATGCCTGCCAGTCCCCAGAGCCTCCTGCACGTGCCGGATGGAATCTCTCTGAAGAATGAAAGCATAAAGCACACATTCTGAACGGGGCCCAAGAGCAGGTCCCTGGGCCTCATCAGCCCAGGCCCAACGCGGGCCCTGCAATGAACGGAGCGGGCAGGCAGGGGCCAGAAAGACAGACCCGCCCAAGCACCTGCTTCTCCACACTCGTCGGCGCAAACCGATCGGTGAGCAGGAGACTGCCGGCAACTCGCCTCACCGTCCCTTATGTCGTATCCTAAAAGTGGAAGGATCATCTATTCATCAAAACGCAATGGCGAGGTTTTCCTCCTTGAGAAAAGCAGTAACAAAGCGCATGGCTCCCCACAGCAGGGAGCGGGCCGGGCTCCCTCGTGCGGGCAGACCCTCCATCCGCATGCGGGGCCCCACTGGCCTGTGTCCGTGGCGCCGGTCAGAACGGCACACGCTGCGGTCCACTAGCAGGCTCTCGTCGGAGCCATCCAGAAAGGAAGGGGTTTCGGACTTGGAGAAAGCTGGTCACGGGATTCTGAAGTTAAGTCGCGCACAGAAGCTCCGGCCTCGCGTGCCTTCCCACCAGCGGAAGATGCCGTGGCTCCGAGAAGCTTCATGAACGCTCCAGGCCGTCTGCATGTGTCCTGGGGCGCTCCTCGGAGGCTGCAGCTGCAACTGAGCTGACTTCTCCGTCCGCAACAGCTTCTATTCCTGCCGCACAAACACACCCCCTGTTTGGGCGACGCTCACCGCCAACCCCCGAGTTCTCAAGGGTGAGGTTATGTGTCGCGTTCTCCCCCTTCTCTCTGCAGCCTCCAAACAGCTGCGATACCTCAGACGCTCTGCCATTTCCCTCGGGATCGCGTCTGCCCCACGGCTCGGGCCAGCTGGTCAAGGGGAGGCCGAGGCAGAGGCAGAGAGCGGGAGCACCCAGGCCCACACCCGAAGCTCAGGCATGCGAGGAGGCGGACAGGGACAGGAAGTCGGTGGCCATGCGCTGGAGCCCCCCAGGCTCGCCGATCCTGGCTTTCCCAGTTCCAAGGTGTTGCTAGTGGAGCGAGGCCCACCTGAGGGCACAGGAGTAAAGTCAGAGTGTGAGCCGGGGCGCCGGAGTGTGTGTGGGCCCGAGAACCCGGGATGGGAAGTCTTGCCCAACCCCAGGCAACGTGAAATACCCTGTGTATTCATTTAACAAGCATTTGCTGAGTGTGCACGATAGGCCACAGGCATTTGCCTCTGGAATGCGCTTGTGAGCAGATGTGTTTAATCCTGCCTTCATGGAGCATCCCCTGCGGGCGGCGGGGACACAGAGACAGGCAGAGACAGAGAGACAAGCTCCGCAGGGGTGAGGATCTAAGAAGTGGGTGGAGAAACTGGAGGAAAAACCCGGAGATTCCTCATAAAACTGAAAGAAGAGAGTGTGGTAAGGAGGGACTAGTCAACAGAGTGCAAGGATGCTGGGAAAGGTGCCCTGTGAGGCCGGTGAAACTGCTGAGGGGCTGGTGGTGCGGCCTTCGTCTGCGACCTTAGCAGGGGACAGAGCCGGACGAGGCTGAGCTGGTATCAGGAGGGGGTCAGAACGTACAGATCGTCATCCTGCAGGAAACAGAAAATCCCAGAAGCATCGTTTGCTAGGTCATGCTGAGAATCTCTCTCCTGCTGCGTGCGGTTACCTGTGGGGAATAGTCCGCATACGCCTGAGACCAGTCTCTGACCCCACGTCCCGGAGGGGTTCTCAGGTCCGCTTTGCCCATCACTGGGCTCGTGTCTTCAATATTGCTGCTGAGTTTCTGTGCCCGTTTTACCAGCTACTAACAAAGATGGACAGGATTATTCCAATATGGTTGTAGATGCATCTAGTCCTTGTTTTAGATTTGTCCAGTTTTTTGAAATATATTTTAAGGCGATTTTATTGGGGTGCATTAATATAATTTGATTGGATAGAAATCTGAATTTTACTTAATTTCAGAGTAAGCAAATCTTCCATGGATTCCCCACCCCTTTTTCCATTGTGGGAATTTCTTCCTTGTTCAGTGATGCTAGAAATTTCCTTGTCTTTCCTCCCTCTGTGTCTGTATATTTAAACAATGTCCCGTGTAAGAAGCATATAATTAAGTTTTGCCATTTAAATCCAATCTAACGATTTTTTACTAACTGACACATTGAATTGTCTAATCATAGCATTAAATAACTTTTATCCACATGCATGTGAAATAATTGAGAAAGAACCCCAACTTGGCTCATTTCCCATCAAATTTTACTTCTATATTTAATATCTAATAAAATATGTGCTATTTCATGTTGCTTTAACAAATTAGGTATTAAAAATAATAGCACTGATAATAATATTAGAAACTTCTAGAAATATGCAACCTTAATGGCATCAGATTTTTTATAATATTTTTCAATTTACATACTTTTTAAGAGGATATGGTAAAATATCCATAAAATAATTTGTATCCTTGAAGTTATTATATCAGAATAAAAATCCTCTAGGGAAATAGAAAGTAAATATGAATTACAAACGTGTAATTATTAAAGGTCTGACGGTTGAAGATGAGCTTCTCCTTGTTTTTTTTATTTTTTTATTGTTATGTTAATCCCCATGTGGATAATTATGGTATCGAGTTGTGGCATTTCAATGTGCTTGTCTGTATTTTAGAGTGATGTGCTAGTTTTATTTTAAAACATCCGTGACATCGCAATTATTAAAGCCTATGAAGAAAAATATACAAGCCTACTTAAAAATGTGGCAGTTTTTTACAGAAATGGTTTCACAGAATTCTTGCAGGGAGTTTACCAGCAACAATGTGAAGATTCCTCCCTCCATCGCCCTGCTCCCCAGCACGTTGCTCTTGGAGACAATTCTGGTCAAATGCTTGGATAATTCTTCCTGGAAATCACGTACTTGTGGTTTCGTTTGCACAGATCACACCTGCCACCCTCCAGGATTCCTGCATATCCAGGGGCTTTTCTCTTTGGTGTTTGTTTGTTTGTTTGTTTGTTTGTTTGTTTGTTTGTTTGTTTTTAAGCAATGATTTTGCTGGAATACACCCTTCAATAGTCTCTTCAGAAAAGATCCACTGACTGATTCTGTTTTGTTTTGGGCTCACTGGACAGATAGCTTGACCGGGTGGAATCTTACATTCATGATTATTTCCCTCCTATTCTGAAACTATCTTTTACCCAAACGGACCTCAACCAAGCTGAAGTCTGGGGGAAGAATGCTTTCACCCTCTTATGGCATTTTTCCTCATAGTTTGTGCACGTTTTTGTTCGCTCTGCTTGGCGTGGGCTGGGCCTTTTCTTCTTAAATACCTGTGCAGTTCTTCAGTCTGTGAATTGTTCTGTTTTTTGCTACTGTCCATTTTCTCTGTTCGAAGACTCCCACTACCGAGGTGATAAATTTCCTAAACAAAACCCCTTTAACTGTTCTTTGTCCAAGATTTCTCACGGGTTTTTCATTTTTCCCTATGTGTTTGAAATCTTTCCTTTACTTTATCCTCTGTTTCTTCCAGTGAACTTTCCATTTGATAATAATACCCAAGGACTATTTTATCTTCTTAGAGAATTATTTCTATGTCATCCCGAGTCTCTCTATGAATGGCAATTATATGTACTTTAAATCACTCTCTCCCCAACATTCTGTGTTGTTTTGAGGGGTCATCACTTGTCTTTGCTCATCTTGGTCTTTTTCTTTCATCCTATGTGTTTTCTTTACAAGTCTGATTCTGAACTGTCTATATTTACAGATGGGACATGAGATGATTTTTCTAGGTATCAGTGTGTTTCTCTCTGCTGCTTCAGGGGCAGGTCTGTCCCCACAGGTGCATGGTGCCAGCCCCGTAACAAATGCATAGTAACACAAATATAAATGCACTGACGTAGATATGCGCACAGAGCCGGTTCTCGGTGCTTTGGATCCTCCGATTAAGCCCTGAGTTCTACAGCCCGATATATAGCGCTCCCGTTAGCAAAAGATTAGTTAAGAATTTATATGTGAGAATAACCAACCTGTGGAAGGTACCGAGATGTCCATCGACAGAGGAGTGGATAAAGAAGAGGTGGTCCATATACACAATGGAGTATTACTCAGCCATGAGAAAGAATGGAATCTCGCTACCTGCAGCAACCTGGATGGAACTAGAGGCTATTATGCTGAATGAGATAAGTCAATCAGAGAATGACAAATATCATATGATCTCACTCATGTGTGGAATTTAAGAAACAGAACAGAGGATCATAGGGGAAGAGAGGAAAAAATAAAATAAGATAAAATCAGAGAGGGAGACAAACCATAAGAGACCCCTAACTCTAAGAAACGCACTGAGGGTTGCTGGAGGGGAGAAGAGTGTGGGGATGGGGCAACTGGGGGATGGGCATGAAGGAGGGCACGTGATGTGATGAGCACTGGGTGTTCTATGCAACTGATGAATCACTAAATTCTACCTCTGAAACTAATAATACGCTATGTGTTAATTAATTGAATTTAAATTAAAAGAAGAATTTATGTGTGTGGCTGAGCAGATGGGAAACCCATCCTTTGGTGCTGGACCCCCACAGTTCCTGGAATGGGGGAGCAAATACCAGATTGCCTGAGCTCTGTGCATGGACCGGGGGCTAGGAGGAAGTGGGGCTCGCGCTTCCCTGGGCTTTCCTTCTGAGGAAACAGGTGGAGGCAAGTGGGCTGTGTCCCTAGTGGGAGAGATTTGTCCCCTGCAGACCCCCAAACTGGCGGTCGATGCGGCGGGACGCTGGTGAGGTTTCGGTATCCTGCTAGCTTCTCTTGAAACATGTTTTAGCATAAAACAGCTCACACTGAACGCGAAGTGGAAGCAGCAGTGTTCATCTGCCGTGTGCTCAGCCCCACTCTGCTAGCGAAACATTTGCCCTCCATTTCCAGACTGATGTCGCGGCAAGGTGAACATCTAGAGAATTCAGTGAAGATCTTTAGAGCATCTTCGTGTACAAACCTCACACAAACAGGCTTGCCACGGTGCTGCCCGGATTACCGGACTGCACTTTACCCGAATTAACTCCCTCACTGAGTATTTGCTGAGCATCAACTGTGCAGGGCTGGAACACAGGCTCTGGGGAGACAGCTACGGGAGAAGAAAGAAAAACAAACAAGCTTGAGTCCCACGGAGACTCACAGCCTCACGGGGAGGGAGAGACGATAAACCGGGCTGAGGAGCAGAAGGATGTCCTCGGCGGAGAATGGGAAGAGTGGCGCCAATAAGGGGGCAGCTATGGAAGGATAAGGGGGTTGGAGGGACGGAGTGGGGCAGGCAGCAGCTTCAGAGACATGTTAGGTCTATTGGGAAGTGACCCGTATACAGACTGGGAAACCGTCCAGGAGCTTGCGAGGGCAGAGAATCGGGGACCCAGTGCCACGCCCTAAGTCAGGAGCATCTCTGATGCTTTCTGGGAACAGAGCGCGGGCAGGTAGGAGGGGAGGTCAGGGAAGCCTTGGGGACAGGGCCTCGTGGGACTGTAAGGGCTTCTTCCCCTGACAGCCAATATCATGTGCTCACAGGTTCACCTCGCGCCAACGAGGCCACCGTCCCAGCGAGGAACGCCTGTGAGGGGCATAGGGTCTGCCGGGAGTCGCAGGGACCGCAAGACCAGGGCTGCCAGGACGGACAGGACACGCTCCTCCCGCCTGCCAGAGAAGCAGAGACGCTCAGACCCACCACCCACTAGTCCTGCCTCCCCGGGGCCGCCGCCGTCTGCCCCCCACCCCACGCCCACAGTTGGAAGTGCTCCCGAGCCTTCCCTGCCGGGGGCCCGTGAAGAGGAGAAGGCGGGCGGCCTCTGGGGAGCCCCCAACCCTCCTCCCGGGCAGCACCCCGTCTGCCTGACTTCCTGCCCAGGGAAAAGCCAGGGGGCTGGTGACCCCGATCTGAAGCAGGCGATGGGGAAAAACGGGCATTTGTTGTGCAAAGTGGAATGTGCTGTGTTCAGTCTGGTTTCTCCTACTTTGACTTCATTTTTATTTTGGGGGGAAGAAAATTAAAATCTCACATACTAAGTTCTTATCCTGTAATTCCTGGAAATCATTCTGGAGTCAAGGATTTTTTGTCTGTTAGGAAACAAACGTGCATTTGGAGACTTCCTGTCGGGTTGGGGTGGCGCCAGCCAAGCCGGGCTTCTTGCTGCCAGGAATCCTGAGCAACGTGGCAGCCGCTGGGGCCAGGCCTGGGAGAGCGGCCTGGGGCGGGCCACGGGCTCTGCCGCCCCCGCGAACGGGAGGAGAGTCCTGGCATCAGCCCCAGCCGGGTGAGCGGGAATATGCAGGCCCGGGGCGCAGGGTGAGGACCCAGGGCAACATCGGCCCCTCTGGCTCAGCGCCGCCTGCAGACTTCCGCTGTGGCAGCTGCGGGCTGACAGGTTGTTTGGGTGGAAAGTGTCCAGGGCTCGTCCTGCGAGCCGCGAGGTGCCGGGGAATCTCCCCCCCAGGCCTCGCAGGGCCTGGCAGCTCGAACCGGGCAGGGGCACGGCGGTCCCTGATGGGCCCCCGGCTCGCTCGTGACCATGTGTGAGAGTTCACTGCGGCCCCAGGCGCCTCCATCAGATGTGGTTTTCTGTCCGCCCTGAGGAACGGGCCACCCATGCGAGGTTCAGAGACGGAAGTCTGCCCGATTCCAACAGTGGCCCAAGAAATTCAGAGTGAATCTCACTACCAAAGTTTGGAAGTTCTTTAGCAATTAACATTAATGTTTTTCATGGAAAAACATTCCAACCGTGAGGGTAGGTTTCCCAGAAGCCCACGGAAGCTCCCGGAGTCCTGGGTGTGACCTCATGGCAGGGCCTGGGCCCTGGGCTTGGTCTGATCCTCCGTATTTCTGTACTGTTGCTGAAGGCAGAGCAGGCGCCCTCCTCCTTTCGTCAGGGCTGGAGCCGACCCCATGGGGGACTGTCTGAGTCAGTCTCCAGGACAGAGTGGTGTCAGCCTTCGCTGAATGCCCGTAACAAGATGGCTAATTGTCGCAGAACAGCTCCCTCCGGGTGGTAACAGACCCTGGTTCTCAGCAGACGCGTGGCCACCACCCAGAGCCCACCTCGCAGGGAAGTGGGCCATTGATAAAGCCCTTCTGGACGAGGACTGAGCAGACAACGTGTCCTCGTGACCCCCTGAGGAGGAGCATCCATTTCTCTCCTCTTCGCACACGCTGCTGGTGACTGGCTCTGAGGGTCCCCTGCTGAAGGATGCTGCCCACCCAGGACCAGCTGGGGAACCTCCATTTCCGGGGCCCTTGTCATAGCAGCTAAGCTTTCGTTCCGGTCAGCAGGGGTTTGCAAGAAGTCACCCCCACCACCCCAGGAATCCCGGCACCAGCTTGATGAGACAGGACTTCTCCATCCTGGATTGAGAGACAAGAGTCCTGTTCTCCACAGTGACGAGGGGAGAAGGGGAGGAGCATGGACACAGATGGGCTCAGGCTGCTCCTCCAGGCAGCGGCAGCCCGAGGCTCCACGCACCGGTCAGCGGGCCCAGGAGCTGGAAGGAGCCTCCCACCCTCGGGGCGCTGGTGCTGACCGGCGGAGCGGGGCCGCGATTCATCATGTTTCAGGTGAGGCCTTGAGGATGTCTCTTTTCCCAAGCCCAAGGTCACAAGGTCACCTGAATACGGTGGTCCAACTCACAGGCTGTCCAGACCAAACAGGTTCCCTGCCGTCAGCAGAAGACAGGTGTTTTTTTCGTGAGCTCGGCCCCGTGACAAAGCACGCTGGACCGGGGGCTGAAACACCAGACGTGCATCTCCTGACGGCTGGGAGTCCACGGCAGGTGTCGGCAGGGCTGCTTCCTGCGTGGCCTCTCCCTTCCCGCCGCGTGGGAGGGGCCAGGGCTCTGGCGTCTTCCTCTTCTCAAAAGGACACCAGACCTATGAGATCAAGACCACCCTCATGACCTCACGGGACTTTAATAGCTTCCTACAGGGTGCCACCCCCAGGTACGGTGACCCTGGGACTCAGGGCTTCAACCTGTGAGCTCAGGGGAGACTCACTTCAGTCCACGACAGGGACCAACATCTTCCTCTCTGTGAGCCCAGGAGACTCACCGTGTGGGACCAGAGTCTCACTTCTGTGAAAGCAGTAAACTAGGAGCAACGGCTCGTGGGGCCTTCCAATGCTGACTTGTGAACTTTCTTGGCGGATGCACTGTGCACATACATCACGTTTCCCATACACTGGTTTGCGGTTCCCCGAACTCAGCATCTTGTCCTCCAACTGCTCAGTGACCATGTCCGGTGACGGCCACCGACAGCCCTTATCGAGAGCTCCAATCCTTTGAACCTCGTCACCGTCTTCGGGTCAGACTCTCGTCCCCTCGATGTCCAGTCTCCCCACCTCGCTCCATGCAACTTCCTGAAACACCTCCTTTCCTGTGATCCCAACAATTTGCGACCTCTCTTGAGTTACTTGGTTAAACCACCGTCATGCAGCTGAGCACAGCTGGGGAGCCCTCGCGAGACTGAGCAGCGTAACCAGGAACCCCGGCCCAGTCCTCGGGGCACCCGTCTGCCCCGTCCACCCAGCCTCCTCCCCCCTCACTGCGCCAGCGAGGCCCCTGTCCTCACCGACCACTCTCCTCGGGGAGCTGAGGCAGCCTGAGGAAGGCTCCCATGTGCACCCCCGCCCCACCGGCTGGATGCACTTACGTCCCCATCTGTGCCCGGGGGCCCTGCCTTCGGCCCTGACAACCACGATGACTAGCCTTGTCCTATGCAAAGAAAAAGCCCTCGTGTGCGCTGGACCCGGTTCATGTCGCCTACGCAACAGCATTCCTCCAACCAGTCTCTGCTTATTTCCCCCACTTCATTGTTTTTCTGCTGGATTTTTCCCGTCAGCAAGGGCGCATGCTGTTATCTGTCCCAGTTTAAAACACAATCAAAACAAAGCAGAGCAGAAACATTTGAACCACGGTGTCCGACAGCCACGTACCTTGAACACTGCAGACGCTTCCAGACCAGCTCTCCCCGCCCTCGACCCCCCCAACCCGACCCCATCCTCCCCCCAGGGGACTCGCTCTTCTCGTGGTCGCCGCGCCCTGCATTGTGCGTCCAGCATCTGGTCCATCTGAGCCTCTCCGGTCCCATGGGCAGGACTTCCTTCTCTACCTGAGCTCCCCTTGCTCCAGCACCCCCATCCCAGCTTTCAGGGCCTCGCACCAGCTGCTCCGGCCCCCCATGAGTGCCCCCGGCCTGTCACTGCCCCCCCTCGCCTGGAGGACCTTCCCAAAGCCCCTGAGGAGGCACGCAGGCTTGCTTTGATGGCAGACGGCAGCCATTGCCTGCCGTTTGCCCGGTCACCACCGTCCACTCAGCGCTGTGCTGAACCCTTACATTCAGGTGCGAGTGGGCTTTTGTATCTCCAGTCGTGGATGAAGATGCTGAGGCCCAGAGGGTGATATTATTCCCCTGAAGTCACACAGCAGGATCCATCCGTCAGCGCCGGTGGGGAGAACGGAAACGTCTGGAGACACTTCAGTCAGAGGGGTGCAATCCCGAGAATCGGCCGTCCCAGGAGCAGAAGGAATGAGACTCCAACCAGGGAGCCAGGATGACTCCAGAAAGCCTTGCAGGGCAGGGCAGCGGGAGGTGCTGGAGCTGGGTGGCCTGGGGCCGGCTTCCAGCAGGGACCGGGACCAGGACGTGGGGGGCCCTGGGCCAGAAAGAGCCGCCGCCAGACCCTACCCAGATAGGGAAAGAGCAGGAGAAACGCTCTGGGGCGCCCACCCCTCACAGCCGCCGGAGCCCGCACGTGGGGACACACAGGCTCGGGGCCCCATGCGTGACCCGCAGGCTCCAGAGCCCAGCTGCCAGGGGCATGTCTGACCCACGTGGACTCAGGTCTCGTCTCGTCGGGAGGGGAGCACCAGCGATGTGCACTTTGCCTTCCCACCAACCTGAGGGCGCAGAGCCGAGCGCCCGCCGCGTGGGGAGGCCCGGGGCCCCTGCCCGGGAGCGGCCGATCCTGGGACGCACAGCCACCGGGGCATCTTCAGTCTGTGGTGGCATAGTTTTCAGGGAAAGGGGGAAGATTAACACGGCCAGCGTGAGTCAGGCCAGAAAAGCCAGTTGCCCTGAAGACACAAGAGGAGAGGGCATCATGTTTTCCAGAAAGGAGACTGGGTGGACTTGGCTTATTTAACTGATTGTCTTTGACCTTTGGCACGTTCACACGGGTGATCTGCTACTACGAGTCCCAGAGAAAAGCGGACGAAAGGAATGACCCAGCGTGGCCAGGGCCTGCTTTCCTCAGCACGACAGCCGCCCAGGCGGGGCAAGGCGGCCCCGGGCATGTGTGGCGCTCGGGGTGCGTGTCCCCGTCTACCAGCCGCACACTGACACCGTGCTGGCCGGTGGTCAGATCCGTGCTCGGCGCTGTGTCCTTCACCCTTTTTCCCGGGGGCCTCTGGAGCGGGTCCTGCCTGGCCCCGTGGCGAAAACCTCTCCTGTGTCAGACAGAAACGTAAAGAAACCGTGTAAAGGGGACGGTGGTGTCAGGTTAAAGGTCACGGATCTCACCATTCGGAAACACCCCTGCAACGATGAGAGGGGAGAAACCGAAACAGCGTTTTCTTCTTTTACTGAAATGACATTATCCGTGGTCTTTCCACTAAAGCTTTTTGAAAATTACTCAGTAGGAATAACTGCTATGTTTTCCAATTATGGAGTTTAGAAAAGAGCATTCACTCAAAAGTTAATGGGATTTGTGGCTTAGGGGTTGCTTTATTATTTTGGAAAAAATGTTATTCATCTAGATGTCAGCTTGTTTGAGAAAATGCAAAGCACTGCATTTTGTAAAATTCCTATATTTGTTTCTCACATCCATTCCCAAATAATAAGCAGAGCAGAACGGATTCTGGGCCTGGCTCAGGGCCGTGTGTTCCCCAAGACACTAAATACTAACAGAGGAAGCGGGGTGGTTAGCAAGGAAGACGTGGCCTCCTTCCTCTGGCCGTGGAAGCTGCCTGGGGCCAGAGGTGGGCCACTGCCCACAGACGGTGACCACCAGCCCAAGAGACGGGTCTACCTGCTTAACACCCTGTTGTGTTGTTCAGCTCATAAGAGGGTCTTAGCTTACATCTCTGTTTACTGAAAACCATAATAAAAATCAATTTCCTGCCTATGAAACCCCTGTATTAATAAAAGTGAATCATGCTCAAATTTTTAAAATAAGCATTCTAAATTACTTTTCAGTGTTACACATTTACAAGGAGATACGAATTAGGAAGTCACTTACATGTTATCGACATAAATGTGTTAACTTTGCAAGATTCTGAACATTTTATCTCTGAATTAGAAATTCCTTGTCGAGCCCTTATTACATGAATCCTTTGTCAGGAGACATTGCTAGAGACTCTCTTCCAATCTATTCCTGAAAACATCCGCAGTGGCCGTGGTCACGCGGTCCCACGTCTTTTCCTTTCCCGTGGCCCTGACGTGGACCTGGGGTCTGGCGGCTCGCAGGGTCAGTGGAAATTAGACTTCTTCATTTTTGACTTACTTTTTCTCACCAAAGCCCCTTCCAGTGGTTTGTTCTGTTAGGTTCTTTCAGGTATTCATGCTTTCTTAGCTCACTTAAACGTCAGAGATTTATTCAGTGCAGACCCAGTGGGGTATTCCTCATCACGTGATTGTACCCAACATTCACGAAAATACATCCTGTCTGAAGTGATCCCAGTTTTCCCAGTATATTTATGATTTTGTAATCAAATTTAGGCTGTTGACAAATCAGAGTGTATTGATTTACTTGGGTCTTCGCATATAAGCCTTAAAAAAAAAAAAAAAAAAACCTAATTGTATGCTCCTTGTTTCTTTTCCTCAACTTAAAAACTTAAAAAATCTAACCTGTCAGAAGCCCATTTGTGCTGAAACCAACTTGCTCTGATGTGACATGGGTTGGTCAAAATGGGCTCCCCTCCTTCATCCTCATCTTGGGGCCATGTAGAGGTCAGTGGTGTAGACTACACAGATGGCCAGGTTTCCCTGCGCTAACCTCCCCCCGTGACACGTGGCTCTCAAGGGCACTGGTGGTGGCTCATCTTGTGTGTGTGTCCACATGGGGCTCAGGGAGCTGATGAGATGTTACCTTCAGGTGTTTCTATGAGACTGATTCCAAAAAAGGTGAGCATTTGAGTCAGTGACTGCGGAGCTAACGAAGAGGGCCCTGACCTGTGGGCAGGTGTCACCAAGGCCCTGAATAGCACAGAGAGGGACAGCAAGACTGAATCCGCACTCTCTCTTCGTGATCCCACCACCGGTGTCCCTGGGTCTCCAACTTACAGGGGACAGACTGTGGGACTTCTCATACCCCATAATCATGTGAGGCAATTCCTGTAACAATTCTCCACTTACTGGAGTGCATCCTTAAAGGAGTGCATCCTGTTGGTTCTGTTTCTCTGGAGAACCTGACCAACACTTCACAGTGGCCTGTAGGCCTGCAGCAATGGTCTCCATAACGTAGACAGTGTTTCGTATGCAGCTTGAGACAGGAACCAACGAGAAAATAAACATGCATCTTCTCATCACCCACTTCCTGAGAAGTAATATAGAAACCATGTGAAATGCAAACCAAATTACTGCTCCTTACTAAGGAGTGAAGGAAAAAATACCTACTTACCTATCATCTATCCATATCTACCTGTCTATATCCATCCATCCATCCATGTATCTATCTATTTATCTATCCATCTGTCCACCCATCCATCCACTCATATATCTATCTATCCATCCATCTATCTATCCATCTATTACCCATCCATCTATCCAACCATCCATCCATCCGTCTATCCATCCATCCAACCATATATCTATCATCCAACCATCCATATATCTATCTGTTTATCTATTCATCCATCTATCTATCTATCCATCTATCTATCCATCCATCTCTCCACTATCCATCCATCTATCCATATATCTATCCATCTATCCATCCATCCATATATCTATCCATCCATCCATCTATCCATCCGGCCATCCAATCATCCATATAGCTATCATCCATCCAACCATCCATCCATATATCTATCTGTTTATCTATCCATCTATCTATTCATCTATCCGTCCATCCATCTACCCGACCTATCCATCCATCCATATATCTATCCATCTATCCGTCCATCCATCTACCCATCCATCCATATATCTATCATCCATCCATGTATCTATCTATCTATCTATCTATCTATCATCTATCTATCTATCTTATCTACCGATCTATGTCTATCGAAAAACCACATTTAGGCATGCAAAGGAGGCTTTAGCAAGAAGTAGAACCAGCCAGCAAAGACTCTAGGAAGCCAGCAGGACTCACAAGGCTTCAAACAGCATGTACACACAGACCGTAGGGCAGCCCTAGGCATCTGAACATGGGTGCAGTGCCACCCCATGTGGCTCATCCTGTTGACTTCTTTGCTACTTGGTAGGTAGATTGGCTGGTTGAAGTCAATACAGTGTTAACGTCCTCCCTGTTGTCTGGTCCCTCCACTAAGAAAAAAAGTCTGTCCTTTAAAATGGGTTAGGTGGGAGGGGAGGGGCGGTGGGGGCGCCTGGGTGGCTCAGTGGGTTAAGTGTCTCTCTTCAGCTCAGGTCATGATCCCAGGGTCCTGGGATGGAGACCCAGGTTGGTCTCCTTGTTCAGCAGGGAGTCTGCTTCTCCCTCTCCCTCTGCCCCTCCCCCTGCTCATGCTCACTCTCTCTCTCTGTCAAATGAATAAATAAAATATTTTTTTTAAAAAAAGGGAGGGGGTGTGGATTTACTGAAATAATTGAATGGTGTAGCTGTGCCCTTGGAGGCCATGCAGTAGTCTCAGACCCAGGCAGGGCCTAGGAAATGAAGAAACTGAGGCTATTTCCATTGGCTCCCGATATCTTCCACAACTGGAGGCCCTGTGTGTTCCACCAGGTCACCAGGAGGAGTATGTGTGGCCATGCCTTCCCTGTCGGCTCCCTCTGGAGATGATGCCTCCAAGTGGGGTCCAACACAAAGGGCAATTCTAGAGACAGGACGTTTGGAACAGGTGGGAGAAGGGCGCCACTGTGGGGAGATGTTCTAACGGAGCTTGTACCCTCCTTCAGCTCAAACGTGACACCAAGCCAGCTCTGGTCAGAATGCTAGCAACGTCCACACCCTCCTACTGGGTGGCCAACGAGAAGCTGAGCCAGACGTGGCTAATAAAGATATCTCCAGGTACTTGTTGGTGCCTAGTCTGTACGGTTTGAAGAGGCCTGTGTGCTAGAACGTCCTACCCGGACTCCGAACACCATTTACCTGGCCTTCTCAGTGGACCACTCCACCGTAATTACTCCAAGTTCATCCACACAGAGCCGTCAACTGTCCCCACGGCTCTATGTCCAGTGCATGAGTCAAGAACACGGTGACACTTCTCAAGGTTAGCTCTCGAAGGATAAGCTCATGAAAATAAAGCTAAGTGTGCAGAGCACCTCTTGTTTGTGCAGTTCCGTCAGGTCTTCTGTAGGCGCTGCTCTCAGGTAGCGGTCCCGGGCAGCCCTGCTTGTCCACACTCTGCACAAGACCAGCCAGAAGCTGAGCTGCATAGTCTTCGCTTCCCACGAGCCAAGGAGCGAAGCCAGATGCCTCCCTGAATAACGAAGGCTCAATTTTTCTGCAAAGTCAAGGCCAAGAGAAAAGGGAACATAAAAAAAGGACACCAAAAAGAGGCCACACCCGAACACCCCAAGTCAAAGCTCGGCTGTGGTCACTTTGTGCCACTCCCCGCACACACCCTCCCCCGCCGTCCCTCATCGTGCCCAGTGTGTACTGATCTTCTTCACCCTCAGATGGGACCCCTGCCCCGGGGCAGCACCAGCTCCAAGAGAGGCCCTCCCGCGTGTGGGGCTCCGCGCCGTGAAGTCTTGCCAACACACCGTGGGGGCAGAGCTGGTGGTGCCCTCCCTGGAAGCCTGCGTGAAACCTGCGCCCAAACCACCTGGTCTCCTGAACCACTGTTACTGGTGATGGAGGTGAGCCCTCCCCAACACGGAGACCACTGCTCGGCGACTCTGGTTAATGTGGCCACGTTCACAGCCGTGAGCCTGAGCAACGGGCATGCCCAGCCATACCGGGTCCCCGCCGCTCACTAAGGCCCTCTGCTTTGTGCGGCTTCCATGCACACCGTGGGCAGGGAGTGTCTGCTCTGCAGCTCCCGGGTTGAGAAGATGCTCTGTGGCACACATTCTAAGACTTACTGTGGGGTAAGAGCAGTGACCTCTGTTCACCTGGGGTCGTGAGGGACAGCTGTATGCCTAGGAACAGTGAGAGACTAAACGTGGGAGGGTTTTGACACGATCGTGCTTGAAAATTCAGCCCATGTGAAATGTTGGAGAACAGCAGGGCCATGAAGAGAGAGCTCGGATGACGACAAGTGGGCTCTCGGGACTGGCCACTGTGGCTCATCGGGACCACACGCAGGATGGGGACAGCCCTGGGACACCTGCAGGGGCAAGAAGCAGCCTGGGCTCTGCACCACCCAGAGCCTGGCCTGAGGGCTGGATCCAGGGAGGACAGACAGTGACCCCGTTGCTCCTAGGTCACAGAGGGCATCTTACAGACGGCACATCAGAGCGTGGAGGACTACCTCTTGAGAGCTCCCAGGTGCCAGGCTCCATGGGAACCACTGGGCACCATCTCCATCCCCCAGTCCTGGACGACAGACCTGAAAGGACTTGCCCCCCACCCTCAAATGAGGGAGTCAGTCAGCAGTTCCACACCCAGAAATTAAAGCACAATGGTTGCCTCATTCGAGGTGAGAGCACACTCCCACACCACGTTGGGGTGGACCCCCACCACTGAGGGTCGGTCTCTGCGGGCTCTCAGCAAGGGGGAGGGACCCTCCAGGAGGGCGAGCTGTCCCAGGGAACGCTGAAGGGACAGCCGCGAGGACACGGAGGCTCCGGCCCCCAGACCAGAGAACACACCAGCGGGGCTCTCCAGGGGCCAACGGGCCTTCCGATCGGCCGCCTGCTCAAGCGGAGATCTGGCCAAGAGCGCTGGAATCATGCTGCAGTCCTGAGCGAGGTCGGGGCCAGGGGTCTTGTCCGCCCCCACAACCCCCGTGGCGCATGTGAACTCCAGTCGCTGTGGAGGTCCCGGGGCAGCGCCCCCCGCGGGCTGGTCCCCAGAGTGGACGTTTCTCGGCTCTTCGGTCAGGCCAGCCAGGTGAATCCACTGTCTCTTGATTTGCAATCTTGGGGAAGAAGTGTGCATTTTTATTACTTTCCAGCCGTATGACAAGCATTTCCCCATCTGGCTCAGACACTGAGGAAACTCTCTTGATAGAGCGTCAGGGTTCGAGACACCCTGGCTCCCAGGAGCCCGGTGCGCATCTGGAGGTGCGGCGGCTGCCCCTCCTTCCCCAAACACACCGTTAGGTCATTCTCACTACCGCCACAAGAATTTCGACAAACTGGGAATCATAAGGTGGTAAATAATGATATGTTATCACAGGCAAATAGGAAATTGAAAGTTTAAGCAAAAACGAAGGCTGAAGTCACAGTCCAGACCAAGAAAGCCCACTGGGGAATTGACGTGCGGTCACGGCGTCTGTCTGGGAGGCACCAGAGCTGTGGGGGACTTGCCTGGTGACACTTGGCAGGAAGAAACTTGCGCTCATCGGAAAAGTATTTTAACGCATTAAGAGAATGTTTTAAGCATAAAATATTTAAAGAAGGGCGCCTGGGTGGCTCAGTTGGTTAGGCAGCTGCCTTCGGCTCAGGTCGTGATCCTGGAGTCCCTGGATCGAGTCCCGCATTGGGCTCCCTGCTTGGCGGGGAGTCTGCTTCTCCCTCTGACCCTCACCCCTCTCATGTGCTTGCTCTCTCTCATTCTCTCTCTCTCAAATAAATAAATAAAATCTTTTAAAAAAAATATTTAAAGAATATTTGAAATATTTTAAGTGATTTAGTGATTTATCAAAGTCTGAGAAAGGAAATGGGGGACCCAAGCTGTCTCACTTGTTTTAAAGGGATTATGATTAGCCGGGCAACAACCTGATCCCGGCTGCTGAGGGATGCAGAAGGACAACTTTGTTCGCACCCTTTGCAACGCAGGTCTTGAATCTGCCAGGACTTAGTTACAGCGGAGGGGCGAGCAAGAACCCCACAGGAGGTCGCTGCATGGGCTGGGCTCCTGGACGTGCCCAGTCTCCCCTGCGCTGGACCCTCTCTCCACCATGTGCTCCGAAGCCGCTACTCACTGTATCTTTACATTTGTTTCCAGAGATAGCGAAAATGTGCAGAAATCCTTGGGGATCCTGGGCCACAAAGCTTGCCTGTGACTCCACGGCCCCCTGGCCTGAAGCAGGGAGACCCACTCAGTCGGGACCCCATGGACCCCCAGATAGACGCTGGGGAGAGGGAGTCGTGGAATACATTCCTTTCCCTTGAGAAAAAGGAAAAATGTTCAATCATTTTATTTTGAAATAAAAAGGCTGCCTCTCGAGACTTTGTTGAAAAAGCATACGCCGGGGCGCCTGGGTGGCTCCGTCGTTAAGCGTCTGCCTTCGGCTCAGGTCATGATCCCAGGGTCCTGGGATCGAGCCCCGCATCGGGCTCCCTGCTCAGTGGGGAGCCTGCTTCTGCCCCTCCCACTGCCCCTGCTTGTGTTCCCTCTCTCGCTGTCTCTCTCGCTGTCAAATAAATAAAATCTTAAAAAGAAAAAGAAAAAGAAAAAGAAAAAGAAAAAGCATATGCCGGGGCGCCTGGGTGGCTCAGTTGTTAAGCGTCTGCCTTCGGCTCGGGTCATGATCTCAGGGTCCTGGAATCGAGCCTCAAAGCTGGCATTGGGCTCCCTGCTCAGCAGGGAGTCTGCTTCTCCCTCTCCCGCTCCCCCTGCTTGTGTTCCCTCTCTCGCTGTCTCTCTTGCTGTCAAATAAATAAAATCTTAAAACAAAAAAGAAAAAGAAAAAGAGAAAGCATACGCCACTCTGGGGCTGCACCGGGCCGTCTGTGGGGTTGGTGGGCTTCAGCTCCTGCAGGAAAGGGATCCCTCCTTCCGCGCGAGCACGTGGCCCAGGAAGACTGGACGTGCTCCAGGGTAAGTCTGTCCTCCACCGCACGTCTTCCTCCCCACAGCTCGGCTCCTGAAACGATCGGGCCCTCCCGTCTCGGGCCTCTGTCCCTGCCCTCCCTTTGCCGCCCGTGCCGACCCCTGTCCATGCCACCTCCCTCCAGACGCCCCACTGACGCCCTGCTGGCCCCTCCATGCCGTCACCATGCCTCACACTCTCACAGACGAGGTCACTCCCAGGTGCGCCCTGCAGGAGTGTGAGAGCACCTGCCACCCCTCAGCCTGAACTACCCCGAGCTCACGGGAACAGGGACCTCAGCTGCGCCTGGAAGGACGAAGGCTCCCAAGCCGTCCAGTGATGAGAACCACACGTCAGGTGTTGAGAGAGGGCACTAGCCTGGCCCTGAAGACCCAGCGCAGCAGAAGGAATGACCACACGGCCGCGTGGAGCAGAGCTACTGGCAGCTTTGGGGTCACCGGGAGCTGCTTGCAGAGGTGGCAGGGATGGAAAGCCTTTGATGAGGCTCCCAGGCACCTGTCCGTACCTTCAGGATCAGCGTAAGGTACACGATTACCTTACAGATGACACTGCTGAGTCCCAGACGATCGCAGAGATGTGATGAGGACACGCACCTGGCTTACACCGGGGCGCTATGGAGAAGGAGCCCTAAGGAGCACCAGGAAGGGAGCAGGCAGCCATCCCGGACGGCCCCAGACACAGAAGGTGAGCGTGAAGGATGGTGGCAGCAGGAACCAGGACTCCAGTTGGGGGCGGGGAGAGAGGACGTTCCTTGTGGGAAAAGCTGAGCGTCCAGGCTGAGGTCTCTCCGGCGGTCCAGGACAGAGGCTGGGAACGTAGGTGTCCGTAGACAGTGGAGGTGTCTGTGGACAGACGCAGTGACTGAAGGGTACCATTCGGGAGAGAACAGTAGGCATTGACAGCCGGTGCCCCAGGAGTACCTGCAGTGAGACTCACCTGAGGAGAGATGGGTACTGGTTCGCACGAAGAGATAAGGAGCGAGTGGTGGTTGTACGACCAAATGTCAGGTCGGTGAGCATTTCAAGTCATCCGCGGGCTCCCGAAGGCCAGGCTCCCGAAGGCTGTGCTCGGGGTGCGTCTCCAGAGAGCCAGGGGCAGCACGGAGGACGTGGCAGCCTACGCCATCAGCCAGCCGTCCCCAAGTGGAAGAGAAGTCGGTTTTATGTTGCAACATGAGTTAAGAATAGGCAAATCCCCAGCAATTTTGTCTGGCAAAATTATACTTTTAGGCTTATGCCTATGCTTTATATTTTAAAAGCTCAAATTATTTTATGACCTGAAAATATATCATCTTGCTATTTGTTTTCAATGCCACATCTGTAACCTCTCATACTATTTAAAAAAATGTTCCCCTTTGGATAAGTGAAGAAAGAAATGTTACTCAGTTAAGACCATTTCCTGAATGATTTTTATGTATCTCCTTGATAAACAGTTTGTGGTGGGGAGGACTGAGCACTGCTTGGCTCTATGGATGCCCCATACTCGGCAGGTGCCGTCACTCGACGCTGGGGATGTGGGGCATCCGGAAGGTAAGGGGGGAGCTGAGGATGGTACAAAGAGTGAATGACAGGTCAGTATTGAAACGGAAGTCTCCTACCTCCAAACCATGTGGTCTCCACCCTACGGAGGCTCTTGGGTCCCTTTTTATTTCAAGCATTCATGATAGCAGCAGGTATGGACCCCAGGCACGGGGCGTCCAGCCCATGACCAAGTACAATCGTGGTGAATAGTCCTGATGGTAGAAATATGCGATCATCTTTCTTGATCTATATCAAGACACATCCTAAGGAAGTTACTAGATTTCCAGAAAGAAGAAAGAATGCTGGAGGAATGCAGGTGCGTTTCCTGCTCCATGGCATCCATCCACGCTGCACCCACCCACCCCGCTCCCCTCTGGGACTGGCCCCTCTCCCCTGTCCTGTCCACCTCCTAAGATTGCTGCTGGTGAGAGCACCTAGTGGGGCCCTAATTCAAATAGGAGAGGGACAGACCTGAAACCAAATATTGAACAACTTTGAAAGCACAGGTAGACATGGAGTAACTTATATAAACGAGTGGGTGAAAGAACAAATAAGTAGAACTTAGAAGTAAGTCTCTCTACTAGTGGATACCACAATATGTATTTTATAATTTCATCTTTTCTGCTTCTAATTATTTTCATATTTCAATAGCCATTGTGTTGTATTGCATACAACAGTTACTGGACAGGGTCCTCCCACAGGGCTAAAGGAAAGAGTCAAACCAATACATCAACGAACATTGATAAGGAGCAGACGTGGACGGCCAGCTCATTTCCCACAGAGACCTTCCTCCTGGCCCTGAGGTTGAACGACCATTTGCTTATTTATTGGATATTTCTCTTCCTTGCCAATGAGGAAGATGAACATAAACAGGATGCCATAATTAGGAGCAGCCTCATGAGTTAAGATCATGTGAGTTTTCAGAGACACTGGCTCCATTTTAACCTAATTAATGCAGAAATGCAAACTCGAACATTTGAGAATCCTTAAAATCCTATTTTAGCCAAAAGATTTATCTCATGGGAGATAATGCCCAACCGAGCCAAAAGCAGCGAATGCTTGCTCATTCTATCGAGAATGTGCCCTGTGTGGAGATAGGGCATCCGGCGTATTTCCAGCACACGTTTGTTTGCCCTGCAGTCGAGTGGGATGGGACCCACAGCCGAGGGGGTGGGACGTCCGGGACTCCAAGTGACCACCCCCCACGAGAGTGCTGATACCCAGCGAGAAGTGGATGGCTTTTCCTCGCGTTGCCGGAAGCCTCTAGGCGATCCCATCCACTGACGAGGGTCTCTTGCTGACGTTTGCTCTTCCTGGCAAAGTGCGCCAGGTCACCTCCACGACGGGGAGGGCGTCGTGCTCGCGGGATGGTAACGTGACCGTGCAAACGTGCGTGCAGGTGGGAGGGTGAACGCCGTGCCTGGAGTCACAGCTGTCCCTCCTGCAGGGTCGCTCATTAACACGCCCACTCTCCAACATGTGTTCATCACCACTGTGTGAGGCTCTTCACCGGGATGGCAGCACCGGGTGCTCTCCGCGAGCGCGTCCGCTGGTAGCTGCTTAAAATTCTCTTAAAGCCACAGCACGTGGGTCCTAGTACTTCAGTCCCCTGAAGTGCTCTCGGACCCCCCTTCACTCACCAGCGGGACAAAAGCTTTGTTCTGCTGGAAGCAAAAATATTTAAAAATCTCATTTGCTGTCAGTCTTACTCAGTGGCTCCTTTTCGTCGGTTCAAACAGTATAATAGCATTTTGAGTTTTGCTTGAAAGGGGCTGGTCGTGATTTGAAACTACCAATTTTGTGTTTGCAAAATAAGAAAGGTTGTAGCTAATCATAGCCACCAGAAGAAAAGGGCTCTAGCAGATCATGGACAAAAGATGTCCCCACCTGGTCTCGGGGGGTTGGGAGTTTTCATTCAGGGTCATTCCACCGGACAGAAAGAAATGGCCTCATGCTGACCCATCTCTCACCCAAAGCTTGACCAGGTTCTGGAGGGCACTTTTAGAGTAATTCCTTAAGTGGTTAGTTATGGAAGGTGTCCCTTCCTTCCTTCCTTCCTTCTTTCCTTTCCTTCTTTCTTTCTTTCCTACTTCCTTCCTTCCTTTCTTCCTTCCTTCTTTCCTTCCTTCCTTCCCTCCTTCCTTCCTTCATTCCTTCCCTCCTTCCTTCATTTTCTTCCTTCCTTTCCTTCCTCAATTCTTTCCGTCCTTCCTTCCTTCCTTCTTTCCTTTCCTTCTTTCTGTCTTTCCTACTTCCTTCCTTCCTTTCTTCCTTCCTTCTTTCCTTCCTTCCTTCCTTCCTTCCTTCCTTCCTTCCTTCCTTCCTTCCTTCCTTCCTTCCTCCCTTTCTTCCTTCCTTTGCATTTGGTCGATGAGGATGACCCCCAATGGCATTTTTATTAGACCAGTCTCAGAGTTTACAAGTCTGTAGGCTGAATCTCATGCTGAGGGCTTCAGTTAGGTGTTTGGTGGGAAACACTGTGAAGAAACACAGATTTGAAGGCAGAAGATCCATGTGTCCTGCACTGGCTTCTCATATGGGCGTGGATCTGAGTGAGTTTCAGCCTGCCTCTGAGCATCCATTATGAGGCCATAAAATATACTTTCTTATTGGATAAAATTAACAAAACTGCATCACAAAGTTTTGAGCAAGTACAATAATATATGGGAAGATAGTTAAAATCATCCTGGTGTGACTAATTATTAGGATTTTGTTATCAATATCCTGACATTGATGTTCTTGCCCGTGGTGCTTACACTTAAGAACTGCCTGGGGGCACCTGGGCAGCTCAGTTGGTTGAGCACCAGACTCTTGGTTTCAGCTCAGGTCATGATCTCAGGGTCGTGGGATTGAGCCCCGTGTTGGGCTCTGTGCTCAGTGCAGAGTCAGTTTGAGATTCTCTCTCTCCCTCTGCCTCTGCCCCCTCCCACTCCTGCTTGCTCTCTCCCTCTTTGAAATAAATAAATCTTAAAAAAAAAAAAAAAGAACCGCCTCATTCCAGCAGCCCAGCTCAAACCAGAGGGGAGGAAATGTGGGCAAGACTGCCCCCGCCTTCCCACAAGGAAATCTGTGGTGACGATGGCCGTCACCACTACGTGAGGACAAGGAATGAGGGGACCCTCTTCCAAGGCTCCTGAAGCCTGAGGACAGCAAATGGCAGTATTGATCTTGTCTTATCCCATAAGAGTAAGAGTCACAAATACTAAATGTAATATCGATCAATAATCAATAACTTCCTACCAAAGAATCACAGGATTCAGTTGAAAGAATCCATCTTTGGAAATGCCGGTGATAACATGTTCTTTCGTTTAGACCAATCTTTTTATTTCCTCCAACGCTAACCCTTCCCAAGGGTGCTGCAGTCGCCTGTGAGGAGCAGCTTGGCATTCATGAGCTCCCGAGTTTGTTACTGGTCCCTTGCCCTCCCCGCCAGTGCCAGGCCGGCCAATGTAGACTCCGGGAGCTCCTGTTGGTAGAGGAGAGGGCAGGGTGTCCTCCTCGCCCTGCACCGAGACTCTGGAGCTTCTGCCAAGTCTTCGTGAATCTCTTCTATTGGATTCGTTTTATGCACAGATCTTGTGATTAGGTTTATTTCCCCAGGAAGATTTACAGAGATTCACAACAAACTTTTGAGGTAAAGCTTCATAAGGAATCTCAGAGAAGTTGAAATACCCCACTGACCCTATTCATCATCCTTCCCTCTGGGAAGCCGTAAAGCGTTACTTCTCAGCCAATTCTGCCTGAGATGCAAATACTTCTCGGTAACAGGGTAGAGTCATGTGTGAATGTGACCCAGATTGTTCCTGCCAATACAAGCCCTTGAATTATGCTGAAGATGTTCTGTAAGCAGTTTTCAAGCTGAGTTCATAGTTCTGGGAGCTCATTCAATAGAAACAGCTTCTAATGAAGGATCAGGACCCAGAGCCCTGCATCTCTCCAACCCCTTCAGGGACCCAAGGGACAGAAACTCCATCCCCAGCAGCCCAGCCAGGCACCTCGCCAGCTGGTCACTCTTATTTCCCCTTTGCCCCCTTGTCAAACGCGAGGGTGAGATATTCCATGAGGACGGGCCGGCAGCTGTGTGAGCCCCGTCCTGACCTCCTGCAGCTGTACCCCATTTGCCCTGAGCCTCCTCTGTGCCTACTGGTGTCCTCGTGAGGTCCCTTCTGCTGTTAGGATGCCTCTCAAGCATGGCTTCCCAAGACATCCCAGTCACCCCACCTCACCCCGTAAACCAGAGCCACCCACCTCTCTCCTCGCCATGATTGTCTTTTCTGAAACTCCCTAATTAGCCCGGACCTGGTCACCGTCCCTCTTGGAAGCAGGTGAGCTTACTGTGGGGTGCAGGTGCTTCTGCAAGTGTGGTCACGGTGCTCTCGAGTGGACGGGCCACTGGCCACCTGGGGAGACCCCTGGCAGACAGGACCCAGCCTCTGGTCTCAAGGGTCATGCTGGGAAGGCTTCGGATGCCAGAGAGCCAGCTTGAGATTGGGGAGTATGGAGGGTTGCACTTCAGGGAGAGGGAGACACGGCCACTCCCAACCAGAATCAGAACGTCTGTCTCCCAGGGAGTGGCGACTTCCACCCTGGCTTCACGGCAGAGCAGGGTAACTGTGAGGCGTCCCAGCTCCTCGGTCCCCACTTCAGCCAGCCCAATTGTCAGCTGGGCTCGATGTTGTGGTGCTGGACCCGGGACTGTGCAAGCCACACCTGCCCCACCGGCCGGGCCTGAGGGGCTCTGGGGGGAGCAGGCTGCAGCGGGAGGAAGGACCCTGTTTCCCCCAGGTGGCTCCAGGTCCCACCGTGTCCCCCCACAGTGAGGTTCCTCGTGCAGGGTCGCTGCCTCAGGGACACCAGCCCAGGAAGGCCCCCACCCTGCCCTCTCCCCAAGGACTGAGCTCGGCACCACGGCCGCCTCCCGGTCTCCCCATTTGAGCAGACCCAAGCTCGTCCCACAGCTTCTTCAGTGTTGTCTCATATCAAGGTTTGGAACTGAGCTGAAACAACAGTCACCAAAGGGTTTTAAGCAAGTAAGAAACATCTTCAGAGTTCAGTTTTCAAGAGGTCGTCCAGTTGTTAGGTGGAAACGGGAGGACCCGGGGAAGGAACCCCTGGGTCTACAGGGGAGGCAGGACCCCGGCCCAGTGGTGGGCAGACTCGGGAGGTGAGGCACGGGGCGGTGGGCACGACGGTGAGGTCTGCAGGAGGCCTAAATTACAAGACACGGCGCCAAGGGAGGCCACCGTTTGAGACTTTTCCTTATAAAGAGTGATGCCACGTGGAGTCTGGCAAGGGCACATTTCACAAGAAGCCTCGGCTTTTCAGCAGGAGGCTTGGATGGCTCAGGGTAAGCATTCACTCACCCTTAGAGATGATCTGTTAAAATCGAGCCGAGATGAAGAAGGAAGGGTGCAGAGATGAGCCCCTGCTCAGGGTCCTCTGCACGCACATGCTGTTCCGCAGAAGGACACATGCTGTTCCACAGCAGGACGGAGCGTGTGTCCTATCGCCAGATGAAGGAAAGCTCTGTTTCCCAGGGTGTTTGGCCCTTGGAAATGTTACACCAGACACACTTCGCCATGATTAAGGAGACATAAAAACTCTGTAAGCTCCTGGAACAAGGATCCTTTTTCCATTCTGGATGGTCAGGAGCAGATATTTATGGGTTTTCCTAAGTTTACCTCTCCCAGAAAGTCTATTTGTGCTTTAGCGTCCCTCATACAGAAAGGCAGACGCTCCGTTTTTACCACTGAGGACAAGGAGGCATGGACAAGACCAGATTACCAGCGGCCCGTGACCTGTGGAGCGGGTTCAGAACCTCTCAGACCTGCGCTGCCTGCGAGCGGTCACCGCGTGTTCCGGCGAAGAGCGGGCGGCCGCTGAGCGTGATAGACCATTCCGCAGCTTGTTGACTGCTGACGGAGCTCATTCCGTTTTATTGCTCTGGTTTTTACAGCTTTCTTGCTCAGCAGATTGTGTTACATGACCCACTGCCGTGCGGGAGGGTTTACAGGCGTTCCAGAAGTGAGGGCTGACGTCGGGGCGTCTGCGTGCATGGTGCTGGTTGGACAGTGCCTGGCCTTCCCTGACCAGGGCGTCTCTGGGTTCCCCCAGCCTCTGAGGGTGGGTGTGAATATGGCAGAGACCCTTCAGACTCTGCATTCAAGCCAGACATCTCTGCCTTCAGAGGCAAAATCTATGGGATTTGGTAAACTTGTCGCTACCCCTTGATGCCTCCTTATTCCAACACGTGTCTGCATCAGACTGTCATTGGTGACATAGCATTGAGCGGAGCTGACTGCCAAAATATTTCACTCTTTGTGCCCAAATTCTGCCCGAGCAGGTGCCGGGGAAGCTTGAGACCATGTGTTCGGCTCAAGCCCACGTCCGTAAGCATGCCGAGCACAGCAGCCCCTGGGAGCTCCTCCCGCTTCTCAGAGAAGCTTCCTGAGCACAGCCCCCGAAGGACAGGCGTGCATACCCCACGGGCCTGCCTCCAGCCCGAGGCACAGAGGGCCCAAGGGCAGCCAAGCCTAGGTGATACGTTCATGCTCTCTCTCCCGGCCTCCTCTTCCCCACCTGCTCATCTCTCAGGGATGTTTGGGGCTTCATAACCAGGAAAAAACACTTGTATGTACAGAGTCTGCATTTCAGCATCAGTGATTTCCATCATGCATCTAATGATCTGAGTAAAAAGCCAAGAGGTTTAGTCTTCCCTCGTGCTTTATGGAAAACACTGGCCCACATGCCATGGTGACAGCCTTTCAGAGCTTCTGCTGGAAGGGTATTCTATTCACAGCAGGCTGGGAAGGCCCGACTCTCCCCTGCACACCCCCTGGAACACACGGCACTTTACAGCCAAACCTGCTTTCTCACGGTAACTGGGGCAGTTTTCACTTCTGACCTCTGTCCACACACTAATACGTGAAATAGGTCCCTGTTCCTGATGAACTTCTATCTAGTGAAGGAGAGATTCACGACAGATCCTTTCAATGCAGTGTAGTAAACATCCCGTTGCATTTGAAATTACAGCACATGCTTTGCCTGTAGAAACCATAAGCCCATCTCGGTGGGCCCATGACTGATAGAACCATTGTACTGATAACCTTTGTGCTCCAGTCTGTCAGCAAAATGGTAGGTGGTATGGATGGACAGATCACATGCATCGCTTTTCCTGCCAATGAAATCTGGAATTATTGGTTTCTTATCACCACAGCAGTAAGAAAACATGGCACATGAACGCAAATACGTAGCAATGTGATGTTATTTTTGCACACTGACTTCTTTGGTACGATGTTCCAACTTCGTTCTGCAATCTTGCAACTCTGTCACTGTGTATAATTTAGCTATACAAGAAATCAGAGAGGAAATGAAGAAGGTATTTTTCAAGTTTTCAAAATCCAAATATTGGCAGTCACATTAATTCTAGACAAAAAGTTTTGTGCATAATAACCCAGCCCCCAGGAGAACTCTTCTCTGGGCTATGCCCCAGGTCCTTGGTCAACTTTGGAAACACACCTAGGGACCGAAGAACCTGTTGAGTTTTTTGGTTCTTACTTTCAACAGCTAGAAAATATAATCCCTTTCCATGTATAGTTCGGCAATTCTGCACCCTCAGAAATGCCAGACTCATTTCCCTTTTGCCACTTACCCATGTGGGTAGAGACACTCTCCTGAGATGTGAAGACACCCTTTCCTACTTCCACATGGCCACAGTCTGAAAGCTGGTGTGTGTGTAAATGTGTGCATTTGTGTGCTTTTGGAGTGGGTGAGGAAACAATTTATATCTGTAAATATTGCACACACATCCAGAAAATATGTTAGCTTACAGATAGTTTATCAAGACGCCGTCCTCTATTCCAAAGCATATGTTTGAAAGGAAAACCAAATTTACTTAAGTCTCAAATGACTTGTAGAAACTTCTATATATGGCATTAAATCTATAGTTATTTGAAACAAAGCACAGCATGTTTGGAATCATAAGTAGAAAAAATTGTTTTGCTGCCTAAAATTTAGTTTGTTTTCAGGAAAATAATGATGAGGGGCACCTGGGTGGCTCAGTCGTTAAGCGTCTGCCTTCGGCTCAGGTCATGATCCCAGGGTCCTGGTATCGAGCCCCGCATCGGGTCCCTGCTCAGCGGGGAGCCTGCTTCTCCCTCTCCCACTCCCCCTGCTTGTGTTCCCTCTCTCGCTGTGTTTCTCCCTGTCAAAAAAATAAATAAAATCTTTTTTTAAAAAAAAAAAAGGAAAATAATGATAAATACAGCTTAATGTGATAACATAAAGAGAACTGGCTCATATTTAGACAATGTGATATACATATATATATATATATATATATATATATATATATATATGAAAAAACACATGGGTCCAAGGAGAAGTCTTGATCATGAAGAAATCAGGTTTTGTTTAATATTTGCTTTATTTTATGTTGTGTACTTATGTTTGTCTACTTCATTATCAAAAGGACTTTCATCATACACTTGCTGTTGTGGGACAAACATCGGGTGGGGGATGCTGCAGCTGGACAGAAGCTCCTCATGTCCTCTTCCGTTCAAGGTCCCAGCTGTGAAGTGAAGGAAATCGTCCGGAAGCTTCTGTCATCCTGATGTGCCATCTCCACCTGCAGGTAGTGAGCAGCTGGGGTCTGGTCCCGGGTCCCCAGGAGCAGGATGGAAGGCCCCCGGGTCCGGGGGGTTACAGGTGGAGTGACAGGTGTTGGGACAGTGGGATGGCATTCAGGGAGGGGCAAGCTCTCAACACGGAGCCAGTGCGTTGGCCTCTGGGGAAGCCTGATTGGATGCGGGGCAGAGGGAGACCGGATCAGACACAGGCCTGCAGCCATGTCTAGGCTGAGGAGAGCACGGCGCCAGGTCTGTTTGGCAATCACACAACGTGACAGTGAAATACTCAATGAACTGCAAAGTGCAACCACTTGTAAGGTACAATCAGTGGACTGTTTGTTTTCTGTGTATCAGGAGCCAAATTTCTACCTAAGATCAAAATATGCATTTAATATCTATCCAGCATGGAGACTTTCCTGTGGTTGCCATGGACAAACACCGAGGCATGACCGGGTCCACCATTCACAGCAGCAGGCTTGCAGGACACGCATCCGAGGCCAGCCACCCGAGGCCAGCCACAGCATCATCCCACGGCTTTTCCCTGTAGTGCCGACTGTTGGGATCTACTCACATGAACAGGTCCGCTCCGCTAGGTTCTCTTCTCTCTGGTCCAAAGAGTGTAAGACCCACAAAGACCCAGGTTCCCAGGCCACTGCTGGATGGAGGAGTGAATGGATAACCATGTCCCTTTATGACTTGAGACCCAAAGGTTTTCCAAGACCGCGTGTGGTTGCTTCTCCTCTGCTGGACCTGCTTACCTTCCTAATTCTGTGTCCCCCAGGCTCACACACAGGCAGTAAGCCTTCCTCGGGGCAAGCTGGACGTGGAACCCTGAGTCACCCCCCGCCCCGCTCCACAAGCCTGGAGCGCAGCCACATGCGTTTCTGGGGAGTTGGGCAAGCCCTGGCCCCGGCCAGTCCCTCCGGCCCCGCGTCTGCACCAACGCTGACCACAGGCACGCACGTCTGCTGGCCCAGCCCCGACGGGTCGGCTCTCTCCCACATCAGCAGACCCAGAAGAGGCAAGTGTCTGGGTATGTGTGTGCAGAGCTTTGTGTGCGGCCAGAATCAATCAGCCCCAGGAGTCTGGGTTCTTCCTGCCTTGGGTCATCACAATTGCTCTTTTCTGGGAAACGTGGGATCTTGGTGTTTGACGAAATTCATATTACTTATTTAAGGTAAATGTTGAAGCTTTCCATTTCATGATAAAGTAAAAGCTAGATGTATTCTCCTTAGCCATTAAGGGAGCCACAAATGACTTGCTGATTTTTTTTTTAAAGAAATGTTTTTCAAGTCATGTTTTGGCAAGTAATGTAATAGCTATTTCTGGGTTTTGAGCTTTTCTTGACTAAGATTTCTTCAGTTTAAAAATAAGAAGATAGGGGTGCCTGGGTGGCTCAGTCGTTAAGCGTCTGCCTTCGGCTCAGGTCATGATCCCAGGGTCCTGGGATCGAGCCCCACATCGGGCTCCCTGCTCGGCGGGAAGCCTGCTTCTCCCTCTCCCACTCCCCCTGCTTATGTTCCCTCTCTCGCTGTGTCTCTCTCTGTCAAATAAATAAATAGAATCTTAAAAAAATAAAAATAAAAATAGAAGATATATGAAACACCATGATGAGATTAATGCCCCGTAATTTAGTGTTATTAAAATACATAAAACTTGTATTTTATTAAACTACCAGGGGAAACCAAACACGAAATCAACTCCAAACAGTGTCTGTAATAACTGAAGTGGGTCTCAAACAGGAAAACAAACAAACACACACACAAAGAAAGAACAGGACTTAAAACTTCCAAATCCTGGTGGAAGAAAGACAGGTGGGGGTCTCTGAACCACAGGAGGCCGCCGACAATGTGAATTCCGGTTGTGCTCCAAGGAACTCAGCGACGGGGAGGGAAAGCAATGTACTGAGACCCTGGGGGCCCCATGAGACGCTCGGAGAGTCTCTGTGCACCTGCAGGGTCCCCATTCTACCGATGAGACAACTGGGTGTCCGGCAAGCTCAGAAATGACAGGCCTGGAGTTCGTGTCCAAAGCTTATGCTTCCTGTTACAAAGCAGCGCCTGCTTCCACAAAAGGAAACTTGTGTTCACACACAGGTAAAATAATATCCCAAGAGTCACAGGATCAAGACTAGGGATCCTGATTCCTTCACATTTTGCTTTAAGATCATACACGGCCTTTCGGTGCCTCCACTGAGGCGCCCATTTGCAGAAAGGATCACTCTGTCTTCCTGGACGAGCTCATTTGTTATTAAAACCAAGTGAGTAATCAGGTATCAAATTTCTAGTTTTCCTTTTTATAACTGCATGGTATTTTAAGTTTAATTTTACCGCATCCAGAATATATTTTGGTAGCAATTTCTCTTTCATCACCTTGCCACTGAGCGTGACGAGCAACAGGAGGGTGGGGAGGGCGGCAGAAGAGCAGGCAGAGAACTCACAGAGACCCCATGCCTCCTCCAACCTCCAGCATCATCCTCTCACTTGGCCAGAGACCCGCCTGGAACCTGCTCTGCCTTCCGGCCCCCTCACTAGGTCGGGAAGACGCTGCACGAGGATGCCCTCTCCCACGGGCAGGTAGGACTGAGGGCCTGCGTCCCTGCTTGGGGACAGCGTGTCTGCGAGCGCCTCGCGTGGCCCTCCTCCGCCTCAGCACGCTTGCTCCCGTGGGCCCAGGCTCTCCCTCGTCCTCACGCTCCATCTCCACAAACCTGACCCCGTGACCGGACCCTCGGTCCCACCCTCTGAATCCGAGAGGTCCCCGCCCATTTTCTGCTCCTTCAGACCCGCAGGGAAGCTGCTACCAGCTCAGGGCCACTCGCATCCCCACCCCTGATGCCGGGGTGACTGGCCTCCTCCGCTCTGCCTCATCGCCTCGGGGATCCGAGGGCTCAGGTGAAGCTGGACAGACGCTGCCGCAGGACAGACGGGACCTGCCGAGGGGACGGTGGCCACAGCAACGGGACTCCAGCCCCAGGCCCCGAGCCGAGTCCCACTCAGCTTTCAAAGGTCCTGAACTCTTTGCATTAGTCAGATCTGTTGAAACAAAACCTCATATCCTGATGCTACAAAGGCAGCCGTGCCCACACAGGGGTTCAGGTCGGGGTTCGGCATGAGATGGGGAAGGAAGACAAAAACGGCATGGTGCCCCTTCCTGCACCAGCCTGCCCTCGTCCTCTGCTGCCAGCACCCCACAACAAGAGACGGGGGCCCCTCCAGGAGCAGGAATCTCCCAGACACAGGCTCTGCCTCAGGAGTCCCAGCACACAGCGCAAAGTGCTGTTTTGAACTCAAAATGGTGACCTCTAAGCTGGGCCCGTGGGATGCCTGCCTTTGGGATGAACGCAGCAGAAACCCAGCTTGGACCCGAGGGCACGCCGTCAGGGCTGAGCATGCCCTGGAGGTCGTGCCGCGGGCAGGCTCTGGGTGAAGGCCTGAGTGCGGGGGGGACGGCTGCTCTGCCAGGATGTCAGTGCCCAGACGTGTGCCCTGTCCTGCCCGGGACGGACCTTCAGGGGCAGAGCTGTCTCCACCGCAGGAACACCTGCTCTGCGGGGGCTGCCGCCCCCATGGCACCTCCGTCCCTCCGGCCTCGTGCAAAGAGACAGGCTCTGGCGCTGAGCCCCTTGCAGCCCCTTCCTCCTGCTCAGCCCACAGTGAGTGCAGCTCGGGCCGAGGGGCAGGGGGAGCCCCGGGGCTAGGGGAGGACAAACGCCAGATCCCTTTCTTTCACAGGGACCCTCTGGTTCCTCCAACAGCCTGGGGAGACCTGCGCTGGGTTGTGCACAGCGATTCACACTCTGGGTGTGTGTATTAATCCTCTCCCTTCCCAGCTCCTGGTCCAGCTTCCCAGAACCACCTCCAAACTAAATGACCTAATCCCACACCCGTGGCCGTGCTCTGCTTTAAGGGAACCGAGCTAAGACAAAGCCCAATTACAAACTTTCCTTGGTTATTAGAGAATCAACCCAAGGAAACTAATCTTTTGTTATCATAAAAGCTGTAACCACCAAACTCTGGTAAGCATCGCAGCATGACTGCCCGGTCCTCTGAGGATGGAGCCGTCTGGGCGTCCGCATGCTTCCTGGGAAGCCCGCTGGCTGGCCCTGCGGCCGGCCCTCCCTCCCCGCCACCCCTTTGTCTGGGGTCCATGGCTCACCATCCTTTTTCCAACAGCACAATCGTCTCTTAGCAAATCGACCTACAGAGGAACACACTGAAGCTTTTACAAATGCATTCCTCTGGAAGGTTACACCCAGGACGTTTTGATTAGGTTTTGGGTGTTTCTGAGATGCTTCTGCGTCTCCTTCGGCGGTTGCTGCTTGGGGAGGTTGCCCTCTGTGCCGGGGCCTCACCCATCCCAGGCTCGCTGCTCCCAGCTTCGTCCTCCCACACACAGGGTGCCCCCGGCTTGCTCCCATTTCTCACACCTGCCCGGGTCTGGCCAGGGCGGGTGGTATCACGTCACCCTACTCTAAGATGCGGGGAGGAACCTTGAGCCCGGCTGAGTCCTCAATGTGCTCCACTTTCCTCTCCAGGCTTCCTCGGCCTCCTTTTGTTCCTGCCGAGACCTAACGGAAGTTCTTCTTGGAAAGAGGTTCCCTTATAGAAGCCTGCTGATGCAGCCCGTCCTTCCACCCGCGAGTGGTGCCCAGCAGGTGCACACCTGCGTCAAGTCACCTGTCACAGCGCGAGGGCTGGAGAGCTTTCATCCAGACCCCCCTCACATGCTTTCAGTTCCTTTAGGAATTTTGTCCTAAGTATTTTTAATGGGAGCTTGTACTTTTTCTCATAAGACAGACAGTAATGTGAGCGTCAAGAAAAAGGTGAAGGCTCACTCCTTGCTACGGGCATCTTTGCTTCAGGACCCCTTCTGTGGATGCATCCTCACCCGCTCAGGATCTTCCAGGTCAGGCCCAAATCCCAAGCTCTCTGTGCAGCTGATGGCCTTCCTGTGGGGTTAGGAGGAGCAGAAGGACCAGGTGAGCTCGCCCGCCCGGGCCCCCATCCTTCCTGCAGAACCTCTGCAGGGAGCATTTCCAAGTTCCCTGAGCCCAGCTCAGGCTCCCCACGCCAGCTCTGTCCTCAGGAGCTTTGTTAGCCCAGCTGCTCTTCCTCCAGAATCTCCCGTGGCTCCCAGAGCCCCTGTCCTCCACCTGCAGTGTGCACGCCTCTCTCCTGCCCGCAGGCTCCCTCTCGTTCTCATCTTCTACCTTCTCCAAATCACCTCAAGTCCAGTTTCAGTCATTGCTACTGCTTTTAATATCCTTTAATTCTCACAGTAACCCCGTAAGGAATGTGTTACCTCTGCTGTATAATAGATGGGGAAACAAGCTCAGGATAGTTGAGTCACTGTCCCAGAGACACACAGCCAGCCGGTTCATGGCTGAGCCCACAGGGCTGCAGAACCACGTGCCTGCCCAACATGAGACACGACACTCAAAATGTCCAGATGTCTTCCAGGCTGAGTCTAGTAACTTCCATGCAAATAACAATGGTCATGGCTTTCCAGGGGCTGCCTACTGTCGGCGGGCGCCTCCGCTCAGAGCCTTACCTCCACAGGTCTCTGAAGGTTCAAACCACACGCTGAGGGTGTTGGGACGGGCCCCTCGATTCCTACATGGCCAGCCCGACGTGCACAAGGCCTGAAGGACTTACTCAAGCCCCAGCTGAGTTCAGGGTCCACACAACTGCGTCACAGGCTCCCGGACCCACAGTCGTCTGCAACAATCACTTATTCGTTTAACCCAATAGTCCCCTTGACTGTTGAGTTCAGCCACACTCTTGTAGCTGTGTAGACAGGCTCGGGCTCCGGGTGAGAAAGACCCATCGCCCACAGGCTGGATGCACTCCCGGACTCGCTCCCGTGAGTGACGGAGCCCTGCTGACGACTCGGAAGGCCCCCGCCCGCAGGACCGCCAACCCCAAAGTCCAGTCAGGCAGTTAACACCCCCTTCTGCTCTGATGGAATCCATCAGAAGGCAGCAGCAACCCCAAATCCAGACTCTCAAAAAGATGGAGTTCCTCACAAGAAAGCTCGGGCGCCCCACTCTCCATCCGGCGGCCGGGCCTCAGAGAAGCCGCTCGCTGTCCCGAGCCTCTGTTTCCTCACGGGGAGGACGGAAACCAACAGGAAACACAAGCTGCTTAGAAAACAGTGTGATGCGTGCACAGTGTCTGTCCCAGCCTTCACTCAGGAAACACGTGTGCACACGCACCCACATGCGTGCTCTCCCACGGCGTCTGAACAAACTGCCCAGTGTAGGAGTTTTCGACCCTTCAAGATCAAGGAGGTCTTTGAGAAACAAGGAAAGACTGGTGGTCAGAGAAGCGCCCAGGTGCACGTGCTCCTCATTCTTCGTGGCGGCTTCGAGGGGTCCAGGGTCTCTGTCTGAGCGAGACCCGTGGCTCGCGTCACACGGCCGGCTTCTGCGGAAGAGACAGGGCTGCATGGGGTGGAGGCCAGGCCGCGGAGGCTCAGCAGGTGAGGTCACAGCGGCTTCTCCAAATACCGCGTCTGCCGAGCGGTCTCTCCTGAAGCAGAGTTAAACCTCTGTGACCGCCTCACTCTCTGGATCCACCTCCCGGACACCCCAGCTTGCCTGCACCCACAGGGACGAGCAGGGGTCACCCCGAGTCACTCTGAGCCCGACACACCTCACCTCACTTTCTCTCAGGGAAGCTCGGGGTGGATACGACTGTTCCATCTCCCGGCAGGAAGAGCGAGGCTCCGAGGATGTAAGTCAAGGTCTGAAGTCAGGTCACAGACACCGACTCCTGGGTCTGTTCTCACCTCTCAGCCTGTTTTCTTTCCTCCCAGGTCAGGATCCCACCAAGTTTAAAGGGAAAGAGGAGGCCTGGCAGGAATAAGGGCCAGAGAGAAAAAGCAGAACCACAAGAGAAGGGTGAAGGGTTGGGGGCGTCCTCACGGCCCCGTGCTGACCTGTCCCTGTTCACCAGAAACCTGCATGTTCACAAAGCAAACGTCCTGAAATCAGTTGGAGTGGCTCGTTCACAGAGCAGGTACCACAGACCTGTGTTCCTCACGGTCCTTTTTCTCATCAAGGTGAAGTTCATGGAAACATAAAATTAGCTATTTTAACGGGTACAACCTGGTGGGGTTTCATGCATTCACGACGTGGTAAAACCATCCTTTCTGTCTAGTTCCAAATCATGTGATCACCCCAAAAGAAACTTCTGTGCCCACTGAGCAATCATCCCGTGGCCCCCAGAGACCACCTGTGTGCTCTGTCTCTTCTTAGCTGCTCTGGAAACTTCAGATAAATGGAATCATACAATATGTAACCTGTAGCTGGCTTCTTTCTGCACTTCCTCCTATTATGGCTGAATGATACTCCACTATGCGGATAAGCCTCATTTTGTCTACCTATTCATCTGCTGCAGGAAGTTTAAACCGTTTCCACCTTCTCACTGTTGTGGATAATGTGTTAAGAACATTTGGGGACAGGTTTTTTTTTTTTTAATTTTATTATGTTATGTTAATCACCATACAGTACATCATTAGTTTTGATGTAGTGATCCACGATTCATTGTTTTCGTGTAACACCCAGTGCTCCATGCAGAACGTGTCCTCTTTAATACCCATCACCAGGCTAACCCATCCCCCACCCCCCTCTAATAACCCTCAGTTTGTTTCTCAGAGTTCATAGCCTCTCATGGTTCATTTCCCCCTTCAATTTCTCCCCTTTTTTCCCTTCCTTCCCCTAATGTCCTCCATGCTATTCCTAATGTTCCACAAATAAGTGAAACCATGTGATAATTGACTTTCTCTGCTTGACTTATTTCACTTAGCATAATCTCCTCCAGTCCCATCCATGTTGATGTAAAAGTTGGGTATTCATCTCTTTTGATGGCTGAGTAATATTTCATTGTATATATGGACCACATCTTCTTTATCCATTCATCCGTTGAAGGGCATCTCGGCTCTTTCCACAGTTTGGCTATTGCGGACATTGCTGCTGTGAACATCAACATCATCCCGTTCAAAATTCCAATGACTTTTTTCAAAGTGCTGGAACAAACAATCCTAAAATTTGTATGGAATCAGAAAAGACCCTGAATCACCAAGGAAATGTTGAAAAGAAAAACAAAGTTGGGGGCATCACGTTGCCTGATTTCAAGCTATATTACAAAGCAGTGATCACCAAGACAGCATGGTCCTGGCACAAAAACAGACATACAGACCAATGGAACAGAATAGAGAACCCAGATATGGACCCTTAACTCTCTGGTCAAATAATCTTCGACAAAGCAGCAACAAATATGCAATGGAAAAAAGACAGTCTCTTCAATAAATGGTGCTGGGAAAAACAAGTATTTTTTTAAAGATTTTATGTATTTATTTGAGAGAGAGAGAGACAAAGCACGAGCAGAGGGGAGGGTCATTGGGAGAGGGAGAAGCAGGCTCCCTGTTGAGCAGGGGTCCCCTGGGGATAAGTATTTGTCTGAGTTTCTGTTTCTAGGTCGTTGGGGTGTGTGTCTAGGAGTGGACTTGTGGGGTCACATGGTAACTCTGTGTTTAACTTTTTAAAGAACCGCCATACTGTTTTCCACAGCAACTGATCTTTTAATTAAACAATAAATATCATAGGAGTGCCTGGGTGGCTCAGTCGTTAAGCAACTGCCTTCGGCTCAGGTCATGATCCCGGGGTCCTGGGATCGAGTCCCCCATCGGGCTCCCTGCTCAGTGGGGAGCCTGCTTCTCCCTCTGCCGCCCCCCCGCCCCCGCTCATGCTCTGTCTCTTTCTCTCAAATAAATAAAAATTTAAGGTGTACTCCCACTTTTTTAATCTCTGAAAAATATACCACTAGAAAAGAAAGATCCTGGGAATCTAAAACAAAAGCAATTATTTAAGAAGTCCTTTAAATGAGATATCGTGGCATTCTAGCAATAGATTTCAGGATGGCAGGTATCGTATCCTTTAACAAATGACATGCCACAGCCCAAACTCGGTCAGCTGTCTAGGTGCCAGGATAGGCCGCTGGAGCATGCTTCCTTGTTCCCTTGTGCGGGAGTCTCCCCAAACACAGAAAGAAACTCCAGAATCTGATGGAATCCTCCTGATGTGAATCTCCTGCCTCCACCTTCCAGAGTAGCTGAAACTCTCTTCCTGAATGCAGTGATTCTTATCTGCAGGGTAGCGACTTCTGAGGAGATCATCCGTGACGGAGAGGCTGTGTCTTCATGAGGTGGTGTGAAGTGGCTGCATAATATTAAGTACAACCTTAAATACATGGCTTTAAATATTCCACATTAAACATATAGTAACATATTTAATGTATGTCTTGTTTAGCCATGTATTTTGTTCCTGAAACCATATTAAAAAGAACAATAATTCCATTTTTAAGTGGGAAAGATTACATGCATTCTGTCCCAACCCAGAATAACTAAGCAATTTTCACAAATAGAAAAATAAATCCACGGAACAACAAAACTAATTTATATAAATAATAAACAACAATCTGAAGGTAAATAAATACCATAGAAAATAAAGTGTAACCAAGTTTTTTCATGTGAACAATTTTTCTTTTTACTCAATTTTTTTTTTTTTTCAAAACCCTTTGGATGCTCACAGTTAACTTGCAGTCAGGCTGTCCTTTTAACATAAAGTTACGGCAGAGAGAAAACTCGCCGGGGCAGAGGGAAGGCTGAGTCCCAGTGTGTCCCGGGGGCCGTGGGGACCGGCGGGCAGACACGGCTGGGGCTGGGGGGAGCCGTCCTCCTCCTCACTCCTCCTGGGCAGCTGGTCCCAACACTGACTGTCCCGCGTCCACCCACACGCGGGCACTTGACCTAACTGCTCCAGGCGCCGAGGTGTGTGCCCAGGGTGTCTGCTGGACTGGGGTGTCAAAATGTCACTTCTCACAATGCATTTGGTGTGTTTGGGGTGAAACAGCCGTTCCTTGGAGAAAGCAACGTCTGAAAAGTGGTAAGAGTTTTCAGGCGGTCTCGTGTCAGGAGACGTGAGAGGAAGCTGGGCCGTGAGGCCGGCCTGCAGCTACCAGGCCCCCTGAGCGCCCAGGGCCGGGCCGCCCACGTAGTGCAAGGACAGTGAGGGTCAGCCGGGGGCTGTGGGCTGACACTTGGCAGCTCAGGGCCCAGACTTCTTGGCAGGAGTGCCCACCGGCTTCCCCTCGCTGTGCTGACACTGGCTGAACGCAGCCCGGACCTCACTGCCTCCCCGCCCCCTGCGTCCCTACGCTGGGAAGAGGCTCGGCCAGGCTCGGCCTTCCCCAGAAGTCCAGGTTCTTCCCTCCCCGACTGGGATTCCAGGCTGTGGCCCAGTCCGATCGGTTGGAGGGTGTTTCCCCGGCCTTCCCAGAACCTGCTCGGCAGATACTGGGTTTCTGCTTCACGGTCGGCCACTGGGCCAGGGCCGCGGTGGTATGGGTTTCTCTGCAGGCCCCGGTCCCATCCTGCTACCAGGGCCAAAACTCGACTTTGTGGAACTCAGACTAACTGAGCAAAACCTGCCTGAGATGTCACAACCCACAGGAATCCTGGGGAGGGACCCCCACTAAACCCACGGTGGGAGCGGCCGGTGATGGTTCAGGGCCGGGACTCTGTCCCAGAACCGACTCCCCCTGGTGATTATGGAGCCCATTCCGGATCCTTGGGAATCAGGATGTCGACTACCTCATCAACTGGCGGCCCGCGGCAGGGGTGTGCTCGCGGTGTGCCCAGCTCTTAGCGCTCACTGCGCCTGGGGAACGTGTCCCGTTCCAGCAATGCCTCATTCCTGTCAGTCACAGACACAGTCAGTCCTGGAGGGGCCGGCCCCAGGGACCACGGGCAGGGAGCCCCCAGCCCGTCACAGACTTCTACCATAAATCACAAAAAAATTAACGTGTGGAGAAACATATCTCAGCCTCATGCCTGCCTCCTAAGCATCAGTACAAAACGTGTCGCTTTTATTTCTCGAGTAAAATGTGCATTAAGCTCCCTCCAACATCACCTACAACCAAAATCACTTTCCTCGTTGATTTCTTTCTATATTGTTCAAAGGCTTCCTGCTTGGTGTACAGAGACCCGGTCTCTCCCTCCACATTTATGTCGCCATTTCACCCCCCAGATCAAAGCAGGGCTTCGTCCCGTCCCGTCTCCCCAGACGGCCTGTCCTGCACCTTCTTGCTCCAACGTGCGTGTTGCCCCGTCTTTCCCCCTCTGTTTGACTCAACCATAATGCTCGGAAACCCCACACCTCCTGCTACGGGGCGCGGCGTGTGTGTGTGCGGATTTGATGTGCACTCCTCTGTCTCTGTTTGGATTGGGGACAGCTCAGAGAAATACAGCTGCATCGGTGGGGGGTCTCCCGTGTGGTAACGTGCCCCTGATTCACCTCAGTCACGCTAGCCAAAACCCACTGTGCGCCTCTTCTCCCGTGCTTGCTGGAGGAGCCGCAGGAGGAAGGGGCGCCTGATGACCACGTCACGCTCAGCTCTGGTGGCCGACGGAACCCAGGAGGTCGGCCCTAAACGGAGCTGTTTTCTCCACGAGGACCCCAAACCTACACCTTCACCACATGAAAGGCAGCAGGACGACCTGCAACCAAACGAGCTCAATGCTCCCCTATTGGGGTTTGTCTCCCTTCCCCCCAAGAGAAACCCTGCTACTTCTTTTTAAAAAAGGGAGAGAGATTCATTTATAGAAAACCTTTGTACAATTTATTTCCTGTTATTAATCCTTAAAGTATAAAAATGAGGCTCTAGCTAAATGCAGGGTTTCAGCGGTGAAATGTTGACCATGTGAACAAATAAATAAATATTTACAGTCTTTGGCAGAACAAATGAAGTTTCATCAATCTGGAAGAGAAGTTTGTTCAAAAAAACATAAATAATTTACCAAAAAAACTATGGTACATTCTAAATATTCACATCATCATCCCACAGAACTGTGCTGCTTGGCTAAGGGACGCCAACACAGAAACCTCCGTGGTCTCCACGACCGTTACATTTAGTCCGGTCTCCCACACCCTGCTGTCCTGGGGACGCGGTTCTACAGAAAAGTGCAGCAAAACAAAAAATCACCCTCGAAGGAAGCAACAAACATAACTTTATCGAATGAAATGTGCAAGTTAAGACAAAAGTTATGGATCCTCTGTACTTTACATAGACATGAGATCGCCATCGACAGAAAGGGGAGAAAGATTTGCCCGCCTCCGTCAAGACAAACTTCTCTTCTTAAACCCCTTATGCGGAGCGAGATTAATATTTCCTGTAGGAAGATCATGCAATTTAAGGCAGGAAACAAACACACACAAACTTGTGTCTATTGTTGTATGACTGCTTAATGGGTGTGTCTGGCAAGGCTTATGCTGATTTTCCTTCAGCATTCCAAGTCTTAAATCCTACGTACAGCAGACAGGCAACGGGAAAGAAGACCGACTTACAGCTGCGGACAACAGTATCCGTTAAGGTTCCATTACGAACTCTTCACTCTCACTGACCTGTTCCCCTCCATTTTCAGCATGCTTTATCATGACAACATATTGCTATAAAGCTTGTATCTTGACAGGAAGGTATTTTGTTGTAACTGTACCTTTATATTATCATATATGCATTATATGTTTATTCCGAGTAATTGTGCGACATGTGTAACTTGACATATTTAAAATAAGTTACTGGTGAATGAAGCTGCATCTAGTCATTTAATAAATATTAGCAAAACAGTTTTAACTGGAGCCTTGGTGGAAAGTGCTGCCAGATTAGGTAAAAGCCACTTTGGCATCGTTTCGAAGCCTAGAATAAGCAGTAGATGTTAGGCGCGTTTGTGGATGTGTCCGTCTGCTGGTCCGCTCTCCGGTAGCAGAGATCGGCAAGGCAGCTCGAGCAGGAAGCCGGCGATGAGAAGGCAAAATCAGGGGACAGCAGCGGCGTTCCCTCCAGCCTGTGGGTGGGAGTGGTCAGCCGCCCTACAGGAGGCTTTGCTGGGCCCACATCGGGACCCACGCTAGCCCCGCTTTGCAGGCGGGCCCCTCTCAGGCACAGCTGCACCTCTGCCAAGCACGTGGGCTTCCGCGGGGGGCAGGGGCGTGCGGGGAGGGGCTTCCGTTTGTTCTCGTCATTAGTGCTAGTGTGCCGATTAGAGGGCTGGCTCCCCACGCGTGCGACCGGTCTCCTGCCCTCTCTGCCCCCACGGCACTTCATACTCCAGCGGCCCCGTCTCGGGGTCGACCGAACGGGACCACCGGCTACCGCAGAGCAGCTCTAACCCAGGAACGGAAATGGCTTCGAGCACTGAACATCGCGGAGCAATATTTTTCCTGCTTAATTTATGACAATGGCTTGCGCACAATATTCCCTTCAACTCCATATACACATAAATACAATAAGTAATTACATTTTATGCAAACGTCATTCTTTTTAAACAAACAAGAAAGAAACGACGTAATGCCATGCTCAAGTGTCACTGCACAGAAAGCCTCGCGCGTCATCAGGCTGCCTTCTTGTAGCGGGCTGGATGTCCACCAACACTGATCCTCTGAAGGCGCTTGGGCTCGGGGTCGATGATGGTGAACGACCCTCGACGTCAAGATCAAGGACAGGAGCTGCTGCTAAAGACAGAGAAGCTGAAGCACCAGCACACGGTGGGGTCTAGGTAACAGCATCTACAGTTCATGTCTGGAAGTACAGCAAGTCTTGCTTAGACGTCTACAAAAAGAAAACACAACGAGCGGAATTAGGACGGCTGGACCATGGGTTTCGTTTTCTTTTATTTTGTTCTGCCTGTAACCTAAAACATCATCTTAAGTTTTTAAAAATCCACAATATGGACGGGTGGATGAATGGTTGGATGCATGCATGGAAAGAAGGAAGGGAACGTGTCATGTCTTGAAAGACAACCCAACCGACGGAAAAAAAAAACACATCACCAGAAGCAACGTTCTCATGTTCCCTTTCTCGCTTTATGTGTAATTTTCAGTGTGTGATTGTTGAGAGGTACCTCGGAGCCTCACTGACCTTATGAGTAGGAGGGGTTATTTTCACGCACTTATGAAGGTATGGGGAGCAGCCTTCCAGGTCTGCAATATTGTGATTCAAATACATTCCTCGAGAGATAACTGCAGAGATCCCCCTTCCTGCTTGCTTCTTTCCTCCCTCCCCTCCCTCCTCCTTCTTCCTTCCTTCCTTCCTCCCTTCCATCCTCCATTCCTTCCTTCCTTCCTTCCTTCCTCCCTTCCATCCTCCATTCCTTCCTTTCTTCCTTCCTCCCTTCCTTCCTCCATTCCTTCCTTCCATCCTTCCATCCTTCCTTCCTCCTTTCCTCCCTTCCTCCCCTCCTTCTTTCCCTTTTTTTAGCAAAGGTAACAATCTAAAATGCCATTAGAGGTCCAGAAGGTATACAAAATGTACACAGCTAAAGGATAGAGCACAATGTGAATAGGCAGAGCCTGTGAATAATTGGAAAGTGTTTGTTCTACCAAAGGAATTCACATTCAATTTAAAACAAACAGATAATGAAACAAACAAACAAAAAAGCTGACCAAACAAAACAGTTGCTTATTGCCCTAATGTGCTGTGTTTATAAAAGGAAAGTTAAAATGCATGTCCCTTCCCCATTCTCTGTGCCGCCCACACAATGGTGTTCTCACCCACCTCTGCATTCATATTTGAGGTCGGAGAAATAGACCATTTCTTGAGAGAAGACAAACAGACCCAGCCGCCCGCCAGCGTAGGTTTGGTCGTAGACTGGTCCTGAGTCCGCCATGACCTGCTTTCCTTCATGCACTAAGACTCTGAAAACAGAGCGCAGGAGAAAGAAAGAGGGCGTGAATGCCGGGGGTGGGAGGTCAGCTCTCTCTTCACATAGCCAGCCAGCAGCAACAGGTCACGGGTCCACGACCCCCCACTCGCTGCAACTGGCCCCTCAGCCACAGTCAGAGAGCTCTTGGTCCCGAGCTCCGAGAGCCAGACAGCCACCCGGCGGAGGGAGGATCATTTCCAAGCCCCTCTGCCTGGGCACCAGGTCCCCACCACCCGGGCCACCCTCCCCGTGGCCTGCACATGGTGTCGAAGCCACGCACTCACCTGCACCGGCCCCCTAGGCTGGGACTGCCTGGTGACAAGGACGGGCTCAACCCTAGTGCCCGAAGCAGGACTACGTGCGCTAAGCCCCCGCCCCCCCCGACAGGAGGGCGGCACGTGGGCGAGGAAAGTCCACGCCCAGACAGCGCGTCTGTGCTTTCCCTGCCCTGGTCTGCTCGTTCACGCTGCAGACACACAGTCCTGGCCTCCGTGAAGAATCCAACCCAGCCCTGCCCTTTCTAGCCAAGCTTAACTTTGCAAAAAAAAAAAAAAATTTTAAATCATTCACATTTATTTTCATCAAAATCAATTACAAAAGCTGCCATGCCAAAAGAGCAAAATACTGTTAGCTTGATATCTGTGAAAGTTTTATTTGAAGATGTGTTTTAAATTCAGCCATTCACATACCAGAAATAACTATGAATCTGTTCTCTGAATGAAGAACATGTTAATTTTGCAAAGATGCAGTTAATTTGCACTTTCTGGGGACGTCTGTGTGGCTCAGTTGGTTAAGCATCTGCCTTCGGCTCAGGTCACGATCCCAGGGTCCTGGGATCGAGTCCCACATCGGGCTCCCTGCTCGGCTGGAAGCCTGCTTCTCCCTCTCCCACTCCCCCTGCTGTGTTCCCTCTCTCACTGTCTCTCTCTAACAGATAAATAAATAAAATCTTTTAAAAAATAATGTGTACTTTCTGTCCCTTGCCCAGAACATTCATTAGGAGGAAAGATGCTCATCATCCTCCGAGTTACATGAATAAGACAAGTTTGATTTTCTCCTCTTCTGTAGATTTTTTTAATAAGTGATGTGCAGTAGAAGATGCAGGATAGAAAGCGTGAAGCGGAAGAGACCAGAGGACAGCATATGACTTAGAGTTCCCACTGGCTGATATGTCTTTAATGTTCAGACTTGCCTCCCAATGGAAAGACTCCTGCAGCGGGAAGTCACTTGGGGGAAGGAGCCGGCGCTAAGCTACTCTCACCTTATGTAGCCCGTCTTGGGTCTGTGGGTCAGATGCCACCTATAAGCAGTGTAGTCTTTCCAGCCGATGTTTTTGGGGTCGTGCCATAACGTACGGACCTGCGGAAACACATCCGTCTTGAGTCCAGTTGGCGCCTGGGTGTTGACCACGCCTCGCAGCGCCGAATGGGAAACAAAGACGTTACTTTGCAATCCGTCCCTGCGGCTCTGGCAGCCCTGAGCCTGACGGATGGGTTTCAAGGCCTAAATCCCTCGTGTGGCTCGAATCCACTGACAGGGAGCAGTGTGGTCCCGAGCTAAGAGCCACGGATTCAGAGTCTCCATCCTCTGCTGCCCCAACACGGGGCCTTCAGCAAAACACCTAACCTTAAAACCCAGTTCTCCCTACCTCTAGAAATGTGTTTAACCTACGAGAGAATCATCAATTGCGTTTATAAAAGCACCAGGCCTGGCATCTTTAGTCAGGTAGATTCTCCATAAAAGAGGGTTAAAACCAGCGTAACTTGAGTTAAAATTGATGACAACACGGAGGGGGCATCTTTGGTTGGAGCGTAGCCTGCTCTCTTGAGAACCCATGGTGGCTGCCGGGCCAACTCCAAGGGCCCGGCGCCCGGCTGCCTGGGCGTCCTCACCTGACCCTCGGTGTTCCCAGTATGCCACAGGGCGTTCCTCAGGTGCTCGCCGGTCCCCGTGGTGGAGTTCACCACCTTGAGGGACACGCCAGAGTAGCCGTAGGCCCGGGTGGGCTGGTCCTCCCAGTAGGTCTGCGTGACCTGCTTCCACATCACCACATAGAAGCGGCTGCTGGACTGGTAGCCGAACACGAAGCCGGCGTAGTCATCGTCCCGGTCGGTGTTCACGTAAAACGTGCCGCTGAAGTCGACAGACCCAAATTCATCAAAACCTGGGTGCCAGAGAAACATTCAGTGGTAGGATTCAGTCGGAAACGGCCTTCAGGGAAAGGCCGGGATTAGCCCGGGGTCAGTGGGTGCAGATATTACAGTTCACCTCGGGGTCTGAGACCCGGACGTGACTGACAAGTGTGGGATTTGATATGTTCAGACCCCACATACAGTGTTAGCTGAGCTTTACTGTATCATGGAACATTTCATGGACCAAATCCATAAAATAAAGGGCGTACCGGACATGAAATTCCAAATGGGTGACTCCCCAGTCCCTCGTCGAGACCGTTTAGGCAGATGTGGAAGGACAGGGACTCCCGAGAGACCCCCCCTAATCCGCCCCACGAGCCTCCCGCGTGCTCCCTGGGCACCTTGTCCCCAGGAACCGAGGACGGCGCGGGTCTCCAAGGCTCACCAACAGCAATGCCAGGGTCCGAGTTGGCCGTCTGCACCAGCTCCTTGCCTTGGTGGCGAATGACCCAGTTGGGGTCGATCTGAGTGGTGCCCTTGGGATCCAGGTGGACCATCTGGAAGTTCCTGAAGTCAGTCTCGCTGATGGCACTGTTTTCGGGACACACGTCATCGATGTCTGGGATGCTGTCATTGTCAAAGTCGTCCTTGCAAGCGTCCCCACGCCCGTCCCCTGCCGCCAGGACAAGCAGGAGAACGAGGAAACAGTAGATGGTTTGGCATCGGCCTTTCTGGAGCGTCCTCACACGCTCGCTGGGATGCCCCGAGGGTCCCCACTCGACACTGGTCCGTGGGGCCTGGGGGCTGTCAGCTAGAATGCCAAGCTGAACTTGCAGCTTTGCTTTCTGGTAGTTTTCGGAACTTCTATCACGACCTTTCTTCATCATCCTGCCCCAGATGTTCGGATTTAAAGCAGAGTTCTTACTCTATAAATGACTTGCCCTGGGGAGGTTCTTTTTTCTGGAAGCTTCTATCGACTTGTCAGTGAGGTGGTAGAAGGGGTGGGGGTGCGCGGCAGGCCCAGACCACCGGCTGCATGCGGGGGACTGCGGCCCCCACAGCGGCCCGTGTGCAGTAAGCATGACCACCCCCAGGCCGATGGAGGCTTCCTACACTAGCTCGTTTGGGAGCCGACTGCTTCAGAAGGAGAAAAAGGTACCAAGTTCAGCTAATTTCCTGTCACATTCTGGGAACCAGTAACATGCGTCCACCAAGGGGGACACAGGCGCACACACCCGCATGCATGAGGACACGGGAAAGCCCTGCGCGCTCTGGGCGAGCCGGCCCCTCCCCCCCACACGTCCCACAGGGCAGCCTGAGCGGAGCACCGTGGGTCCAGACAGGCTTCCTGTGTCCCGCTGAAGACATCCGCGTGGCTCGGGGGGGACCCACACCCCGTCTCCACTCCTGGAGGCCAGGCAGGGCCACACGCACCTGCCGCCAGTTTCTCACGCTCCCCCAGAAGCCCCGAGCACGGCCTGCTCCTCATTATCTACTGGAGACCCTCCCTGGGGCCCCAATCCTGTGGCGGCCCCCTGGGTGGGGTCAGCTGCCTGGAAAACCAGTCCCTTTTCCTGATAGTTCACACCCACCTTTTTTTGCTTGCTTTGCCCTCAAAAGACTAAGTCCCAACCCTCACTGTCATGACACCAGGTCCCCACCTCATCCCGTCTGTAACGGGCGCCTCTCTGCAGAGACGGCCAGTAGCTGTGGCCCCTGCCCCCCAGACTTGGGCCATGGGCTCCCCGCGTGGCACCTACCATCTGAGTCCTCCTGGCCCGGGTTGGACACCAGCCGGCAGTTGTCCCTGTCGTCGGGGACCCCATCATTGTCATCGTCCGAGTCACAGGCGTCGCCCTGGCCATCGTGGTCGTGGTCGGCCTGGTTGGCGTTGGATATGTAGGGGCAGTTGTCCTGATTGTTCTGGTGGCCATCCTCATCGATGTCCTCGTTGTTGTCACACTGGTCTCCCACGAGGTCATTGTCCACGTCGGTCTGGGGGACAGAGCAGGACCCATGCTGAGTGCTCACCCAGGGTGCAGGCCTGGGCCGCCTCGTGCATGTGAGCGGCTGAGCCCCGGGGAGGGCTGTCGGCGTCAAGGGGCGGCTTCGGGACGCTCCACCCTCCACGACTGCTCTCCACAGGCTCACGTCACAAAAAGAAGACCAGAAAGAATGAACGCCACAGAACCAAGTGCCTTTCTGACGTCGTCTGCGATGGGATATCCCAGGCACGACCGCGATGCATTTCGTTCGGTGTCTTCCGAAGGCAAACCTGGAGAAGCCCGTTCCCATGTCTGCTTCAGGGAAACGGGAAGATAAGTGGAAGGAGGCACAGTCTCTTCAGGAAGGGCGGCGAAGGCACCCACGCATTTGGCCCTCGGCCACCGAGATACGAGAGTGAAGCGCTGAGTTCAGAATGTTTTCAATTAAAATTACTGAAAAGTCTCTGCTGTCACTCGTTGGCAGAGCTAACGGATAAGCCACGAAGACACATCTATCTACGGCTGATAAGGTCCCCGGGCCCCCTTCTGCCCGTGGACACAGCCAATCGAGCACGTGGTCGGTTACCTGGTCGGGATTGTGCACCAGGGGGCAGTTGTCACAGTGATCGCCCACACCGTCCCCGTCCGTGTCTCTCTGGTCAGTGTTGTAGACGTAGGGACAGTTGTCCCGCTCATTGAAGACATCTGTGGGTATTCCAGGGGAAAACGGAAAAGGCACAGGGCTTTTCCTACTGCACTAAGCAACTTCCAGCCAAACTTTTATTTCACACAAAAGGACCTAAGATTATGGTGAAGTGTAAATATTATCGGATTCGTGGAAGAACATATGTCAGACTCCCCATTAAAGTTCAAATCCCCTGAGCTTAAACTAGAGCCCCCTTCCAGGGCACCAGCCTCTCGGGCGGAACGTGACCTGGGGGACCCTGTGGGCAGCTTTGCCACGGCCGACTCATGAGTTGTTAGAAGTAAGGGCATGGGGGGAATATCCTCGGACAGGGAGGCAGGCGCTGCCTTCAGACATGTCTCAGAGGTGCGATCTCGTGAGGAGATGGGACTGCACTCTTGGGGCTCTGACAGGGGTAAGCGCGAAGGACACAGGGCGTGGGACTAGGGCCCTGGGTCACGAGAAGGAAGATGCCACGTCTGCAGCTCTATGAAGGGAGGTCCTGAGGCGGGCGACCCCCCGCGGGCCCCAAGAAGGACGGGTCGGGTGAGGTTGGGCTCCCGCGGGAACAGCTAAGCACCGTTTAATCTCGCGCCTGCCGCACGTGCGGCCAGCTCACACCACGCCCACGGGAGGACGATGCCATGCCCGGTCGCGAACCCGCGTCTACAGCCAGGAGCAGGACTGACCGTCCCCGTCGATGTCCACGGAGCACGCGTCCCCCTCGCCGTTGTTGTCCGTGTCGATCTGCGCAGGGTTGTGCACATACGGGCAGTTGTCACAGCGGTCCCCAACCTCATCCTTGTCGTAGTCGAATTGGCGGGGGTTGAAGAGAAGCTGACAGTTGTCCTACGGAAACGCAAGGGAAGGAGTCGGGACGCGCGTGGGAGCTGCGCTGGGCTGCAAGTCACGCCGTCCAGACGGAGCCCGTCAGCCAGCCCAGCGCATCTGCCTCCCTGTGACAAGGACGGCATGCCGTGTGCTTCGTGGTGAGAGCAGGTACATCGCAGCGTGAGTGCGCTGGTGCATGAGGACCCAGCCGGGGGCGCGGGGGTCGGGTGGGGGCGGCCGTGATCAGGAACCGGTGGCCTGTCCCACTGGGCTGCACGGGACGTCACGCACGTCCAGCAACACCCTCCTCAGAGAGCGCTAGTGAGTACGCGTTGCGTTAAAGGCAAGCGCATGCCGCCTGGTGGGCCAGCCGCGCTCCTCCCCGGCCCCCACAGGAGCGGGCCGGCCCTGTGAGCAGAGCAAGACGCTGGACTACTGCAGCTGTCCCAGCAGAGCGCCCACGGCCCGACGCACTGCTGGTCACCGCGTGTCGCCCACAGCCCGCACCCTGCCATGCGGCGTCGCGTGGGGGGAATGTGGGCCACAGACGTGTATGGGGCCCGGGGCGGGGCTGTCCCCCCGGCCGCCCGCCCCGGAGGCCAGAGTGGCCCCGCGGGCCCCACCTTCTCATCATCCACACCGTCATTGTCATCATCTTCGTCACAGGCGTCCCCGGTGCCATCCTTGTCGAAGTCTTCCTGCCCAGAATTAGGCAGCAGTGGGCAGTTGTCCTGCGAGCACAGGATGCACACGAGTTACAGAACGCTCAGGGGGCACCACTGGTGCCATCCGGGTCGGGAGCCGTCCTCAGCAGGGACGCCGTCCTGCTGCCACTGCCGCCAGACAGGGAAGCTTGCGTCCTTCGCCCAGGACCCCCGGGAAGCTGCCCCACGAGAGCAGGAACCCGAGGAGCGGGAGGGTCCGCCGCTCGGGAAGCCTGGAGCAGGGCCGAGCCCGCGGGCCCCTTCCTCCCTGCGACCCGGCTCACAGAGCCGCACTCACGCGCCCTCCCCAGCCCACAGGCGCCAGGAGTCGGGTGTGGACACCCGCTCAGAAACTGAGGCTAGAGTCCAAATCATCTCCCCGGTGAGCTCTTCACAGATGTGCATAACTGACCTAATTAGAGAAGTCATTTTGTTTGACTCCAACAATGCTCTAATTCAAACCTGAGCTGCATTTCAGGTCTGTTCCCCTGTGCACCACAGAAGTCCCCGGGTGGCCTCCAAGCAGACCAGACCCACCCAGGCCACGCCTGGAGCCAGCCAAGGGCTCCCCGGTGCCATCACACCCAGACCCCCCCAGTCCCACAAATGTGACGGAACACAAGCGCTCTCCAGCAAGTCACCACCTCAAGAAAGGGAGCCATGTGGAGCTGAGGATGCAGCTGGAACCACCCAGAGCTCCCAGTTGTTTAGACCCATAAGTTATGTCCAAACGGCCACAACGGCCCCAAATGGGAATGCCTGGATAGGTGGGGGGCAGGAGGCACCTGCAGGATGAACACCTGCAGGATCAGGCCCCGGGGGTCAGCATCTGCTGGGTCAGCACCTGCGGGGTCAGCCCCCGGTGGTCAGCACCTGCGGGAGGCTCTCAGGGTCAGCAGCTGCGGGGTCAGCCCCTGGAGGTCAGCACCTGCAGGGTCAGCCCCCGGGGGTCAGCACCTGGGGGTCAGCACCTGTGGGGTCAGCCCCTGGAGGTCAGCACCTGCAGGGTCAGCCCCTGCGAGAGCTCCTGGGGGTCAGCACCTGCAGGGTCAGCCCCCAGGGGTCAGCACCTGCGGGGTCAGCACCTGCAGGGTCAGCACCTGCTGGGTCAGCCCCTGGGGGTCAGCTCCTGGGGGTCAGCCCCCGGGGGTCAGCCCCTGCGGGGTCAGCACCTGTAGGGTCAGCCCCTGGG
>NW_023270816.1:10691852-10692050 GCF_011800145.1 Mirounga leonina
AGCCCCTGCGGGGTCAGCACCTGTAGGGTCAGCCCCTGGGGGTCAGCACCTGTGGGGTCAGCCCCTGGGGGTCAGCATCTGCAGGGTCAGCACCTGGGGGTCAGCCCCTGTGGGGTCAGCACCTGTAGGGTCAGCACCTGTGGGGTCAGCCCCTGGGGGTCAGCACCTGGGGCTCAGCACCTGTGGGTCAGCACCTGC
>NW_023270816.1:10692060-10708342 GCF_011800145.1 Mirounga leonina
GGGGGTCAGCACCTGGGGCTCAGCACCTGTGGGTCAGCACCTGCGGGTCAGCCCCTGCGGGGTCAGCCCCTGGGGGTCAGCACCTGCAGGGTCAGCACCTGCGGGGTCAGCCCCTGCAGAGTCAGCCCCTGGGGGTCAGCCCCTGCGGGGTCAGCACCTGCAGAGTCAGCCCCCGGGGGTCAGCACCTGGGGGTCCGGCGCCCCAGCCCTCACCTTGATGCAGTGGTACGTGGCGTTGGTTGCACAGACCAGGTTCTTGTTCGGCCAGCCATCCAGGTCCGAGTCCTCCCCGCAGATGAGCCCGTCACCCGCGTAGCCCGTCTGGCACTCACACTTGTACATGGGGTCGCTGAAATGCCCCAGGTAGATGCATTCCGCGTGCCTGTGGCAGGCGTGGGTCTTGTCCTTGCACGGGTTTTCAGGCTCACACACCTGCGGGAAAAGGGCCACGTGGTGAGGACACACGGAGACTCCACCCCGCATGTGCAGGGTCAGAGGTGGGTGCTCGGGGACAAGCGCAGGGGTGCAGGGCCCCCCTCGGTGCTGCAGGGACAGCAGGTGCCGGGCAGGCACCCAGAGACTCGGAGTGATGCTCTCTGGGGGTGTTCCCCAGCGGCAAGACGTCTGAACCCACAGGTGACCATGGGCTGTCCTCGGGCTCCTTGCAGGAAAGCTCCGCTCCCCCCATCCCCCTGCTGGTCCTGTCGGGGTGGTGGACAGGCTCCCACGGCCCTCCGCCTGCCCCAGGGAGGCCGCCCGTTCTCCTCCACACCCCCTCTGCCCAGTGCCCTGGGCTCTTGCCGACAGATTTACAGCCTTTCCGCAGCACACATGGGGCCGGGCTGCTCACCTGCTTCTCGGTCCTGGCCGCCTCCAGGCCGACGCCGAAGGGCTGGGTCCCTTTGTAACGAGGAGGGCATGGCAGGCAGTGGAAGCCCGGGTTAGTGTTGACGCAGCGGTGGGCTTTGCTCGTGGCGAAGCAGACGTCCGTGACCACAGTGCACTGCGGGATGGGCAGGCGTGAGCCCCGTCCCCATCTCCGCGGGCGCCCCTCCCCCGGGGCGGGCACCCACCTCATCCAGGTCCTCACAGTGCATGCCGTTGCCCAGGAAGCCCACGGGGCAGGCACCGCAGGACCAGGAGCCGTCGGGGAAGCTGCTGCACTGGGCCCCGGGAAAGCAGGGGTTGGACAAGCAGCCGTCTGCGTGGGAGGACGCAGGCGGGTTAGCTGGGGCCCGCGATCCCCGAGCCACGTGCGGAAGGACGCCCCGAGGGGCTCAGCTGCAGGAAACTGAGCTACTCAGGGAGGCCGGGGGCGCCCTGCAGAGTCACACCTCCAAGACTAGATCCTGGACGGTACAAACATGGGCACGATGGCTGTCATCACGCAAACGCTCCCTCTGCACCGTGCGCGTCCCGTGTTCACATAGGAACGCTGACGAGCACGGCGGCAGAGCGCCAGGGTCAGGGCGCGAGCCGACCTTTCTTTTCTGTCTTCCTACTCTTCCGCCCTTGGTTTTTCTGCTGGTATGCCTGCCCCCGCCCGCACACCCACCTATGGGGCAGCTCCTCTTATTGCACATCTGATGCTCCTTGACGTCCCCCACGCAGTCCTTGCCACTGTGCCGCGGTGCGGGGCTGTTGCAAACGCGCGTCCGCTCCCGGATCCCGCCGGCACACGTGACGGTGCAGGCTGACCACGGGGACCAGGGGCTCCACCGGCCGTCGACTGCAAGCAGAGAGCACAGAGCGTCAGTGGGGAAGGCGACCTCCGCGGGAAGAGCCGGTGCAGCGGGGGCTCCACACAGGGCTGGAAACTCGGGAAGAGCGTGTGCCGTGGCCCTAAGCTCGGGGGTAGTGCCGACGGCGGATTTCGGTTAGGGTGGTTTTCACCCCCGGGAAGAGAAATCACACGGGCGCTGGGAGTGGAAGCTGACCGCCGGCAGGGCCCTGCGGTGCAGGGGCGCCTAGTCAGGGAAGAGCTCACGTTCATTTTAATGGACAGCTTAAAAGCGAGAGGAAGCTCCCTGCATCCTCCTTTCCGAGGGCTGTCGTGCAGGGCATGAATGGGGCTTCTGGAAGGTCTCTGGGCACCTGTCCCCCGGTCTAGCTGCGCAGCAAGCCGTCCCCGAGACCCACCGTTCCGGGCCATCCACAGGGCCCCCAGAAAAGGGCACGCGGAAACAGCTCCCACGGTTCTGGCTGATGTTCCCTGAATCGTGGATGAGCTCAGGCAAGGTCAGAGCCCGCAAGCGATCAGATTCACCCCAAAGCCCGCTTCCAGCAAGGAGCCAGCCAGAGTTCGGTGGCACCTCGAGGGCTCCATCCCGGTCCCGATGCTGCCGGGCAGGGGTGGCCTGGTCCTGGAGCCCGGGTCCCCACTGTCTCGAGCGCCCGCTCCCGCCCTGCCTCACCCCACCTACTTGGACATGGGGCGCCCTGGCAGCCCTTCGTCTCGCGGCCACTTCCTTTGCAGTTCTTGCCCCCCATTTGGGGGACCGGCGAGTTGCAGAGCCGGATGCGTGTGATGTTGCCGATGCCGCAGGTCACTGAGCAGGACGACCAAGGCGACCAGTGGCTCCAGCCCCCGTCCTGCCGGACTAGCACACGGACAAGGACAAGGATGTCAGGGTGGCCGCTGCCCTGGCGTTCGCTCACGCACAGCGGTGGGGGCGGGGAGCACTAGCAGGGGAAGGAGCCTCACCCCGCAGGAGCCCCCGGTCAAGCCTGAGGGGCCCCAGAAACGCAGCCTGTCCCCACAGGCCCCCAGACCCAAAGGCTGGCGACGCCGACCCCGCCCCCCGGCCCCACGCCCGACACTCACTGCGATTGTCACACTTGCCCAGGCTGCACGCCCGCGTCTGGATGGACGGCCCCAGGCAGGTGTTGCTGGTGACGTCACAGGACCGCCCTCTCTGCTGGGTGCCCGAGTCACAGCTGGTGGAGCACTCGGTCCACTCTGCCCAGGGGGACCAGCCCTCCTCGCTGTCCAGCGCTGCGGGCGAAGCACAGGCCTGTCAAGCCTCCGCCCAGGGTGGCCGCGGGCCGGGCCGGCCCGGGAAGGGCCCGCGAGGCAGAAGCTGTGTGCTGGGGAAGGCGGGCTTGCGGAGTGCACCCTCCTCCGAGCCGGGCGCCCGGTGGGGCTCACCCCAGTGACCTGACGTCCACACCTGGGTCGGCGCTCGGGGCTGCCTTCCCGGGCGGGATGGAGAGGCACATGGGGATGCCTGCAGAGCACCACAGAGACCACGGGGTCCACCATCTGCGTGCTGAGCCCCACCCATCACCCGTGTCAGGGAAGGGGGGGTGCCTACACATGTCTTAGGATGGTTCACAGGAGAGAGTCCAGAATCATGCCTACACGGGGCTTTATGGGACTTACTAAGATTTAGTTTGCTTCCATTTTAACCTCCACTGCTGAGTTACATATGATAAGGAAATGTTCCAATTTGCTTGAAATTACAGGTCACCAAACTTAGCCCCAAATAATTTAAATCGGGACCAGTTAAATGAAAAGGCAATTTCCTGCAAAGAAACTCTTCCGAGTGAATTACAATCTGTAAGTAAGAGAAAGACAGTAACCTCCTTCGAGAGATCTGGCTGGTGAGTGCAAAACGCACTGCTTCCCCGCGGTCGTGCCTGGCGAGGATTAAACGTCCCAGAAAGCAGGAAACCAGACGAGAATAAGGCCACAGAGCCCACTCTCCACAGCGTGGAGCGCCTCCCTCTAGTCAGACGTGGGCCCTGCCTCTCGGGGTCGTGTTGTCGTCTCTCGCCGCGCTCTAAGGCGCGTCAAGCACTCACACGGACACGGTCTACTTTAATATTGTCCGTTTCAACCATAAAACTAACCCCGTGTAGTGGGCAGATTGCAGCTCTCCTGCTCCCGAGTGCGAGGCCCCAGGCCGGTGGCGGGTCTGCAGGTAGAGCCTCAGGCTCAGAGCAGGAGAGCAGGTGGCGCCCCAAGCTTCGCGTGCACTTACAGCGCAAGCAGGACGGACAGCACTCTCCTTCCACAAAGGATGGGCTGGCGCAGGGGGCCGGGGGGCAGGTGATTTGGTGGCAAATGGTTTTAAATTTCTGCAGGCAGAGAAAGGGGTCCGTGTAACACTCCTTTAAAAGAACAAGCATTGGCGCGAGCGCTGCATGGGAAGGGCCAGGAGGATGGCTGTGTCCGTCCTGGCATCACAGACACGGGACATAAAGGCGGGCCATCCACGCACCACGGGCAGGAGGGCCAGGTCTGTGAGCACCGTGGACCCCGAGGCCGCCATCAGTGGAAACGGGGACCGCTGACCAAGGGGAAGAGGCTAAGGTACCTATCACCATGTGGGCAGTGACCTGCACCTCCGGACTCTGCGGAGCCGCCCGCCTGGAGTTACACGCGCTGGCCGGCTCCACCCCGGCCACCTTCCGCCCCCTGTGGGACAGTCATTCACCTCGTGGAGTTCGGTTTCCTTTGTGCAGGGCGGTGGGATTGGCTAGAGCCTTACTTACGGTCAACGCCGCCCGCACGGCCCTCACACCGGGTCTTCTGAGGCAGCTGCACACGTTCTGGGGCTCGCCAGGGAAGACTGGGGGCGCGGCCACCCCGCGCAGGGCCCCCGAGAGGAGGAGCGTCCCCGCCCCTCACCTTGCAGGTGCACTTGGTGCAGCTGTCCACCACCCACGTCTCATTTTCCGCGAAGAACCGGCCGTCCTGCCAGCAAGCGGACATGTTCCTCGTCTTAGGCAGGCCACCGATGAGCTCCCAGAGGAACTGGTTATCGTTCGACTGGAAGGTTGAGGGGAATGTTTCAGCATAGACGGATACAACGTACCCACTCACCATGCTCACAGACCAGAAAGAACGCGCCTCCTTGACCGAAGAGCGCCCGCGGTCTGGGCTAGAGCCGCCAGCCCTGCGGGAGGCTCTGCGTGGGCAACACAGCCGCCTGGTTGACGTGAAACCTCCCCCAAGCAGGGTCACGCGGCAGCGACCGTAGCCGGGCAGGCCTGCGGCCATCACCTCACAGACGGTCGGGAGCTCGCGGACGCTGCACGCCTGCCCAGGGGGCTCCAGCCCTGGGGCCGACCGCACCTCGGGGCCCGGCGGCCGGCGGTGCTGGATGGGGAAGGGACCCTCCCGGCCAAGCGCCACTGAAAACTGACACCCAATTTGTGAATTCACACATTCTTCCAGAAATGACGGGCCCGGTCTGAGAATGCAATGGCGAGGATGCGCACAGACCTAATTCTTGCTCCCTTGGGGCTACAGACTAGAAGAATGATCAGGTTTTGAACAAAATCAAGTAAGTGAAAGTGAAACATCCGACAGGTGTTTCTGCCGCTCCCCCCACTGATGCACTGTGGGCTCCCCCCGCACGCAGGGGCTTCTGGGTGGGGTCACAGCCCCCTGAGAATCCCCAGCCTGTGACCTCGGCCTCGAGGCCACACACCAGCAGGGGAGGCATGGGTCCTCTCTTGCCCCAGAATGCACAGAAACACTCCGTCCATGAGGTCTCGGGGAGGTCACACGTGCCCCACCCCCGAATCCAAGCTCAGCAAACTTGTCCCAAAGCCCTTTTCATCTCCTCCTGCCTGGGTGGCTCCCGGGTCTGCGCAGCGAGGCCTCCAGCGCCCCCAGGGAAGACTCTCGCTTCGCGTGGCGAGAGTGCCCACAAGAGCAGGCCTCCTGCCTCCGAGTCCCAGCTTCCTGCCCTACGCAGGGTGGGCGTGGTTGGCACTCCTGCCTCCCTCCTACCCCAGGGCCACATACACGCTGGAAGTTTCCAGAAGGCGCCCAGCCTTTGCCACGAGCCCCCGTAGCCACGCACATTGTCTCTACCACCCACAGAGTGGAAACTGAGCTGGCCCCACCCCATCCGGGGCCACGGTCGGAACGTGGCTCCGGGCCCTTTCCTGGGGGGCAGAGGGTGAGAACGGGCACCCCCCCACCACTGAGCCGCTCTCCAGGCAGGAGGAGACCCCAGACCTGCAGACCCTCCAGACCGTCCCCCCTGCCGCCTGTCTCCCTTCTCGTGGGCGCCACGATGTTCCCGTCCCGAGCCAGCAGAGAGCACATCGCGGGGGGCTGGCTCCCGTCACCCGAGTCTCTGCTTTCTCCCTGATACGCTGGGCGCCTGGCGGGTACCTCCTGCCCGTGTCCTTACGGCCCAGACCTCCACAGCTGGTCCTCGCCGCACCCAGACTTTCCACAAAAGCACCTCCTTGTCCCTCAGAAGTTGAATCTGCTGGGGACACGAGCGTCCCCTGCTTGAGAACCGTCCTGAGCACGTGGAGCCCGTGGGCCTCAGTGATTCAGAGTTCTCTGCCCCCCACCTGCCCATCTCCCTGCCCGCGGCTCCGCCAAACGCCCCAGGAAGCGGCCGGCCCGCACCCACCACTTTCCGCAGGTTCTCGTGCAGCTCATTGACGATGACGTGCAGCCCCGACAGCTCGGTGATCATGGTGCCCAGCTCCTCACAGGAGCGCTCACACACCTCCGGCCTCCTGTGCGCACCTGGGCCCGCGTACTCGGGGGCCACCTGCGGGCTCAGGTGCAGAGTCTCTGTGGTCTCACTGATGGCATTGGCTTCAGCTGCGGGAAGCACAGGGACGGCGGTGAGCGCGGCCTGGCCACGCGGAGGTGGTGCCACGGAGAAGGCTGGGCCCACGCCGCGCGGGCGCAAGGCCCACCCAAGAACAGCGAGTGACGGCACCGCGTCCATCACGGCCTTGCTGGTAAAACAGGACTCTGCCCACTTGGTGACACCTGCCAACAGCGCCTCGGACGGCCACCAGCCGGGCAGCAGTGACGCTCAGGAACAGGGCGGGAGCGGAAGCCCGGAGCCTGGCTACTGTCCACGCACATGGGGTGGACCTGCGCCCGCAAGGGACTCTGACGAGAGGAGGCGATCTCCAGTGACAGTCTCGTTCTTCCGTCCCCACCAGATCTGCTTCCCACCATGTGTTCTCGGGAAGTCCACGGCCTACCCCCAAGCTCCTCGCTTGCCCATTTTTCTATTCCAAACACTCTATACATTGTCCACTTGCTCCGCATCAAGGCGGATTCAGCTGTCTTCACGCTAATCAGCGGCTTGTCAGACCTCACCAGCCCTCCCTCACACTCACGTCCTCTCTCCGTCCACCCTGCGGCGTCCCCTGGAGGGAAGGGCAGATCCCTCAGACACTCAACCAGGGGATCCCCCTCGCTGCCCCTGTAAGCTGCACAAACTCTGGGGTCCCCACCACGGGACGGGCTAGGACACAAACTGGAAACGGACTTGGGCCAGTCCAGAGAGAGGGGCCGTCCCCCACAGAAGCCAGACCGGCCTAGACGTGGCCGTGCCCCCCACCGCGTGAGTGTCACGGGAGTAAGATGCCCTGCATCTCTCGGCATCTCACTGCTGAGTTACACCTTGCGAACACGATCATTCTGCTGGGCCTCTCGCTGTTGAAGTTTTATTACTCGGTCACAAATCCTTGCCCCAATCACACTGACCTTGGGAGCTCCCCCACCTTGCTGGCTGGACGGGGCACATACCCCACAAACATAAACATACCACTCACTGCACACGGGTATCAGATTAAAAACAGTGAAGCACCCACGAATGTGCCCCGTGGCCCACCACCGCCTGATTTCAGACAGACCCCAGAGCAGCTCCTCAGGACGGGACACCCTACAGTCACAGAACCCGGTCCCTCTGACGAGACGCACGGCAGGGTCGCCTGTGGGTAGACCTGGGACCCGGACTAGAGTCCCCTTCTCCTGCTATCGAGGGTGAAGGGTCTCCACACCCCGCGGGGCTCAGCACCTGGAAGGGTGCTCAGCTTTCCTGTAAACACAGCGCAGCCCCCTCGAGTCAGGGCACCCCGAGAACCACTCTGTTTTCTCTGAGTCTGTGGAACTTTCCCACGCGGTTAGTGTCAGATGTCCGTTTACTATCCTAGGTTTTTCTGAACTTTTTGCTTTTTAAAGACCACATTCCCCCCAAAAAAGGCAATGGCTTAAATCACAGGGACCAATAGTTGCCAAGTTAGCTGGGCTGGAGACGCAGGGGATGAGGTCTGAGCCCCAGCGGCTACTGCAAACAAGGAGCTTGTAACGGGGCAAGCACTACCAAGCTCTCTCCACTCCACTGTCTGGCTAAAAATCACTCTCCGAATTCCTTTCCTGCCCTGTACTTCACTGACCCTCCATGGAAAATGTGCAGATGGATAGCTGCACAGCCTCTGAGGTGACCCCCGGCCGGCCGAGCGGCGATCCCAGCGCCAGCAGGGCAGACACACAGGGTCCTGGCTCCTACACAGGCCAAGTGCCGCTCCCAGCTCGGGGGAGTGCGGGTCACAGAGCCACCGTTGAGCATTAGACATCACATCCTCCACACTCTCCACACATCGATCGTAAGAGAACGATTTATGTGTCAGACTGTGCAGTTGACACAAAGAAGGGTCTCAATGACAATAACCCACGGGAACCTGAGCTAGGAGACCCGGTGGGCGTCCAGCCCACGGGTAGTCACACCCAGCAGCCGTGGACCCCGGAGCCCCAGCTTCTTTACTGAAAAACAAACGAGCCCATCCCAGAGGCATTTTGAAGATGCACTGACATTGAGTTTAAAGAGCCCAGCAGACTGGGCTTCATAAAGTAAATGCTCAAGAACATGTTGTCAAATTACAGCCCGAAGCAAATGCAAAAGGCAATGAACACACGACGTGAGATTATCTGTCAATGGTTCCAACAGTGTAGATGTTTTCATCAATGGGCTTGTCAACGGCTGTGAGGAGCGTGAGAAAACCCCCATGAACCTCGTGGGGCAAATATCTGTGGTGTTAGCTTATAGAGATGGTCTTCACACATTAATAGACTGGAAAATTTGCATGTATTCCTGTTAAAATGCAGGGATTGGCTTTTGGGCTTGTAAAATGGATTATTTTGGATTATTAAAATATATTCAAAATTAATCGTTCAAGCAGTTTATCATTTGCAGATGTCAGCATGTCTAAGTTGACCAGCAAACTCACTCAAAGACAATAATGGCACTTTATTAGAATACTTTTTCTTAAATCCCCACTAGCACCCCCCATGTACACACACCCATGCACACACACAGAGACACACTCACACATGTACACACATGTATATACACAGATACACACAGAAAGACTCATGCACACTCACACATACACACACACAACGCACACATATCATAGTAGAAATCCATCCAAGACAAGAAAGGAAACATGAAATGTTATCCAAAGCACACCTACCTCCCTGACTTTGCTGACAACCTTTCTTGCTCAGAACATCTTCCGCTGAATTTTCAAACACTAAGTAGACATTCTGCAGCAAACCCTGGAAATACACATGAGGAGAGAAATAGAGCAGTGGACAAACATCAGATGTTTGAGGCTGAGCCAAGTGACATTTTGAAAATATAAGGTGTGATCTTTAAATAGCAAGAACATTTCCTTCCGTGCTTTTACGCTTGCAGGCTTAAGCTCTCTTTATCCTGGGTTATCCCGCGTCCGTTACTGCTGAAGCTTTGCTCTCAGCGCAGCATAGACCCGGGATCTTACATAGGAAGACAGGGGGGTGGCCCCAAGACACGTGTGCTAATTCTGTCTTCCGAACACGTCCGGTCGGGTGCTCTGGGCTGCGCCTCCTCGGCAGGGGACTCGGCTGACTCCTGGTTTCTGGCTAATGGTCTCAGAAGTGCCCGTGGTCTAATCACAGACGTGGTCACTCAAAGGGGAGAGTGCCTTCCACCCCGTGAGCAGTCAGCAGCTCATTCGGCAGGGCCCACAGGACCTTCCTGACGGCCACCAGAGCCTCGTTCAACGACCGGTGAGGACTCTAGCCTTCTACTCAAAGAACTGAATTTAAAGACACACTGATTTCCAAAGAAGGCAGGTCTGGAGGAGAGCAATGCCCTGATGCCCCTGTGGTTCTAAACGCTTGTGGCTGTAGAAAGATCTTCCAAAAACTACTTCAACATGAATGTATTTTAAGATGCACATGGAGCTATCCCCTCATAAATCAACAGCCCTTTTCCTAAAAAGCGTGACTGTTAATCTGCTTCCCCAGCATCTCAGTGCTAAACGGGGAGCAGGCAGTGGGTTCCACATACCACATACGGAGCCTGGGATTGCCAGGACATTGATGCCTTGGTCATCAAATCTGTCTTCAGTCTGGAAACCAGTGACCGTTTGCACAGGTAAGAAAGCACACCTGGGACAACGTGCTCTGCTTGTCTATGGCTGAGGAAGGCGTGCACACACACCTGGGCATATGTGTGTGTGTACTGGTGTGCCCACACGTGGATGCATACGGTAAACACACGTGTGTGGTTGTGTGTGCGAGTGTGTACATGCGTGTGCATATGCACACGTGACGTTTCTGTGTGCATGTCTCTGCGCATCTGCACAGGGTGGCGTGTGTCTCCCAGGCTGGGCCTGACCTGTTCCAGCAGACAGGCCCTTGCTGGTCCGCTCCCAGCTCCCATTCCCCTGCCTCACGCGTCTGCCGCGACCCTGCCATACGTACCCTGAAGTGACTTTCTCGCGAAGAGCCCTTGGCCACGTACATCCTGCTCTTTTCTGTCTGGAGCTGCTCATAGAAAGGCTCATCCAGCGTGAAGCTGTCAATCAGGTCACAGTCCACGTACAAGCTGTAGGTCTCCCCGGTCACCTGCACGGTGACGTTCTTCCACTGGGAGTCAGCCAGGCCCACGTCCTCCAGGGAGATGACGTGTTGGGTGCCGTCTATCCAGTAGGTAAGGTCCAGCGTGTCTGCTGGGCCATTGGAGACAATTTCGAATTGCCTCTGGGAGGTGCCGGGGCCCTCCAGAGCCAGGAGCGTGCCCCGGGACTTGGGGTCCTGCTTCAGGCTGGCCAAGAGAAAGAACCCCTCCTTTTGCTGCATGATCTTGGCGATCCTGCTGAGGTAATCTGCGTTCACCGGCGGAATGTAGTCAAAGCGGACGAAGCGATAGGCAGGCACACTGGGGTCAGGCCCCCGGAACTGCTTGGCCCCAATGGTCTTCCTGTTTATGTTGCTGATGCTGAAAAGATTGAAGCCCGTGTCCTCGTCCTGGCCACTGGCTGCTGGCGCAGACAGAACAGGGAGGTTACCAGCAGGCAGGGCGAGCGGGAACCCAGGGGGGGATTTTTACACGCAGGGAGCAAACCGTGATTTCATGTGCGACTGAGTCCGTGTGGCCTGGGGTGTCCCCGGGCTCCCCTCCCTTTCTATCAGGGTGCTAATGGCAGCTTTCATGTAAAACCATTATCCTCTCTCTCCGGGCTGCTTCCCGAAAGGGGGCCCCCGAGACAGCTGCTGGTCACAGATCTTGCTTCCATCCTTGACTGTGCAGGGAGCGTGCACCAGAAGGTAAACCGAGCACATTGTCTAGATTAGCTGGCATTCTCCACAGCCAGATTTTCTCGGGGGAGGAAGCACTGCCCCAAGGTGGGTTCCGCACACCTTCCAGAATCCGTCTCCTGCTCTCCCACCCAGATCCGAACCGTAGGTGGGGCCCTGTCTCTACCATTTGATCGCCCAGAAAACAAGCCTGCAAAGGAAATGGGCCTCGGTCCTTGCTATGGATGCACTACATGTTGCTTTCCTATAAAGATCATGTGACTTACACACGTTACATTGTATCTCTTTATTTTGCAGAAGTATATTCTGCTAGACTTACTGACTCGCTCTGAGACTCTGAGACAGTGGTGGGTCTCAAGTCTGCAAATCAATGGTTTTAAGTCACCATCTGAACGACTGGAAAGAAAAGTGATCGGACCATCCCAAAATCTAACAGTTTAAATAATTGAAAATAATTTACTGAACAGAAATTTTAAACGAAGCATAGCTTTCCATCTACTACGTGGCAAGTTCAAACATTATATTCACAGTGTTGCTGATCCAAGTGTGAATTCTACCACCTTTAATAGAGCCATTTGGCAATACATCAAAAATCCTTAAAATAATTCAAAACTTTGACTCAGCAATTTTACTTTTGGAACTTTTTCTAAGGATATAAACACAAATACTAGTAGAGATTTATTCACAACTGGATTCCTGGTGGCATCATTTATACTCATGATAATGAAGTAATGATGTAGATGGAGATTGGTCTAAAAATTATCAGGGTTATCTTTTGATGGAACATTATACAGTCCTTAAAGACCATGTTGTATGAAAATAAACACATGGGAAAATATTTATGATATATTTTCAAGTAGGGAAAAAGTGGGAATAAAAGAGTTCTAAAGCACCAACCACCTGCAGTCTTACAAATGCAGCATGGGGGGAAAAAAAGGCTAAATGTGCACAGCAAATGTTGTGTCTCTAGGTGAAAGAGTATTTTTCTCTAATACCTAGATTTTCCAAAAATAAGTAATTTTTTATTATGTGGACTCAAAAGTAAGTAAATATTTATTGAAAAGAAAGTTCTGGATGTTCTAAGGAATGGCAGTCACGTTACCTGCTGGGGTCCGATAGCCCCAACAACCAGAGATGCTGTCCACACTCACCTTGCATGCCAGACGAGGCCCAGAGGGCGAGCAGCACCAGCGTCCAGAGCATCCTGCCGTCCACCGCCGAACCCTACGGAGGAATCAGACCCCTGTTACACAGGTACACACAGCAGCAACTTTCCGTGTCGGCTGGAATTTTCACTCACATGAACTGTTTGTGCATCACAATCAAAAACAAGTGGATTTGTGGGAAGTAAATGCTAGATAAGAAATTAGCTTTTCAAAGGGGGCTCTCCTGACTGTAGCTAGTTTTTATTGGAGTAGCATGTGTTGACAAAGCACTGTGCTAATCACGATCTCAGTATTCACATTATTTGATCCGCATAATGACCTAGGAGGCAAATACTGTTATTACCATCCCATTTTACAGATGGGTAAATGAAGAACCAGAAGAGTTAAAGTGCTTGCCCAGAGCAACGCTGCTGGTGTGAAGTGCAGCCAAGACTTAAACCCAGGAAGCATGAATTTAGGAAAGTATCAGCATTATTTAGAAAATCATCTACAAAGACATCTTTGAGTGAATAGCCAAGAAAACAAAAGTTGTGCATGACTTAAATAGAATAAATATTAACTGTGTGCAGGAGAAGTAAATTTAATTGGTGTATCATAACCACAAAAAAACATAGCATTCTACTGAGCAATCACTTTTACTCGGCTCTTCTGTTTTCCTGCAGGCCTGTTTTTCCATTCTTGAGGATTTTCAGTTGGCGTGGTTCAGACCAGCAGACGCTGGGCCAGAACTCAGGAGAGCTGGACAGAAGCCCGCTCGGCTCTTAACCCCTGCTCCGCTTTGGTGCTCCAGCACCAGCTTCGCGTGCCGGCACATGGGACACGGAGGTCCCTCCCAGCAGTAGGATGCTTCGGGCTCTGGATCCAAGCCAGCGCGGAGACCCCAGCCCCTCCCCTCGGAGGAGAGCAAAGCTCCTGAGCAGCTCAGCGCTGAAGGAAGCCAAGCAGCACCTCTCCAGAAGGATCTGGTGAACTAGAAGCAGCCGTGCTCCTGGGAGGGAGGAGTGTGCCCCAGGAGCAGGGGCGGCTGTGCAGGCCCCTCGGGGCCCTCTGGAGTCTGGACTCCGCGGCATGCAACCTCTCCACAGACACGTCCGCGGGCCTGGTTGTTTTCCAGCCGCGCATTGCGAGGAGGCGGGCCACAGCGGGCTCCAGGCCGTGCCACCGACGCGGGCCTACTCAACCTCCCACCTCAGCTTCGTCACCTGCCGAATGAAGAACGGTCGTTTGAAGCGTCCACTGACAGGGTCACGGGGAGAACTGAGCTAAGTGAGTCCGTACTGTAAAAGGTGGGCGCAGCACGGCAGACGCAGGCGTTTGCTGAACGCCCTGCACGGCTGTCCCCTGGACCACTCTCTCCGTGACTTTCCAGCACAGTAGGGATGCCGCTATCCGGCTGCTCGAAGGGCTGAGGTCCCGAGGAAGCGCTCTAGGGAACTCAGAAGGACACCCGGCACTCAGTGAGCACCCGTAAGTGGTCTCAGTGTCAACAGTGGTGAGTGCATCCGGAATGCCCCCCGTGTCCCCTCGACCAGATGCGTGCTGTCCGTCTCCTGCAGACACGGGGTGACGGCTGGCTCTGGCAAAGGTGGGCTCCCTCCAAAATGCACTTTTTTGAGGTCTGGAGGCCCAGCTTCCTGAGTGTCGACTTAACCAGAGTAACTCGAACTCTGTTACTAACAAAACCAAACCTCTGGTCCCCAAAAGAAGAGTGTCACCGGGTGTCGGCACTCTGGCCAAATGAGTGAGGGGGTCACATCTGGTCTCACGGAGTCATGGCAAGACCAGGATTGGCTGGGAGAGTCGCCCCACTTACTACATGCTGTGTCCCAGACAACACGCAGTACAGACACACAGACGCACGCTGTCCTCACCGGGCACTTGACTTCCACACACTCTCCGTGTGTTTACGGCTCTATTTTTTCCAAAGAAAGACTTTCAAAGACTTTCTGCAGCAGAATGCAATTACAACACATAAAGATCTTTTACAATTCTTTTATATCAGCAATCAAAGCAGCAATAACTTTCCTAAGTGAACTCTAGTTCCGTCTGTCAGGAGGGACAGGATCGCGTAGGAGCCCCCCCGCCCTGAGCCCCCCGCCCAGCCACACGGAAGCCTCCTACAGGGACTCCCGGGCCGGACCTTCCTGTGCAGACTGGCCCCCACTTGCAATCACAGCTGGATTCCAGGGTCCTCACCCACTTGGTCCATTATCCATTAATAACACTCAGAGACACTTCTGAGCTATTAGTGATGTTTAGAGTCGGAGCCTCTATAATCTCTCTGATCGTGTTTTCACTCTCTCAGGAGGATTTTTCTGGAACACCTCCCACATGGTGCCCCGTCCACGACAAACGCTACTGTGGGAGCTTCTTACCCTGTAGCTGAAAACACGAGCCTGTGCCCAGGCTTGCAGGCAGGTACACGCGTGAGCGTCATGAGGACTGCCAGACAGGACGACTGCCAAGGAAGCTCCCCGCACAAGCTCTGCAGACAGAACGCTTCCCCGGGGCTGGCTCACGTCAGCTCTGCTCGCAGCGGGGAGACGGGGTCTCAGACGAGCCCCACCTCACATTATCAATCTATGTGGCACTTTCTCCTTCTCCCTTCTCAGAAACCAAACCGCCGTTTCCGAAAATTAAAGTACAATGCAATGACTTTTGAATAGTTGTATAAAGTTCTTACCTGGCACGTGAAGCAGCTGAGGCGAAGGTTGAGGCGGTGCTGGGGGCCGGGTCCAGAGGACCAGGTCTCCGGCGTGCAGGAGGCTCAGCCGTCCCTGCAGACGAGCTGGGGTCGGCACCTCACTGGCCGCCCGGCAGCAGCGGCTGCTTTATATGCTCCGCTCTCCTGGGTGGTGCTGTCAGTCAGACACGGGAGGAAGCACGTTTAATTCATCCTTCGAAGGAGTGACATAATCCCCCTCCGCTCTGCGCACCTGGCACACGGTGTTGGTACCGCCCCGCTCCGGCCGGCCCTCCAGCTGGGGACGGCAGAGGAGGAGCCTCGCAAGAGGGGGAGCAAGCACTCACTTTCCCTGTCTTCTCTCAGGAAATAAAATGCTATAAATACAACCAGCAAGATTGTCTGGAACTCCCCTTTTTGCGGAAGAGAAAGATCGCAAGTTCCAGGGTTTTGAATAAGTTTCACATCAGCCAGACTGAGAAGGTCTTTCTAAACCAGATGAGTCACAATCATTAAGATGCAGAGCAATCTGCTGGTGGGAGGAGTCGATGTATGGATGAGCCTATTATATGGCTGAACTCATTTATCATGTGCAAAATAAATATTTGACTTAAGAAGAAGTCGGAAACTTTTATTTCTGCAGTTAGATGACTGAGAAAGAGGAGAGGGAGGATTTATTTCATCCAAATCCTGCACTGGGTGCTGTCTGGACCCCATGGGAGGCCTCCCCTGCGGGCACCCAGGACGGGGCCACATCCCTCTGGCACTTGATCCCCAGTGGTACAGACAACCCATCATCAGCATCCACGGGCTCACTTAGCGGGACAGCCTGCAGAATAAAGACTCAAGTATAATAATAGTGGCAAATGTCAGACACCCTGCCCCTCCCCAGAGCTCAACATCACCCACAGCAAGTGTGGACAGTGGTCAGAGGGAGGAGGTGGACAGAGGGAGGGGACAGACAGGGGATGGAGGAGGTAGATAGAGGGAGGAGGTAGACAGATGGAAGAGGTAGATAGAAGGAGGAGGTAGACAGAGGGAGGAGGGTGTGGACAGAGGGAGAAGGAG
>NW_023270816.1:10708352-10736672 GCF_011800145.1 Mirounga leonina
GGAGGAGGTAGACAGAGGGAGGAGGGTGTGGACAGAGGGAGAAGGAGATAGACAGACGGAGGAGGTGGACAGAGGGAGGAGGAGGTGGGCAGAGGGAGGAGATGAGGCAGCACCCGAGGCCAGGTGGACAGTGGACAGAAGTAGAGATGTGGGGTCGGCAGCACAGGCTGGTCCTGGGCTGAGGGCACTCATACTAACAGGGCATCAATGTGCACAGCAATAGACAGGTCAAGTTTTCACTAAAGAATGTTAAAGAGAGTATATGGAGTTAACTCTAAGCCACCATGGATATATATTAACAAGGTAACATCATGAGGGACCCGATATTCACTTCACCTAGGTCCCTGTTGGGTTTAAGGAAGTCCGATTGGGGCCATAGAGGGGCCAAAGGACAGCTGTGACCCAGTTCCAGGAGATTCTGCATGGTATTTGAAGACGGGACAGGTAGAGACGGGGATTGCAACTGTATGGATGATGATCCTTGCTCACTATGCATTGTTTTAAAGATTTTATTTATTTATTTGAGAAAAAGAGCAGAGTGAGAGAGGGGAACACAAGCAAGGGGAGGGGCAGAGGGAGAAGCAGGCTCCCCACTGACCAGGGAGCCTGACCCGGCACTCGATCCCAGGACCCTGGGATCACAAACTGAGCTGAAAGCCCACACTTAACCAACTGAACCACCCAGGAGCCCTTCACTTTTTGAAAGTTTTTTTTACCTAATGCTACTCTTCATTTATCACCTGGTAGAGAATATTAATTTCTGATGTACAAAGAACATGTATGTGTTAAGATGACATACCTTCCTGTGGCCAGCTAGTTGATAGTGAAGTCATCATTTGAATAAAAAATATCTAGACTACATCATAAATAATGTTATCTGAAATTCCAAAGAATGTATAACCAAGTTTCCCTTAAAGAATCCATAGTGGATAATTGGCCATTTACAGGTTTATCCTACTCTGCTTACTGATGGGTCATATCTGTGGCCAGAAAGTGCAGGTTTACACCCTTCAGTCCACTGTGTCAGCAGAAAGTGTTTTGAATGCACTTCTTCTTCTATTTGTTCACTTAGTGTTCAGAGGAGCCCCTGGCCACAGGGGACAGAGAAGAAATTTCTCCCTTGGCATCTTCCAAAGGGGATAATCAGGGAGGACTTCTTAAAGAGACAGAACATGAGTGGACTGATTGTGTAGGGCGGTGTCCCAGGAGAGGCACCAGTGTGGGGAATTAACTGTGTGCAAGAGAAAAATGCGTTGGCACATCTAGTGCAGAGGCAGCTCAGAGGCGGAGCAGAATCCAGCTCCAGGTCCTGGGGATGTTTCCATAGGTGATGAAAGCCAGGGAGGTGCTTGGGGCAGGAAGAAGCAGGACTCCATCACCCCACTGTGCATGGAGGGGAGGACCCTGGCCAGCTTTCACAGGACAAAGAGGACTTGTGTTAATGAAGCCATGAAACAAAGTTGGTGGCATGGCAGGACTGTCCAAGAGTTCTTGGAAGCCCCGTAGAGACATGGGTAAAAAATCAGTTTGGGAAGATGGGGAAAATGTATGTCAAAGGGAAGTAGAGAGGAAGAACCAAAGCCGCCCACACGAGGCTGAATCATGTCTGCCTGGAAGCTGTGAGCATGAACTTATTGGAAATAGGGTCTTTGCAGATTTGGCCAAGTTGAGAAAAGGCCCTACTGAAGTAGGATGGGCCCTAGGCCAACGATTCATGTCCTTATAAAAAAAGGGCCATTGGGACTCAGAAGAGAACCATGTAAACACAAAGGCAGAGATGGAGCAATGTGGCCAAAGAGTGCCCAGGATTGCTGTGGGGTCAGAAGCAGCAGGAGGCTGGATGCACAGCCATTTCCCGCCTGGATCTGACCTCCGGCCCCTGGAGGGTGAGACAACACGTTTTGGTCATTAAGCCCCCCAGCATCTTGTGCTTCATGAAGGCAGCCCTAGGAAACCAATACAGATTCCTTGCCAGGTTCCAGAATCTTCCATCATGACAGTCACTATTTTCCAAGTGTCAGTGTGGTCCCATGGACCCCCCTGTCCAGTGGGCATCCTATGACAGATGGGTCTTCTGGTGTCTGTGGAGGGGAGCAGGCTGACATCTGATGAACAGTGTGGTGGGGACCGTGCAGGGCCCTCCTCCAGCCCTGGCCTGTAAACATGCCCATCCAGTGCCCGATGAACCCCCAGATGGGGCAGCAAGCAGACTCCCCACTGTGGTGAAGCCAGGATGGTTATTGCATCAGATGATGGAGCAAAAGATCTCAACGGGCTAAAAAATGGGTCGAATCTGACCATCAGAATTGTCAGAATGAGAGCTCACTAGTTCTCCGTGGACACTGGGTGGGGCCAGGCCCAAGTTTCTAGAACGCCCAACTTGGTGGGAAATCAACACGGATGAGGCAGGAGACACAGGGGAGGTGAAGAGAGGCAGGCTCTGGAGACAGAGACTGACCTGGAGAAGCAGATGATGCAGAAGGAGCCATGAGGAGCCGGTGAGGCCTGAGCAGCCTGGCCCAGAATCCCACGCAGGTCCTCGGGCCCGGGAGCCCAGGAAGGAACAAGAGCAGAGGCCCCAGCGCAGGGCAGAAAACCAGCCGACTAAAGTGGCCTCACCTGGGTTAAGAGCTCTAGTCCCATCTGTGCCCTGAGTTTCACCCGTGAGGTGGGCGCTGGCTGGGAGGCGGATGGGGCTGGTTGCAAGTCAGAGGATTCACAGACCAGAGAGGGACACCTGACAGAGGGCCAGCCTCACCCAGGGGAGTGCAGAGCCCAGACCTCTCGGGAACAGCGGACAGGTGCACAGCTGCCCTGGAGCGAGCAGAAGCCAGCAGATATCCCACTTAGTGGGCGGCCCCCGGCCACATCTGACAGGGCTGGGTGGGGGGTTAGTCCATGTGGCAGGCTGAGGTCCACGCGGCAGGAGGGGTGGGACTCAATGAAAGGCAGGGCTGGTCCTGGCAGGCTCATTGCTGTCGGCCCAGTACCTTAGGACAGGGTCTGGTGCATGTTAGATGCTCAATAAGTATCTTTGAACAACTGGACTCACAGATAAACAAAGTGGCCTCGAGTGTCCTTTCCACGCGAAAAGTAGGAGTGGGCGTGGTTCTAATGGAATCGGAGGGAGGGGACGGCCCAGCGCTGGTAGGCTTCCAGGCCAGCCAGGAAAGGACCTTGGGTCCCTGTGGGAAGCTGGGGGTCTGGGGGCGAGGGCTGGGGGGGACCACTTGGCCTTCCTGTGCTGGTTCTGGGGATCCAGGGGGGAGTGAGGAGGGCACAGGGCAGCTAGGTCTCTGTGACACGCGGGGCTGGGGGCTGCTCACATCGTGAGATGTCACAGATCCAGGCATGTGTTTTCTCTTAGTCCCTCCTTGGGCCGTGAGTAAGCAGAGGGCTTTCCTGCCCTCCCTAGGGGAGACGGTTATGGGAAGCAGGAGGAACAACAGTGTGTGGGTCCTGTGTGAGTGTGCCCAGGGCTGGTAGCAGAGGAGAAAATTCCTGAAAAAAAAGCTCATGTGGATGGAGGCCCGGCAGGATGAGGTCATGGGTTATTTAAATTCCTGGCGTGACGGAGCACTCACACACAAAAATGTGGAGGGGGAGCTGGGAGTCAGATGGACAGGCCCACTGGGCATGCAGGAGGTAGGGTAGCTGTGGGGAGACCCCTTTTCCTGGAAGAGGTGATGAAATGAGATGGGGTGGGCAGAAAGCCCAGGTTCTGGCCCCGAGCCAGCTATGGGATGCTGCTGAGTCCCCTTCTGGGCCCTGGACTTCCCCCCTGTAAAATGGGCACAGTCACGGAACACACAGAGTCGGAGCCTGCTCCTGAGCAGGGGGGCCTGTGTGCACACGGCAGAAGGAGAAGCCCTGCCCTGAATGTCGTCCCTTTGCTCTTCTGGTAACAGCTGCAAGCCCGACTTCACCAGCGTCTCGGGGGGCCCCACACATCTCGGGGCACTCAGGAAGCAGGGACAGATCAGCCGTCTGGGTTACGAAACCTGGGAGCACTGACCCTCAGCTCGCTCAAGGTGCTTGCTTCTTCTGAACGCTCCGACATGTGTGAGAAGAACGGACCCCCTCAGCAGGGCCACTTGTTCTCCAATTGAGTCAGTGAACACGGGGTACCCTGCTCACGGTCAGGGGGCTCTCTCGGAGGGTGCTGATGTTCAGCTTGGGGGCGGATGCCTGCCAGTTCTGCAGGGGGGTTAAGCCTCACCCCTACCAGCCCAGAGGTGGCTCAGACCCATCTCCCCAACTCAGTTCAAGGGTGCCATCATGTAAACCCACGTCCACAAAGGAAGCCCTGATACCCCCACCTTCCCACCCTGTGAACAAGAGGGCTGTCCACCCACCTTTGTCAGATGAGCAGGTCAGTGAGGATCCGAGCGAGGGCTCGTCCGCCTGAGCTGGGATGCAGCCCGGCCCGGGGGACGTGCTCGGGTGGACCCTGGACGATGTGACAATTGTCTCTGCAGATGCAGCGGCTCTTGCTGAGTGTAGGGCACGGCAAGCTGCGGAGGGAGGGCGTCACCTCCTCCCTTCATGCGGTTTATCCTTGAGAAAGGCTCTCAGAGGAGAATGTCTGACACTCCTTAATTAATGTCCTTGTTCTTTTGCTCAATCAGGTACAAATGATGAACAGCATAGGCCTGAAACCACACTGGTCACTGAATGCATTCACTGTAGTCACGAGGCTGACAATGAGAAGGAGCCCTGACTTCTCCCTGAGGGCGACTGCGTGCAGAACTCCCAACTAAGCCAGGAGACATCGGCTACGAGCGCTCGGGCGGGTGTGAGGTGCCGCCTCCCAGAACCAGAGACCCTGGAGTGACAGAAGGGCCGCTTCTGAGGCTGCTGTTGATGGAAACCGTCTGTGAGCATCCCTTTCTCAGCGGGGCATCTGTACCCACAGTCCATACCGCCAGCCGGAGACAGACGGGGCTCAAGGACCAGCGGGGGGCTGCCCCTCTCTGAAGGGGGAACGGAGGGAACCCGCTGCTGCACTCAGAGGAAAGATCAGCCCCGAACCCCGAAGGTGGACCCAGGTGACCTGGGGGAGGGGAGGAGTACATCTGGTTTGGAACAAGTGCGTGCTGGCGGGTCAGTGATAGAGAAGGGAGGTGGAAGTCAGCCTGCGCACATTCCGTTTATTAAATGCCTACTGTATACCGGCCCCCTGCCTTGCCCCTGAGGTGTACTCTCGGTTCTCACAACAAAACCTCGCAGTCGGCGTTACCCAGCCGTATTTCACAGAAACTAAGGGTCAAAAACATTCAGCAGCTTGCTCGTGTTGACAGCGCAGAGCTGACCACACCTAGGTCAGCCTGCACCAAAACCTTGGCCCTCCCTGCCCCGCTGCGTCTCCCCAAATGTGTCTCGAGGGAAGGCATCCGGCTTACAGGGGTGGGTGGGGTTCTTGGAAATACCAGTGACTCCTCGAGGTGGAATGTCCAGCATCCCTTGGAAGACAGAGCAGTGCATCTCAGCAGAAATGTTCGGGCTGCGAGTAAATGGTAAGTTTCCTCCAAGGTACGTGTGTAAGTTCCCTGAGGGCAGGAGTTTGTCTTTTAAATGCTCCTTCCCCCAGAAGCTAGCACAAAGGGGAAGCTTTGTGATAGCCGACTGACAGACGGATAGAAACGTGCCGTCTGAGTTTACAGACCACGAGGGAGAGCCTGGAGCACAGAGAGCACATTCAAGTCCCCTCACATGAAGTGGTACCATCAGAACCAGAACCAAGAGTCCAATGCCCGCAAAGTCACAAATAGGCCCCCACCCAGGGGTGGGGGCTGTTCTCTGGGCTTTGGGATGCGATGCAGGTGGGATCTGAAAGTCTTTGATGGAAGGGTCTTACGATCCAAACAGAGGGTTTGGTCCACGGCAATGCTGGGTGGTGTGGGAAACAGCCAGTCGCCACAGGCTGACCACGGGCAGGGAGCAAGGAGCCCGAGACAGTGCGGACCACGGGGTTCACGTGCAGGCAGGCCCATCTCTTGGAAGGAAGGACAGAGTTGGTGCCCTTAGGAAGGATTAAGTTCTTCTTGGGTGCCTGGCTGCTACCTCCATCTCCTTGGGCCTCACGGCTCCCAGAGGACCCCGCCTCCTGCTGGTCATCATCGGGTCACATCATAACGGGCAGGCTCAAGGGAAGGCACACCAGAGGCCTCCACAGAGCTGGGCGTGGGAAGGAGACGAAGCAGCTGGAGGAAGCTGTCTGGGGGGAAGCTGGCCCAGTAGAGCCCCGCCACACAGCCTCCTGCGCACCTGCTCGGGCCAGGCGTTAACTCGGGTGGCCTGACGTGTGGCGGAGGGAGGCAGGGCAGCAGGGAGCCTGGAGGCAAGCAGTTCACAGCAGCAATGTGCGGGGAGAGGCTCGGACTCTGTGCCTGGCCCCATGGGAAGGGAGTGAGCAGAACCAGGGTACGAGGCCCCCGGGGAGGCCCACAGAAGGGATCTGTGCGGGCTTCACGAGAAAGCAGAGGCGAGAGAACCCTGGGAGATGCTGCACAGACAGGTGGGCCTGCCAAGGGGGCTCTAGGTCTGCAGCAGGGCAGATCCAGGGGCGGGACCTGGCGGCGTGGGGGCTGCTCGCCTTGGCCTGCAGGTCAGGGTGGCCTCAGACTCCAGGAGGACCTGGCTTTGGGCAGCCCCCAACTCCAGAAGCTTCTTGGGAGCTGGGCTGACACAAGAACGCAGAAGTAGAGAAATAAAAAGGAGCATCTCCTGTGACGGAACCAGGGAGGAAAGCTGGGACGTCTACTGCGGGAAACTGGAGCATCCCCGCTCCTCTCACCCAGGACGCCCAGACCCCTGAGGCCTCCCAGCCGCGGCCGCACACATGGCCTCCAGCAAAAGCTGTCTGTGAATTCACTCTCAGGGAGGGTCGCGCACGTTCTCAAATTTCAGAACAACTGCCGGGTTCAGTAGAGCTGAGAGAACAAAGTGTTTGCTCAGTTTCTGTCATTGGAGAATTTTTGTACGTACGTGTGACACTGATGACTGGCACTTTTATTTTTCTCACGCCTTAAAGACGGCCGTGCCCTCGTGCACAACCCACAGAGCACCAGGGTCTTCCGGAACCTCCAGGGCCCCGCGAGCCCGAGCGCTGCAGACGCAGCCGGAACACCCCATTAAATCGGAAGCATTAGTGTTGGGGAGGGGCTTCTGCAGCGTTTCGCCCACATTCGCTACACTTCGGAGGGTTTTGCCCCATTTTGTGTCTTTCGGGAGGGAATTGGCTTGGTGCTGAATCACCCCATGCGCTGTCCCGGGAGAATGCACACATGGCGATGGGGTTTCACAAACAGATTCATGTGACTGACATTTACACAATATTTTTGTAATTAGGCAGGAATCTGAGCGCAGAGACAAAGGGGAGGCGCTCGGGCCAAGCGGCTTTGTGCTCACCACTCACTCGGCGTGTGCAGTGTGCACCGTGTTATTATGGAATTCGTTATTCAGTCAAAAAAAGCAGAAGAATTCCAGTAATTATAAAATACCCCAGCCAGCAAGACAGATGTAAATAGGACTCCCAGTATTGAGCAAGCTTAACCTTGCAAAGTGCAACCACAGGACAGAGTCCAGAAGTGTCTTCTTTCTTTCTCAATACCATTGCAAATTAGTGATAGGCCTAGCTTTGCAAGAACTCCTAAGATGCACAACCTCATAAAAGGGGCTCGGAGATTTTATTCTCTGCTCAATTTTGGATTGTTTTCCCCAGAAGCACTTGGCAGACCTTATGTATTAGCCGGGGCTTTCCAGAGAAACAGAACCATTTATACAGCAAGATTTATCACAGAGAAGCAGGTCATGTGGCGAGGAGGCTGGCAAGGCTCAGGATATGTGGGCATCCAGCTGGAAGCTGGGAGAGCTGATAGTTCAGGTCCAGCCTGGTACACAGCCTGAGGACTGGGAGGACCGGTGTCCCTCCTGTCTGACGATCAGCAGGCTAAAGACCCAGAAAGAGCCAGTGTTTTTGTTAGAGTTCGAAAGGAGGAAAAAAGGCCATAGTCCCAGCTCAAGTACGGTCGGGCAAGAAGAGTGCCCTGTTATTCAGGGGATGGTCTGCCTTTTGATCTGCTCAGGCCCTCAACTGACCCGATGCGGCCCACCTGCATCAAGGAGGGCACTGTTTTATGCAGTCGACAGGTTAGTCTACAGAGCTGATATCACTAAGGGTATAAAAGGAAACACTGTCAGTCTGGTTTTGAAGCTATTGAAAAATAGAAAAAATCATAGAAATTTTCTGTAGTTATAAAGTTTGGTCAAGTGTTTTATTGTATTCATTCTGAAGAGCACTGAGAAGATCCACATGAGATGTTATTAATTAATTTATTTTTTAGAGGTCTATTAATTTATTTGATAAAGCAATGGGGTAATTGGGTGATGGGCGTTAAAGAGGGCACTTGATGGAATGAACACTGGGTGTTATGGACAACTGATGAATCACTAAATTCTACCCCTGAAACTAAAAATATTAACATGTTAACAACTGATAAATTATTGAACACTACATCTGAAATTAATGATTTACTATATGTTGGCTAATTGAACTAATTGGATTTAAATAAAAATAAATAAATAAATATATATATATAAATAAATAGAATTTAAATTTAAAAATTTTTTAAATAACCTAGGAGTAATACATATACTTTAAATTGAAATTGTCAATTCAAAAATGAAGCCACTGATCCAAAGCCAAAGGAAAATTGGGCAAAACAAAGTAAGTTTTGGGCTATCCAAGACCCAAACCAAGCATTATATAAACATGTTACAATTTAACTCAGATTTAGGTATTTGCCTTTCTCTGGATTTATCCTACCATCTAGTGTACATGTCTATGACCAAATCAAGAAATCTACTACTTTTTTATACAGTTATTTTAATAATTTTGTGTTTTAACTTCATACTGGGGTAAAAGTGATTTACATGCTGCCCTGAGGTGACACAGCATTCCTTAGGTGTCAGGTCTTTATCTTTCCTTACGGGCTCATTCTTTCATACACTTCTGTGTTGAAGATACTCCATAGCACTTCTTTAAGGCAGGTCTAGGGGTGATGAACTCCCTCAATTTTCGTTTGTCTGAGAAAGATTTCATCTCTCCATTTCTTTTTCCAATTTTCTATTGTACAAAATACACATCATATAAAATTTACCATCTGAATTCATTTTCAGTGCACAGTTCAGTGATGTTAAATACATTCACAATTTTGTGTAACCATCACCAACACCCATCTCCCTAAAAAATGGACTTACCTTTTATGATCTTTTCTTTCTTTTTTTTAATTTATTTTTTTCTATTATGTGCAGTTAGCCACTGCTGAGTACATCATTAGTTTTTGATGTAGTGTTCAGTGATTCATTAGTTGCGTATAACACCCAGTGCTCATCACCACACTTGCCCTCCTTAATGCCCATCACCCTGTTACTCCCTCCCCCCACCCCACCCCCTTCTGTAACCCTCAGTTTGTTCCCCAGAGTCTAAGAGCCTCTCATGGTTTGTCTCCCTCTCTGATTTCTCCCCCTTCGGATTTCCCTCCCTTCCCCTATGGTCCTCCATGCTATTGCTTATGTTCCACATATGAGTGAAACTATATGATAATTGTCTTTCTCTGCTTGACTTACTTCACTTAACATAATACCCTCCGATTCCATCCATGTCAATGCAAATGGTAGGTATTCAACCTTTCTGATGGCTGAGTAATATTCCATTGTATATATGAACCACATCTTCTTTATCCATTCATCTGTTGAAGGACATCTACTAGGTTTTTACCCCAAAGACACAGATGTAGTGAAAAGAAGGGCCATATGCACCCCAATGTTCATAGCAGCAATGTCCGCAATAGCCAAACTGTGGAAACAGCCGAGATGCCCTTCAATGGATAATGGATAAAGAAGATGTGGTACATATATGATCTTTTCATCTTACGAAACTGAAACTCTACACTCATTAAACAATAACTCCCCATTTCCCCCTCTCCTCAGCCCCTGGGAACTACTATTCTACTTTCTGTCTCCATGATTTTGACTACTCTAAATATCTCATATAAGTGTAATATTATAGTGCTATCATTTTGTGACTGGCTTATTTCATTTAGCATAATGTCCTAAGGTTCATCCATGTTGTAACAGGTGTCAGAATTCCCTTCCTTTATAAGGCTGAATCATATTCTATTGCATGGATATATCACATTTTGGTTATCCATCCATCAATGTACACTTGCTTTGCTTTCATTTTCAGCTATTATAAATAATACTGTTATGAACATATGTGGACAAATATCTCCTAGAGACCCTGCTTTCAGTTCTTTTTGGTAAATACCCATAAGTGGAATTGCTGATCATATAGTAAGTCTATGTTTAATTTTTGAGGAACCATCGTACTGTTTTACATAATGGGTGTACCATTGTCCATTCCCGCCAAGAGTGCTCAAGGCTTTCAGTTTCTCCACATCCTTACCAATACTGGTTAATTTTGTTTGTACTAGTCATCCTAATGAATGTGATGTGGTAGCCATTGTAGTGTGATTTGCATTTCATGGTACATTGAGTATAGTGCTCAGAAAGTTCTTGCCTTGGGAAGTGAGAAATAATTAGCCCTAAATTATGTGCTGCTTTCATCCCACCTTGTGAATCTCAAAAGCAGGACCTGAAAGGGTTAAACTGCCCCCAGCTAGTTTAATTGAATCCCAAAATTGAATATAAGAATATTTATAGGGATATAAAAAATATTCAGTATGGCACAGAGTAAAATGCTCAATGGCTGGTATATAATGAAGGATTACTGCATATGCACTGATGAAGGAAAGTAGAACCTACAAAGAGAAGAATCCAGTAAAACTGCCCAGAACCAATGTGGGTGTTAGAAATAGCAGAAAATGGCATTAAAACATTTCTTATAACTGTATTCCATATGTTCCAAAAGTTAAGTAGAGACATTGAAGATATAAAACACATCCAAAGAGAACTTCAGAGAGAAAAACTATAATGTGTAAGATGGAAAATACATGTGTGCTGATTATACATTGAAGAAAAAGATATCAGTGAACTTAAAGACCTAACAAGAGCCACTTTCTCTGAGAAAATACAGAGAGAGCAAAGGATTTTTAAAAATAAAGCACTAGTGAGTTATAAGGCAACCTCAAGGAAATATATATACTTGTACTGGTAGTCCCCAAAAGAGGGGGCAGAACATAATAATGCCAAAAATTTCCAAATGTGTAGAGCACTATGAAGCAACGTATTGATGAAGCCCAATGAACCCCACTCATAAGTAAAATGAAAACCACACCAAGGTCCATCATAGTCAAATTGTCTAAATTGTGATAAAGAGAAAATTGTAAATACAGCCAGAAATAAAAAAAACACATTACATTTAGAGGAACAAAACTGATAATGGCAGTCAATTTCTTGTAAGAAACAATCGAAATAAATGAACAGACAATGGAGCCCCGTATTTACCATACTGAAGTGAAAAAAACTACCAGTTTAGAATTCTATACCCAGCAAAAAAATATCTTTCAAAAACAAAAGTACAAGAAATACTTTATCAGACATATAAATTGGAAAGAATTGGTCACCAATGGGCCTGCAATAGACAAAATGATAAAGGAAGTCTATCAGACAGAAAGAAAATAAAAATACAAGTGGGAAATAAGAACACAGGGGAACTTCCTCAACCTGATAAAGGGCATCTATAAAAATCCTACAGCTAACAACACACTTAATGATAAAGACTGACTGTTTTCCCCTAAGATGCAGAATGAGACACAGATGTTTTCTCTTATTGCTCCTACTCAGCATTGTATTGGAAATTCTAGCCAGTGCAACAAGGCAAGAAAGAGAGTATTGAGGCTGGAAAAGTAGAAATAAATCTGTCCCTTTATTTACAAACTACATGATTATCTATGTAAAAAATCCAGTGGAACCTATAAAAAATTACTACAAGTAATGAGTTTAGTAAGGTTGCAGAATATAAAATCAATATACGAAAACCAATTTTACTTATGCACTTAGCAATGAACCATCAGAAATTGAAATTTAAGATACCATGTACAATAACAAAAACACAAAATACTCAGAATTTAGTCAGACAAAATGAGTGCAATTCCTGTCCACTTACAACTTTAAAACATTGAGAGTAATTGAAGAAGTCCTAAGTAAATGAAGAGATATATACCATGTTCATGTGTCCGAAGACTCAATATTTTTAAGATGCTAATTATGCCCTAATTGACTTGTAGATTCAATACATTCTCAATCAAATTATGGGCATAAATTTTTATAGACATTGACAGATTACAAAATCCACGTGGAAATGCAAAGGACTAAAATAGACAAAATTACCTTGAAACAATAGAACAAGTTTAGAAGACTACCTGATTTAAAGTCTCATAAAACCAATCAAGACAGATAGTATTGTTGAAAAAAATAGAAAGATCAATAGAACAGAGAGTTATGAAATAGACACATACATGTATGAACAACTGACTTCTGACAAAGTTACAAAGTTCAGGATAGAAAGATAGTTGTTCCAACAAGTGATTCTGGAAAAATTGAATATATGCAAAAACAAAACAAAAAAAGCAAATTAAACTTTTGATCCATATCTTGCACCATATACAGAGATTAATGAAAAAAAAATTACATCTAAATGTAAAACCTAAAACTCTAAAAAGTCTGCAAGAAAACACAGGAAAATATCTTTGTGGCCATGCTTAAGGCAAAGACTTATTTGCTACAACATCAAAAGCATAATCCATAAAAGAAAGCATCGATAATTGGACTTTATCAAAATTAAATAGTGCTGATTTTCAACAAAAATGTTAGAAGAATGAGAAGACAAACTGAGGTTTTTAGAGGGGAGGGGGTGGGGAGATGGGTTAGCCTGGTGGTGGGTATTAAGGAGGGCACGTACTGCATGGAGCACTGGGTATTATACGAAAATAATGAATCGTGGATCACTACGTCAAAAACTAATGATGTATTGTATGGTGACTAACATAAAAAAAAAAAAGAAGAATGAGAAGATAACCCTCAGACCAGGGGGAAAATTTGCAAACCTTATCTCTGATAAAGAACTTACATTCAGAATATAGGAAGCTCCTCATTCGAGAGGGAGAGAAAGATTTTAAAAGACTGGAGCAGGCACTTCATCAAAGAATATATGAGATTGAAAATAAGCTCAATACACCAGTCACCAGGTCAACAAAAATTAAAATCCCAGTGAGATTCCACTCCATACCTATGACAATGGTTAAAATTAGTAAGATTGTTCATACCAAGCATTGGCAAGGATGTGCAAGAACTGAACTGTAACTTTCATGCACTAGTGTAGGAAAGGTAAAATAACACAATCACTTTGGAAAATAGTCTGTCCACTTCTTCAAATGTTAGACACACACCTGCCATAAGATCTGACCATTCCATCCTTGGGTATTTACACAGAATAGATGAGAACTTATTTCTGCTCAGTTTGCCCAAGAATGATTATATTAGCTTTAAGTAGTAGCCCAAAAACTGGAAACAACCTAATGTCCATCAACAGGTGACTGAATGAATACAGTGTGGCATATCCAGTCAATGGAGCACTGCTCATCCGTAACAATAAGTGGGTGAATCTCAATATAGTTATGCTGAGTGAGGAAATCCAGACAAAAGAGCACATAACATACAAGTCTACCTATGTAAACTCTAGAAAATGCAAATTAATCAGCAGTGACAGAAAGAAGATCACAAGTTGCCTAAAGTGTGGGGATGGGATGGGGGGCTAGGAGGGAGGGCTCACAAAGAGGCAGGAGGGAGTTTCTGTGGCGATGGACATGCCGGGGATATTGTATGTGTTTGGTAATGGCTTCCTGAGCATATAAATATGTCAAAACATATGAAATCTTATAGTTTAGATAGAAGAAGTTTATTATATACAATTATAACTTACTGAAGTCAAAACACTAACAGAGACTGAATAACAATATGCTAGAACAGACTTGTTCTGCTTTACCAAATCCAGTTGTTAGATTTTCAGGATTTTGTGAGCCACTTAGAGTCAAATTGGTGGGTTGTGATTCCCACGTGGGAACCACCTACATCATGGAAATGAGCATGTTTGTTTATACGTCTGTTTTCTCAAAAGCTGGTTGACAAACTTTCACCAGCACACCACTGAGTAGACTGACAGTATAAAAATATGGTCAGAGGATGGATTTACTTGTAGAAAATATTTTTCCTTTTGATCTTTAATTACACATAGGTAACATATAAACTACTAAATTTGTTTATATATCTGAATGTTATCAACTAATTAAATGGCAATAACAATTCATTTTTAAACACTGAATTTTAATCCTCTATCAAATTAAATTTGGTAAAATACTGATGGAAAAAGTCATGAAGCACTTGCCTTTTTTTCTCTCCCTCTCACGAAGGGGAAAGAAATGATCATTTTGGCTTTCTCTCATTTTTCATTCCGGGAACTCAGAACCACTAAATCTTTAAGCACCCCATGTTCTCCTTCTGAACATAGTGTTCTCTCTGCCTGGAAATCTGTACCCATGTCCCCATCCCTCTGCTTACCTGACTCCATGCCTGGTTCTAGGAGGGTAAAAATCAGACTTCTTCCCAGCGGAGGCTCAGCATCTGGCCAGGAGCCTGCCATGCTGCAGTGAGCTCATATTTTTTTATGGATACGTGATTGAATTAATGACTTAATATTCATCCAAGAGTGTACTTGGCTTAAAATAAAACATGGGCGAAAGTCCTTGACAACTGTTAAGTTCTATAGGAAGGGATGACATAATTATTTCTAATTTTTAGTTTTAAATGATAGGCATTACTTGGATGTTAATTATGTAAATGTATCTTTCTACATAGAAAGACCTCCAAAGATTCTTATCTCTTGTCTAGCTAAATAAGCTTTCTCACTTTATGATGAAATTTAATGTTCCAATAGTAGTGTAGTTTCTGTTCTTGTTTGATAAGAGATCAGTAAATAATTATTTCTGTACACAGGATTTGTGATGGATTTTAAAAAAGTATTTTAAGGGGCACCTGGATGGCTTAGTTGGTTAAGCATCTGACTCTTGATTTCAGGTCAGGTCATGATCTCAGGGTGGTGAGATCGAGCCCTGAGTCAGGACCGAGTATGGAGTCTGCTTGGGATTCTCTCTCTCTTTCTTCCTCTGCCCATCCCTGCACCCTCCTCTTTAAAAATGAATAATAAGGGACTATTTTAAAATTTTTATGTTTAAAATGATTTATTTTCATTAACATTGGTGGCATTTGTTCTGTTTCCTAAAGCTGATGGCAGATTAATAATTAAATGTACCAAGTAGCATTTGTAAAAGCAAGCACATTTCCTATGGCTATAAATGAATCCTTTTCATGTAACAACAGAATAAACTATGTATAAATGCCCAGCCTTAGTGTTTTATCAGATTCACTGTTTCCATGGTATTTCTGCACATTTTTAAATGCAACTTATTTTCTGTAGGTGTGTCTTTTAACATTGTAGTTTATGTTTCTATTTCTTTTTATTAGTCAATCCTCACTTGATACTCATGCACATTTCAAGCTTAAAATTATTTTTTTTCTTTTCAGTTTTATGGAGATATAGTTGACATACAACACTATATAAATTTAAGGTGGACAGCATATTGATTTGACTTACATATATTATGAAATGATCACCACAGTAAGTTTATCATCTCACACAGATACAAGAGAAGTGTTCTTCCCTTGTGATGAGCAACCCCAGGACCTACTCTCAGCGGCTCTCCCGTGCACCCCACTGCAGGGTCTGCCAAGTCACCACACTGCACTGGACACTCCCAGGACTCATTTAGCTTAGAACCAGAAGTTGGTGCCTTTTGATCCCCTTCCTCCAGCCCCCCTCCCCCACTCCCTGGCTCTGGTAACCACAAATCCGATTTCTTTTCCTAGACTTTGGTGTTGGATTAGATCATATAGTATTTGTCTTTCTCCGTCTGACTTATTTCTCCAAGCATAATGCCCTCAGGGTCATTATATAACACATTTTGCCCTCAGATCATAACATAGTCCATGCAAACATCTGCTTCAACGTAATTGTAAGTAGGCTCATGATCATTTTCATGTGATGAAAAATCTGCCCAACGCACTTAGCTTCCAGCAGTAAAACACACTGGGTACATTGCAAAAGAGTAAGTCTGTGTGCCTAATTTGTAAAAGAATTTTAAATGACCAAAAGTATTTTCTTAGCTTTAAATAGAGCACAGAGTATCGCTCAAATGATGGCAACCCAGGCTGCCTAAAGTTGAGCCTGAAAGCATTTCCTAAACTGAGGGAGAAATACAGCTACAGCATCTGCCTCAAATCTGCCTCTGGTGAGGAGGTTTAGCTCAGTGATGCGGCGAAGGCTGGGAGACCCAGATGTGAGTTCTGCTCACTGGTTTGGGGTGCAGTCCTGACCTCATCTCTAAAGCAGCCCTAAGTGCAGCAGCTAGCACCTCGGGTCATTCTGAGGATTGGTGAGAGGGCATGGAGAGCGCTGAACTCTGGATGAAGAGCGAGCACCAGCACCTTCGTCGTGGGCATCCTCGTCTCCTCCAGGGTCGAAGTAAACAGCGCAGCTGAGCTGGCTTGGAATTTACAACGCCTCTCAGATACAGTTACCCCAAACGCTATCTCTGTGTCAACTGTTAGACACACAAATCCGTTTTTAAAGACATCCCCCCTTTGTAGGGGCTTTCACGGGACTTGTCGCCAAAATCCTGGAGGGAGAGACCAACGCCCGGTGAGGGTGGTGGGAAGGGCAATGAGGACTGACGCTCACACTCGTGGGCTCCCACTGGGGCGGTGACCCAGCATGCAGGCCAGGATATGGTCACGGCCTCTGGGAAGCAGGGCTGTTATCATTGGCCGAGTTCTCTAACCTTCTCTTTGACAAAAGCAGGGCCCCCGAGCCCACCCCCGTCTGCACACGGCACCCAGTGCTCCCTCGGAGGCCCAGCCGCCCACACATGGAGGACACGAGGGTGTGTGCGTCCAGGTCCAACACGGGAGACACAGGTTGGGGTGGGGGTCCCGGGCATGTCACAGGACAGTCGCATAAACCGGCAAGTCCTTCCCTCAGTGCTCTCGTCAGTGAGGCCTGTGGTAGCTGTCTCCACGCTCCTTCCAGATCCAAGTTTCTATGAGAGTTGAGCTGCACTATTAGAGCTCAACTATGTATAAATAAGCCCAAGACTGTGCACGCACCCAGAACTTTTCAATCAAATAAAACAAGCGAAGGAAGCAACCCCCACATTTCCTTCAGCTGTATCAGCACCACTTGTAACTGGCTACTTCTGTGAGTAGTAACGCACGGGGAGTGAGTGTCTGTCCACCTCCTTCCGTGTCGTCCGGCAGACTCACCCAGGGCGCAGTCTAGATGAGCACGTACCCCCTAAACAGAAACCGTGAGAAGCAGTTAACCTCAGCACAGTTCTCAGAGCTCATACAGACTGTGATATTTATTTCCTTTTTATTGTTATTTGGAGATTTTACTTATTTATTTGAGAGACAGCACGAGAGAGCACAAGCAGGGGGAGCGACAGAGGGGGAGGGAGAAGCAGACTCCCCGCCGAGCAGGGAGCCCGATGCGGGGCTCGATGCCAGGACCCTGGGATCGTGACCTGAGCCGAAGGCAGACGCTTCACCTACTGAGCCACCCAGGCTCCCCTGTGGTATTTGTTTCTTAACTGGAAGAGTTTTCATTTTCACTACATCTTATGCGTAGTCACTTTTGGCGTGTGAACCACACTCTACCACTGAGCCGGCCTCAGGTCCTGTGTTCTCGTATTTTCCACATGGACACGTGGTCTGAGAGCAGGAACCCGGCTCGGCAGTGGCTTCCTGAGGAGCCACGGACCCTAAAAGTGCTGTCTCCTAACATTCCCGTTTAAGTTCACTCTAAAAAATCATTACAGCTAGGCAGGATCGTTACTGTGCTGCCCGTAACCTGTGGTAAGTATGTCCGGGGTCAGCGTCACAAGAATAGGTTTTTGAGATGTTGATAGACACTCTGCAGAGAAAAATGATGCTGGCCGACTGCCCCTCTAAAATGCGGTCGAATGTCCTTAAACATGGCCAACACATTCACAGCCATTCCGGTCATTGCACGATATTCTGCCTTTAAGAAACCTGAGGAGTTTGGGCGCCTGGGTGGCTCAGTTGGTTAAGCGACTGCCTTCGGCTCAGGTCATGATCCTGGAGTCCCGGGATCGAGTCCCGCATCGGGCTTCCTGCTCGGCGGGGAGTCTGCTTCTCCCTCTGACCCTCCTCCCTCTCATGCTCTCTGTCTCTCATTCTCTCTCTCTCAAATAAATAAATAAAATCTTTAAAAAAAAAAAAAAAGAAAAGAAACCTGAGGAGTTTTACAAAAGTAACTGAGACGTACCTGGCGGAGGCTGGGAGCCATTATCCGAGCATGTTTACGAACTGTGCCTTCTCCAGAGATGAGCACGTGCCTTGGTTTTGTATTGGTAAGAAATGGCCGAGTATCTCCAGAGGCGGGAAGGGACACAGAAAGGATTTCTCTGATAAGCAGTTTGGAGTCAGCCATGAGACCCTGAGGATCTCCCTGAAGGTCACAGGTGGTCCTGAAACTGACTTCTAAGAAGGACTGAACCAGGTAAACAATGATGGTTTCTTTTTAAAGATTTTATTTATTTATTTGACAGAGAGAGACACAGAGAGAGAGGGAACACAAGCAGGGGGAGGGGGAGAGGGAGAAGCAGGCTCCCCGCTGAGCAGCGAGCCCGATGCGGGGCTCGATCCCAGGACCCTGGGATCATGACCTGGGCCGAAGGCAGTTGCTTAACCGACTGAGGCACCCAGGAGCCCAACAATGATGGTTTCTAGCTGAGTGGGGTAGAGGTTATTGATCCAAATCGTCTGCCGAATGACACAGACCAACGGAACATGCTGGGTATTAAGTCTTCAGAAGCATGAGCACAATTGGCCAGATATTGCAAGAACTCAGCTAAGCTATCTGACCACGCATGAAAGATTAGAGCTACTGTATGTAAACCCCTGAACATCTGCCCCCGGCTTCTGAAATTTTGTTTTCCATTGCAAGGGGGCACTATAGAAAATCAAGACAATCGAAAAAAGAATTTAGAAATAAATAAATAACTGGTTGCCCACCACTCCAAAATAATCTTTGTTGTCTCTTAATATGCCAGAGATTCTGGAATATCTCCTTCTGGTTGTTTTGTTGTGCATATTTTTATATTTAATTCTGACCATATTTTAAAAGAATTTTAGGAGTCAACATCAACTGAAAGCTTTTTTTAAAATAATTTATTTATTTATTTGTCAGAGAGAGGGAACACAAGCAGGGGAGTGAGAGAGGGAGAAGCAGGCTTCCCACTGAGCAGGGAGCCCGAAGTGGGACTCGATCCCAGGACGCTGGGATCATGACCTGAGCCGAAGGCAGCTGCTTAATGACTGAGCCACCCAGGCACCCCTTGACTGAAAGCTTGTTATATTAACATTTATATATTCTGAACTAATTTGCCCAAAATTAAAGTTAATTTCAGGACACAGTCAGGTCCAGTGGGGAGACAGTGTGTTATTTTTCTAAAAGAAACTATATACCAGCTAAATGATGATACACAAAGTAATACTAGTTACAGAGCTTCCACGCTCCTCATGAGCGCTCCCGGTGACGCCCATGGCGGCCTTCCTTCGTTGGGAACGGGCAAGGCGGAATCCACACGCCACGTGCACATTTCCTATTGCAGATCACATGACAGAGCAGTGTCTGTATCTACCAGACAGGCCGAGAGGTGCTGTCTCGAGTTGATGTATTCAACTCCCTGGAGGTAAAACCCTGGTTGGAATCATTTACTATTTAATGAACATCCGTTATGTGTATGATAGGCTATGTTAGAAATTAAAAATCTGATATTTTTTCTTTACATGTTGTAGTGGAGTTGTGGAGGGAAGTTGCCACGAATTAGGGAAGGAGGAGAGGCCAGGACAGCTGGTTCCACAGACACCGCACGGGGACCGAGCCTGAGAGGGCACAGGGTGACAGCAGGAGAGACCCCAAGAGGAGGACGCTGCCTGTGCAAGGAGGGGACACGGGTGTGGGAGGCACATCTGGGCAGAAGAAAGTGCTCCCCGGCCTCCAGAAGGCAGCCAGGCCCACACCCTGAAGGGCCGTGTTAGAAGGAGCTTAGCCGCCACTCTGTCAACACTGGGGCTCTGGATTTCGCTTGTCTGTTTTAATAATCTTTCATTTTTTTCAATGCATAATAAGTGCATATGGCACAAAATTAAAAACAAATCCAAAAGGCCATTTCATGAAAAGCAAGCCTCCCTGTTCACGCCCACTTCTGCCCTGCGTTCCCCATGGCCAGGGAGCTGCAGGGCTCCCGGTTCCTCGTGTGTCTGCCGGAGGACGCGCATGGACAAACACGGTCACCTGAACGGTAGCATGCTAGGGACTGTTCTGCAGCTTACTTTCTCCACGGCACAACCGTCCCCAGTCGTGTTGCCCAGATGCAGACCTTAAAAAGAGGCCACATCCTAGAGGAACAGGCGGGCGTGCACCTCAGAGCTGGCAAAAGCAAGCGTGTGCAGAAACGGACAGCAGGGTCTGGAGGGCTCCCAGCGGCTGGGCAGAGCGTGGCGCAGCTGGAGACGTCCCCGCGGGCACAGGACGGACCATGGCACTGTCGGCCATGGCAGCACGCCTTGTTCATTGTTTGGGCGATGCCCTTGCATAGCCAGCGTCAGGACGCCTCCGGGCTCCCGTGTCTGCGCCCTTCTGTGTCTTGTCCCTCGCCTCTGACAGTATTGCCACAGAATACAGGATCAAAGGGTGTGTGAGTTTTTAATTTTGAAAAGTATGGCCAAATTCCCCTCTGCAGAACGTGCCCCAGATTGCCCTTCGTCCTGCAAAGTATCAAGACAGCTGATAGTTCTTAACCAGACGTATCCCTCGGCCAGGTCTGCATTTAGAAAGACCGTTCCAGCCACAGTGTGAGACCCAGGGAATGTCCTAGTCCATGCAAGGGCCCTAGAGACTTCTCTGCTACGCGGGAGCACAGCTGAGGGGCACAGGGAGGATAGGACTGCCTGCCTGTCCCACAAGTGATGGGGCTGAGACTCTGACCTGGGCCACAGATGGAATGCGAAGGATTCAGTCAGGGCAGGGAACAGAGATGGGGTGCAGGTCGAGGGAACACAAGAAGCTACGAGGCTCACGTCAGGCTCGACACCTGCCCCCCCACCCCGAGGGTGCAGGCGGCTAGCCCCGTGAGGGGGACCGCAGAGAAGAACCAGGCCTGCGGCTACGGATGTAAGGTGCCAGGCTCCACAGGGTGGCCGCCAGCTTACCCACAGAGGAGAGCACGAGGAGAGGGGGTGGGAGACACCAATGAGGGAAACCAGCAGTCAGTGGGTGAATGGAGCTGGACCCAGGTTAGGAAGCCCGCAAAGAGCAACCAGGAGAGCAGGAAGCAAAGCAGGGGTGGTGGAGGAGAGCCAGGGATGGCAGGAATGCCTCCAGACCCCCTCGGCCGAATCGATGCTGAGTGACACAGAATCCTTCCTGTTCTGATCAGAGCATCACCTCTGATAGCTGGTTGGAGTGGAAACATCCCTGGAAGAGTGCTGACATAGATCACGGGAAGACCCAGCAAACGCCCGCCGCCTTCACGTCTTCCTGCGGCTTCGAGCAACTACCTCCCCGACTCTGGAGGGTCCCGGGAGCTACAGCTGTGAATTCCACTGGATATAACCCCAAATGCTGCAAAAGCCAGCGTCTCCGCTCTCCCAGCATCACCACCCTCGCAGAGCGAGGATGAGTCTCGGAGAGCATCTGTCCCATGTTTAGGGAGCATTGCTGGTGGTCAGAGACCCAGGAATGTTCTGGGTCCTGAGAGGGTGCGTGGCCCGGGCCACTGAGGTCCATAGCAAATAGTAGGAAGGGAGCTCTTACTTTTTGCTTTTGCTCCAGTGTATTTTCCAATGGCACTCTGTGATGTGCTCTGGAAAAGCTAATCCTGAAAGCCTATCGGTACAGCAAGCACCAGGTAATTCTGCCTTGTCATCCGGGCATCATTTCTGGGAACGTGGTGTGGTTGCTGGAGCTGAGCTTCAGGGCCCGGATGCCAGGCCCCCCTTTCCACACTGGACCGCTTGCTGGGTCCTCCAGCCAGGTCCACTTGAGACCTTCCTGGCTTCCACCCAATCAAGAGGCTATAGGTAATTATGGTTTGATTTTTTTAATCCAACTTTATTAGTTTTGCAACCTTCTGAGTGGCCCCAAAGTTGATGCTAAATCAAAACCTAGTGACGTGACTCATAACTTTTACCAATTCTCATGAATTGGCCTCATGAGGGTGGGGCACTCAGGCCTAAATGGGAAGTCCAGTCTTCATTGAGTTAGTGAAGCCACACGAGTGAACATGAGTTAAACAGCAGTTACCAACCCTAAGTGAACAAAGGAGCAAGAAGTACTCCACCACGCGAACAGCTCCTTCGTACTCCACAACTGAACGGGAAGAGCCCTTGCGGCTCACGCCGGCCCGTGCCTCTCTCCCGTCCTCTTCCTAAAGCCCGAGACGCACCCCCTCCGGGAGAGGGGACTTTTACACGTTTCTGAGCGTAGTTGAAACTGGTGTTGCGCTTCCTTCGGGCGTCCGATGTGGCGGCCCAACAAGTCTGCTCACGGAGGAGGCCGCCGTCTGTCACCAGTGACTGAGCTCTCAACGCTGCACTTCTCCCTGTGAGCAGGGACGTTTACGGAAAGTCTCTTTCCAAGTGTCAACCATGGAAAGGCTCTTAGTCAATACAGCCTATTGTAAATCAATCTAATCAGATTGTGTTCTTCCTATTTACCAGTGTATGATCAATATGACGGTGAAGGTTTCGGTGAGAAAGAAATAAAATCACACATCATCAGGGGCCCCAGGGGAAGACGGACAGGGACACAGTGACACTGAGACACGGTGATGGTTGTGTTAGGTGGACGGCCGGCCAGAACAGACCACGGGGGCAGTCCGGTTTATTACACAGAACACTGGGCGGCAGCCGGGCGGGTGGGCCTTTGGGTCTGTCCGCAGGCTTGCTCTTGCTGCTCACCACGTGGGCCCGATCCCCAGGTCATCTCAGGCTGCGGTGGCTGCGTGCCCAGAGGCCGTGTGGCCGTCGCCCGTGGGACGCCCCTTTCTCGAAGTCGGCGCCGTGTGTCCACATGCGCCTCATGGGTCAGGGCGCTACCAAGGACCCGCTGCTGGACACGGGGGCTCCGCTCCCAGCACCTGCCCACGGTGTGAGCCTCTTGCTGCCACGGATTACCACGGGCTCGGGGGCCGACACGATGCACACGGACGCCCGCGGCTCTCGGGGGGGAGGTCTACGGTCGGCATCGCTCGGCCAGCATCAGCACTGCTTCCCTGCACGGAGATCGGTCTCCTCCCCAACCGCTCAGAGTCATCAGCGCCAGGCCCTGCCTGCGCCTCCTTCAGAGGCCAGACCCCTTTCTCTTCTCCCCTGCCGCACACCCCCGTCCACCCCTGCAAGGACACTGGGATGGTGTCAGGGGCACGCAGACCTTCCAGGGCCCGCTCCCCCGGGAGACCCTGACTCCATCACACCTGCAACATCTCCTCAACACGTAAAGTAGCAGGACGGGTTCTAGGGGTGGGGCTGCACACCTTCAGGCCGTTAGTTAGCCGACTGCATCCGCTAAAATTGTTCAGGGACCGTATTCCTGAGGAAGGAGGAGAGAGTGAGTAACAGCGGTCTGGGGCTTTCTCCACAGAGACGGGGACCCCGCCTCGATGGGGGATGCAGACCATGAGAAGGACCCGTGGTCGCATAAGGGACGTGAGCACGTGCCAAGATCAACTTTGACTGATTCACTGATTTTTCTTAAGGGCAAGGCGGGTGCATGTGCTGAAGAGACGGCCGCTCATGAAGAAAAAGGAAGGAACCGGGGAGTTCTCCCCACTTTCCACATCTTTTCAGAAAAATCAAGGGGCAAAGATTGATGTTTCATGGAATTCAAAGCAATGCCCCCCTCCAACAGCCTGGGCCTCACTCTGAGTCCTCAACACGTGGAGAGAGAGAAGTCCAGGCCCCCGAGAGATGGGTTGCTGGCAGGAAAAACAAAAATCTTCCATCCCATCCCTCCCAGGACTAGAAGAGCGACTGGGCGCATGGCTGCGGCTGAGGGAGTCCTGGCCCCAGAAACCAGGGACCCGAGGCCTGTCACTCTTGTTCCAGAGGAGGCAGGATGCTGGGGACCCTGTGCAAAGCAGAGCCACGTCCTGCAGGAGCCGACGGTTGGCTCCCCGCAAAGAAGGAACGTTCCTGACGGCTCCCCTGTCATGAGCAGAAGCTCCGTGAGTTTGGTGCCCCAGTGGTGCTCCGTTAGCGCATTCAGGGCAGATCGCAGGTGACCCTCAGCGAGGGCGCCTGTTCCTTGTGGAAAAACGTAGGGAGCAAGTCAGTCCAGGGCTCAACCTCAGCCGAGAGTGAGATTCTCGTCCCCCGGTGGCTCATGTGCCGAGGAAAGCACGTGCAGATTAGGTGGTAACCGTTTGCAATTCTACCGACTCTCCGGGACGAGAGTCATCACCTCCTGACCCTCCGGGGTCGCCAGTCCCGTGGGCGGGTCGGATGGAAGCTTCGCCACACAAGCCTGCATGGGATCAGCTTTACTGAGGCATCACTGACAAATAATACTGCAAGACATTGAAAGGGAACGAGGTAGTGAGTTGATATTCATGTACGTGACACAAAAACGTAATTTTATTCTGGAAGATGAAAGTTACCATTACTGATCACAGCTACGACCCGACGCTGTTACGAGAGTCACTGGCCTCGTTCTCGGTACACGACCCAGAACTGGCAGGACACTCGCTCAGGGCTGCACTCCTTGCCCTCATGCTCGGTGCACCCCTCCAGAGCCCAGAGTGTGCCAGGCTCGGGTACCCGGCTCAGATGTGGTCCACACTCCACGCTCTTCGAGGCTGATGTGCTGAACTGTTCACATGTGGACAGTGCTGGGGAGAGGAAGCAGCAGGTTCACGGGGACAGAGCCGGCGGGAGCAGACAGACCCACTCGTCCGTGTCCGTCGAACACTTGCAATGTGTACCGTGCCCAAGTCATTCAAAAATGACTAATATCTACCTTGAATGTATCAATAGGTAAACAAAAATGAGGAAACTAAATTTATTTATTTTTTTTATTTCTTACCATTAACATGGAGGTCATTTTTATCGGGTCAAATATAAGCACTTACAAAGAGCACTGTGCTATTAATAAATAACAAAGGAGGGCGCCTGGGTGGCTCAGTTGGTTGGGCGACTGCCTTCGGCTCAGGTCATGATCCCCATGTCCCGGGATCGAGTCCCGCGTCGGGCTCCCTGCTCAGCGGGGAGTCTGCTTCTCCCTCTGACCCTCCTCCCTCTCGTGCTCTCTGTCTCTCATTCTGTCTCAAATAAATAAATAAAATCTTTAAAAAAAAAAAAAAAGAAACTGTTTTAATAAAATAAATAAATAAATAAATAAATAAATAAATAAATAACAAAGGAAACTATGTTAAATGAGCCAACTTGATTTTTAAATGTATCCCTAACAGAAATGCTTTTCTCTCATCTTATGTTTGATTTATACTCTAAAAATGTGTTTTTACTCAAATGAAACACAATTTCAAATCATTTTCATTCTAAATGAATAACACTGAGGAGCAAAGTGAGACAAAGCAGGGTTTCCTTTTTTTGTTTTTTGTTTTTTTAGGTGGGGACAACTGGTGCCTGGATTCAAACAGAAGAGTAAAAGGATGATTTTTAAAGATCGAATGCTCCAAGAAAGTTAAGTAATTTCACTTTTGAGGAAAATATTTTTACTCGAAAGTAAAAAGAACTAGAAAATGGTAACCATTGGCACACTTACAATTCAGCTTTTTCTGCACAAAGAATATGTGATATAGAGATAATGGGATGATATTCTAGATAAATCTTTGATTCCCAATGACCACAAGAGAATCATCAGGAGTCCAAATGAGAAGACATATAATGAAATCCTGTCGTGCAAGCACTTTAGGCTTCTTTTAAAATATAAAAAAGCCTGAAACAAGTATTCAAAGTGAGGAAACTAAATTTAGATGATGCCACAGAGGCGTGATCATCCTTTCTTGTGTTCACAGTTTGTAAAGGTCCCTTCACGCCCACCCCGGCCAGCTGGGAGGGACGGCACGAGATGCTCAACAGTTCTGCTCTGAGGGACGTATGGGTGTTCAGCCTGAGCCTGAGCCGGTGTCTGGTCCACGAGGCTGGCGCTGTGGGCACGATCCTCAGGGAGGGTCACCGTGGTGACACCAAGAAAGGGGGTGCCAGGCTTCAGTCCATGGGGAGCAGAGGAGGGGGAAAATCTTCAGGGCCAGCAGGAGTCACGCACTGTGCGAGCAAAGCCAGGGCGACAGCTGACGTGGGGTGAGCTGCACGGTTCGCCCTCCTCAGCGGCCTCCCTAACCCACCAGCGGGTCCAGAGCGAGGGGCCTGCCGGTGAGACCCAAGAACAGGAGCGAGGACAGGAGATGTGAGCTGCCTGTCATTTCTGGGTAGGACTAGAAGGAACTTTAAAAACCATTTTAAAATCATTTTGAAACGTAGAGGAATGAGATGCAAGCCGTTAAGTGTTGTGTTGGGAAGGGTCACCATTTCGGGGGCGGCGGCGGTGGCCGGCACGCCCGTGAGGCCTGCCTCTGCACGCACGCAGCACATACCGCCACGCCGGTCACTCCGCTGGCCGCTGCGAAGACGCTCGGACGGGGGGTTCCAGTGGCCTGCAGGCCGTGCTCGGCGGGACCCCGCATGGACCCCGCTTGGGCAGCGCACGTGAGCACAGGGACCCGCTAAGACGAGACCATCCGCAGAGCACCGTCTGCACGGGACCAGAGACGCACACGCCCTATCGTCCGAGCAGCCACGCCGTGGGCTCTTCACCCGCCCGGCCCCGATGGGCCTCTCCCTCCCGACACCACTGTCCATTTCACCCACCCTGTGACAGAGAGGGTGCCATGTTTCATCAGCTTCTCCTGCTCAAGATTCCCAAACCGCCATGCTACACGGGGAAAAAAGAAAAGAAAAAGAGCAAAGGTAAGTGCGAACAGGCTAGTAAACTGGAAATGCAGCCAAGTGACGATGCTGCTGACCGGATCAACTCGGAGGCTAGGATGCTCAGTTCACATCATCGCCACTCTTTGCTCAAATACCTAAAGAAAGAAGCACGAGCAAAACTACATCGTCAGTGGATTTTCAGGCCAAATAAAGATGGGTTTTTAACAAGCAGTCTAATAGACTCTGCTGAATTCCAAAATAATCACAAGTTGATTCACATCACATTTGATGTGGAGGAGAGGGGAGACCGGCAGCCTCCCCTCTGCTCTTGCTGACCCTCATGGGTTCCTCTCCACCCACCCGAGTCCCTCGTGTGGATCCTGAGCCTCTGTCCTCACTCTTTTCCTGTTCTCCTCCCTGTTCCTTCTGCATAACCTCATCCATTCCCATGACCTCAGCACTCCCTTATATACTTCCAGATTCACACATCCAGACCCAAACTCACTCTGAGTTCTGCATTTCCGGTCGCAGGCTGATGGTCTGAACCAGATGTTTCCTGGTGCCTTGGATTCACCTGAGACACAGAGCACGTGACTATCTCCTCCCAAACTCCCTTTGGACCTCCGGGGACAGGCGATGGCAGCAAGGATTTCCTTCTCTCTTCAATACACCTACCTCCAGGGTGTCTCCCAACCCGATCCCGTGTCCTTGTCCCCTGAGTCACCTGACTGGGCTGGTCACCCTCCAGGGTGCCTCCCAATCCGATCCCCTGCCCTTGTCCCCTGAGTCACCATGACGGGGCTGGTCACCCTCTAGGGTATGTCCCAACCCGATCCCGCCTCCTTGTCCCCTGAGTCACCTGATGGGGCTGGTCCCCCTCCAGAGTGTCTCCCAACCTGATCTCGTGTCCTTGTCCCCTGAGTCACCCTGATGGGGATGGTCACACTCCAGAGTGTCTGCCAACCCGATCCCGTGTCCTTGTCCCCTGAGTCACCCTGATGGGGGTGGTCACCCTCCAGGGTGTCTCCCAACCTGATCCCGTGTCCTTGTCCCCTGAGTCACCTGACAGGGCTGGTCACCCTCCAGAGTGTGTCCTAACCCGATCCCGCCTCCTTGTCCCCTGAATCACCTGACGGGGCTGGGGTCCCCCTCCAGAGTATGTCCCAACCCGATCCCGCCTCCTTGTCCCCTGAGTCACCTGACGGGGCTGGT
>NW_023270816.1:10736682-10783619 GCF_011800145.1 Mirounga leonina
CTGAGGCCCCTGACGGGGCTGGTCCCCCTCCAGAGTGTGTCCCAACCCGATCCCGCATCCTTGTCCCCTGAGTCACCTGACGGGGCTGGTCACCCTCCAGGGTGTATCCCAACCCGATCCCGCGTCCTTGTCCCCTGAGTCACCCTGATGGGGGTGGTCACCCTCCAGAGTGTGTCCCAACCCGATCCCCCCCTTGTCCCCTGAGGCCCCTGATGGGACTGGTCACCTCAGAGCTGCACACGGTGGCAAAGTGCCAATGGAGTGGTTAGCATTGCTAACAGTTCCCAGTTATGCACCACAATCTGAAGGGCTGAGTGTTATTATTTTTATAGATAAGAAATTTTGTAGATAAGAAAACTGAAGTTCCAAGAGCTTCACCAACCTGGCCGAAGCCCGCAGCTAGGGAGGCCCAACATCGTGATTGAAATGAGGTCCATCCGGCTGCCAAACCCACGCTCCTGTGGGTGAACCCCGTGCCGGGCGGACGGAGAGCCTCATGCGCATGCAGGCCAGCCGCCGTGGAAGGCCAGGAGCGCCCAAGCTGGGGGGGGTACCCCAGGCCTGACCCTCCATGACCCCTGCTTGCCTTCAAGTCCATCCCTGTCCACACTCATACCAGAAGTTTCTCGTGATTCCCAAGCGGATCCCATTCAGGGGAGGCAGCTGTTGGTCCACTGGCCACACACGAGTCTCGGATTTCTCAGGAAACATGTACGAACCTCCACAGCCCACTGCGGCCAGCAGGCCTGCCCGGATCTTCAGGTACCACGAGTGCGAATCTGCCAGCTCTTCCGTGTCTGGTCCCTGCAGATGCCGTTACAGTCTGGAATGCTGCTCCCGCCGCCCCACCGTGCTCCTTCACCTGGGTCCCATTCAAGACTCGGCTCGAAGGGAATTCCTCTGGACGCGTCTCCCTGTTCCCAGCAACCAGGGTAAGCACCCCACTGTGGTCCCGTGATACAGGCCACAGCAAGCACATGGTCCGCCTGCGTGGCTGGCTTGAGGACTGGGCTATTCGTCCGTGGACCTCCTAAGTGCTGCCTTGCTTCCCCTTCACCCTCAGCATCCTGCGCAGCTCGCCCTGCCCCCTCACCCTGTTTCCCAGCCGCACGGCCCCCCTGCAGCCTCACAGTCCCACTTGGAGAAGCGCTGTGGGGTCTCGGGTGATGTCAGCCTTCGCCAGCCTCGCTTAGAGCCCTTCTTACGTCACGATTCGGGTCTGTGACCATTGCTTTTAGACGGGGACCACCTAAACTGTAGTAAGTTGGGGCTGGTGGTCTCTGACGGTGGCAGGAATGCTGTCCCAGGAACTGCCAGCCCTCGGTGCATTGGGATGGCCGCTCAGACCGAATGTAGCGCCATAGGGCTGAGCCGTTTCTTTGGACGTTAGGGCAGGTGTTTCGACGAGGTAGTGAAAGAACACGAAAACAGTACAGTTTTCAGTCATTATGAAAATATGACTAACGTCCCTTGTTTGTGACTGACACTCACACCCTCATCGTCCGCACGCACGATTTCTGCCTCTGGGTTCACGGCCGTGCTTCTGTTGGGGCTTCACCCCCCTCCCAGCCTGGGCCTCCCTGATGCTGAGCATGTCGTCCGAAAGCTCGAGCTTCTTCCATCTCCTCTCATGACCACTTGAGCTCATTGCTCACCGTTCTCCTGCCCCTGCTGTGTTTGCTGTGGGGGTGTGGACTCACCACATCCTCTGGATGAAGTCTCCTTGACCTTTGCATCACCGTCGCATCCATTTGGCCCCAGAAACCTGAAGGAAAGCATCAGGATCAGGGGATTCGTGTGCTGGACCTTCAGGGACCCCCCTTCATGCTGTGAAAGCACCATCTGCCGGGAGTGGAGCTGCCCCCGCGAGCTCATTCACGCGTCCCCCGCATTTGCGGACCTGGAAGTTCTCCGGCAGCGTGCCGCCATGTGGGGACCCCTCCGGGGGCCGGCTCTGCACGCTGGGACGTCTGCGGCGCCACCCCACCTGAGGGCTTGACCCGGCCTCCCCCAGGCCCCGCGGGCCCCCGCGGTGGGAATGCTGTGGGTTGTGCAACCGGCCGGGCCCCCGTGACCCCCACTGGCAGAGGGCCCGGAGCCCCGCTGCTAGGCACCTCATGCTGTGTCTTTCATCTCGCCAGGCAAGGTCCTGTCTGCAGCTTCCATTTCATCGTGTTTCCTATTTCATGGGCTTGCGCTCTACAACAAATCGTTAACACCATCCCTAACCTCCTGGGGCAGGAGCCCACTGAGGAGAGGCTAACGAGATAGTTCCGGACGTCGCACACGACCTTCGTAGACGCTAAAAGTCATTTACGTTACTCCCCCGACATCCAAGCTCCACATGTGAACGTAAAAGGGGGAGGGGTTATTACCAAACGATTATAAAAAGACACAATTAAAACATTCAAAATAGTTACGAATAAGAGCATTTTGCAAACATGACTAAATCAGATGGTTTTAATTCATTCATTGCAGAATAATAGTTAGAATTAGGTGCATTGAATCAGAACCTCAGAACAAAGTGTATTCTCTGCTCCCATGAATCTCTGATGTTTTAAGTAGTTTCTACACTCGAGTCAGCACCATTCCCAAGGTGGAGTTTCCTTACATGAGAACAAAAAGACTAGTTCCACTGTTGCAAACATCCGATAAATATTTGTTTGACACAGATGTGTTTGACAGTCACCCAGAAACACCCCAACGTATGAGCCGTTCGCTCCTTGAAGACACTGCGTGGGCTCAGCACACGACTTGTGTATCCATTGCCTGCAGAATCCCAGCGCGTTCTTCATGGCGGCTGCTTGAACCCACAACCTCCCCAACACAACCCCACAGAACCGAACGCAGCAACCAGACTCGGTGTCTCTTCTAATAAGATACACTGAGGTCTAATCTACACGCTGGGTACCGCACACACCTCAAGTGTACAGTTCGACAAGTTCTGACGAATGAGCGAGCCGAAACCACCACCACCATCAAGACGCAGAACAGGCCCACACCACCAAGATTCCCACATGTCCCGCCACCTGGGCCCCAGGCAGATACTGACTCGCTCCTTGTCACGACAGCTTGCTTTCTCCTTCTCTAGAATTCCCAGAAGTTTAATTGTTCAGTACGTGACCTTTCAGTTGTCCTTAACTTTAGGAGCTTGATTGATGGGTACTGTGGCCCGTCTCTAGATCACAAACACTCTAACAGGTGGGTGGGCCTCACGTGATTTCAATTTGTGGATTCCTCACATGTAATGATGCGGGGCACTTTTTCATACGTTTATTTGTTGCCCATCATCTATCTTGTTTGATGAAAGGTCAGTTAAATATTTTGTCCATTTTTAAATGGGCTGTTTTCTTAATGTGAGTTTTGATAGTACTATTTATATTTGGATACAAGTCTTTGATCAGCTGCGGTTGACAAACAAGTTGTCCCAGTGTGTGGCTTATCTTTTTATTCTTTTAGCCTTAGAAAAGCAGTTGATTTTAAAGTAATTAGAAATTATAATTGATATTTTCAGAGAAGGCACTACATCCATGAAACAAGAGTAGGCCTCAGTAAGGCAGGAAAAATCAGAGGATGTGGAGAACCCCCAAAATGAAACACATAATAATAGGAATTCCAGTTCCAGACTGACACACAGAGAGCTTAGATAACTGTCTCCTCCTCACAACAGTAAAATTCTGGAAAAAAATAGAAAGTCAGCAACTTTGCTTAGATTCATCAGAGACTGGAAGTCACAGGAAACACCTCCACCCTGAAATCTGAAGATGCAGGTGCATCCACACTTACAGAGACACAGGCTGCAAGCTGGTGGGAACGCCTAAGTGGTGGTTTGGACGAACTGCATTGCAGGAGTGGAGTGTGGACGGGCCTGAAGTGAGAGCCCCTGGGAGATGGTCTCCGGGAAGACTCCCACGTTCATGGGTTTTACCTCCCAGATTCCCCAGTTGTTTGTGATGAAGAGCCAAGAAAGAGCCCTTGTGTGGTGGCAGAAGGAGGGGAAAAGAAATGATTTTGCAATGTGCACAGAGAGACCGTCACAACAAAAGTGTGCAGTCCAGGGAAAAGGACTTCCCTGCCCCGCCTGGAGGCAGGCAGTACTAGACTCCAGCCCCTTCCTGCCCCCTGGCTAAGTTAAGGCAAGAAAAAGCCAAGACTCGTATGAAGGGAAGAGCCCAGGGGCAGGAGCCCAGTACATGTGGAAAGTCAAAAAAATAAAATGCTTCCCCTCCCCACACTGTACTGGGCAGGTGGGGCGCCCCTATATGACAGTTGATTTCAGCCTGAAGACTCTAGCTGAGGAGAAGGTCTTAGAGAGATGAGCACGAGGACATGGAGGAACGGGAGGTCCTGGCACCACGGCCGCAGCCAAGCCCACATCCTAGCCGACTTCCACCGAAGGCTCACCGCACAAATCGTCATGCCCGCTCTAACCCAACCAGCCAGCAGACGACGAGCAGCGCTAAGAGACCAGCAACGGCACAGCGTGAAGATAATCAGCACACTAACCAGACGCAGATACGCCTAGAGTTTAGGGATTATCAGACCAGGACTGTAGGATGACGGTGATCCATACACTAAGGCTCTAATTTAAATAAAAGTATGCAAAATACAAGAAAAATGGCTCATATAAGCTTAGGGATGGAGACTCTAAGAATGTATCAAAAGGTACTGCTATAAATAAAAACACTGGCCATACCAGAAATAAAGAAAGCCCCCTGGGCCCATCAGTGGACAGGACACAGCTGAGGAATGGGTCAGTGACTTGAAGGTATGTCAGCAGAAATTTCCCAACTGAAATGCAAACAGAGAAAATAATTAAAAAAAAAACAGAATGGTGTATAAAAAGAATTGCAGGACAACTTTAAAATGTTTAACAAACACATCATTATAATACCAGAAGGAGAAATAATGGAGCTCAGAAGTCATTACAGCCAAGAATCCCTAATTATCAGGGAAATGCAAATCAAAACCACAGTGAGATACCACCTCACACCAGTCAGAATGGCTAAAATCAACAACACAGGAAACAACAAATGTTAGCAAGGAGGTGGAGAAAGGGGAATTCTCATGCACTGTTGGTGGGAATGCAAGCTGGTGCAGCCACTCTGGAAAACAGTGTGGAGGTTCCTCAAGAAGTTAAACATGTACCTACCCTACGATTTAGTAATCGCATTACTGGGTATTTACCCAAAGGAAAAAAAACTCTTGAAATTTAATAACAGAAAACAAACCACAGATCCAGGAAACTCAGAATAATACCCAACAGGATAAACACTGAAGACACACACACACATACACACATACATACATGCATACATATACACATGCATATGCATATGTATACACACATGCACATACACACACATGCATATGCACACATACACGCATACATATACACATGCATGTGCACGCGTATACACATGCATACACATGCATGCATGCATATACACATGCATATACATGCACATGCACACATACATATACACATGCATGTGCACGCGTATACACACATGTGCATACACACATGCATATACATGCACTTACACGCACATACACGCATACATATACACATGCATATGCACACGTACACACATGCACATACACACATACACACATGCATGCATACATATGCACATGCTTATGCACATGTACACAGATGCACATACACACATGCATATACACACATGCACACACATACACACATACATATGCACATGCACATGTATACACACATGCATATGCACACATACGCACATGCACACACATAGACACACATACATATACACACATACATACACACACACACTTTGGCATAAGGCAAGTCATATTTAAACTATAGAAAGACAAGAGAAAATCTTTAAATAAATCAGAGGGTAAAAAAAAAAAAAAAAACTTAACCTAAACAGGAACAAGGGTATAAATTATAACTAAATTTTCCACAGAAACCACACAAGCAAGAAGAGAGTAGAATGAAATATTAGAAGTGTAAATATAAAAAGTCTACCAAACTAGAATTCCATGTTCAGAAAAATTATCCTTCTAAAGTAAAGTAGCAATAGAAAATGTCTTGGAGAAACCAAAACCAAAGGAAGACTCATGGATGTGCCCTCAGAGAAGGAGGGTAAATGAAGGTAATGTGCGATCCTTTATTTTTCTTATTTTTAAGTGATCTAAAAGATAACGTGTTTACGTTGTAACATTCGTAGCAACAATCTGTCAGGCATCGATAGCATATAGATAATGAATGAAATAAATAGCACAAGTACGGCGCAGGCGCAGGGAGATGCTGGGAATACTTTGTTACAAGACGGCCACACCACCCATGAAGTGGTCCAGTGGTATTCATAGATTTATATTCAATGAAAATTCATGTTGCAAACTCTAGACATCAAATAAAAATTTTTATAAAAGAAGTATAGGGTGCCTGGGTGGCTCAGTTGGTTAAGCGACTGCCTTCGGCTCAGGTCATGATCCTGGAGTCCCTGGATCGAGTCCCGCATCGGGCTCCCTGCTTGGCAGGGAGCCTGCTTCTCCCTCTGACCCTCCCCCCTCTCATGTGCTCTCTCTCATTCTCTCTCTCTCAAATAAATAAAATCTTTAAAATAAATAAATTGATAAAATAAAAGAAGTATAAATAATATATTAAGATAGGAGATAAAATCAAATCATAAAATGCTCAATTAAAACCAGAGAGGGCAGAAAAGTAGAAAAAAATAGAAATAAAGAGCAAGTACAGTAAAGAGGAGATAGCTAGAAACATAGCAGATATTAATCCAACTATGCTAGTAATCAATCACTTTAATTTTTTTAAGATTTTACTTATTTATTTGAGAGAGAGAGAGCACGAGAGGGGGGAGGGTCAGAGAGAAGCAGACTCTCCCCTGAGCGGGGAGCCTGATGCGGTACTCGAACCCAGGACCCCAGGATCATGACCTGAGCCGAAGGCAGATGCTTAACCAACTGAGCCACCCAGGCGCCCCAGTCATCAATCACTTTAAATGTGAACGGTCTAAATACAACAGTTAAAAGAGGAATTCTAAGAATTGATGATAAAACAAAATCTAATGATATGTAGTCTATGAGAGATCCACTTTAAAAGTAAGAACTTTCATAGATTAAAAATAGGAGGATGGAGAAAGATACACCACGGAAACACTAACCAATGGACTGTTGGATTGGCTACACTGATTTTAGAGAAAGCAAACTTCACAAGAAAACTTGGGGGAATGAGGAAGGACGTTAAATCATGGTAAAGGAGTCAATTTCCAAGAAGTCACGGCACCCCCAACATGTATGCGCACAAGAACGCCTCCAGATGCGTGAGTAAATCAGACACAAGTGCAAGGAGAAGCAATGCCCTATTAGGCTGGAAGCATCGACGCCTCTTCACACCTGATCAATTACAAAAGCACCAGCCAGCTTAGAGCTGGCCTGCCCAGAACTATTGATCAACTTGATCTAATTAACACTCATGGAATACTCCATGCAACAAGCTCACATGGAGCATTCCCCAAAATACACCATATGTTGGCCCATAAAACAAAACTGAACAATTCTTATTTTAGTTTAAGAAATCTTTGTATCTGTTTTTGCCCTGCACAAATGCAGGGGACACTGACAGCCCATAATTCCCATCAAAACATGTAAACTTAAAAACTGAGAATCTGAAGTCTTAACAATCTCCCACAGCATTCACGGTCATGCACTCCATGAAATCCATCCCACAGCATCAGGGGAGAGCCTCACCGTAACCCAAGTGCCCAGGACCCACAGCCACGTCCCTGCTATTCTCTGACAGGTGTACCCGAACCGTCCACAAAGCAGCTCATGGTCAACCTCAGTGGATCTGGGAAGCAGCTAGGAACCAACATACTTAAGTCTAAATGTGGTTCTACCTCTTTATCTTGTTAAATCTTCTTCTGTGAAAGTTTAAAGTTTTAATATGGTTATATTTAACATGAATATAAATCAAGTTTTTGACATAATCTCTTCCATATTCATCTGGCAGTTTAAGACTTTCACATTTGTTCCCTAAGTCCTGAGGGCAACAAAAGCACGACTTGTAATCTAGAATAGGCTAACAATCTTTATTATGAGTTAAATTTAGAATTTTATAGCAAAATAATGATGGTCTGTTCATCTAAACACTGATTTTTAAAATCCCCTAAATGTATGTGAATTAGGGTACAAAGCTTATTCCCAATGTACAGCTTGCATGTGTTTTCGTTTCCGGAAGCAGGGCTCAGGGCTTATCTAGGATCCTGCTTGCATCAGCCCTGCACACCCCGAGATCACAGGTCCACTGTGTGGACGGTGAGACCTGCCGCGCCTGCTGAGGGAGGCTTCCACGGGAATCTGGAACACAGACACCGATTGCTGCAGTTAGTGCCACCGAGCCCCTCCTTAAGTCTGTGCTGCTGCTGAGCCAAAGCAAGAGTAATGGATTGTCAGTTTTTTAGGCTAAAATTACACAAATCTGTTGCAGAGAGCCTTCATCCTCCAGTCTGTAATGGCGCCGTGTGCATCTTCCCATCACTGGGCACCGCCAGCCTCTCGCTCTATTTGCAAGCTCCCACCAAGCCCTCCGGTGTCAGACCCCTGGGAAACTGTACAGAGAGTGGGGGGTCAATGGCGGGACAGTCTGTGGCATTGGCTGTCGTGTTGCACCTGAGCCGCGAGGCCCAGGGGCTGGTGTGCCAGCCAGAGCGCATGCTCGCAGACGGGTCTGCACCCCAGTGTGGGCGCTTGCGGGTGCATGGCTGGCCCTGAGTCTCGTTCCGTTATTAAGATCATCTGTGACTCTTTCCACATTGTATTCTTTAGTTCCAAAACTTCCATTTGATATATATATATTTAATTATTTCTGTTATTTAATTATTGTTCCATTTATCTGTTGATAATTCCTGTATTTCCATTCATTTCAAGTGTTTTTTTTTTTCTTTTCTTTTCCTTTTATCTCAATGAGCACAGTTACAATAGCTGTTGGTTCCAACATTTGAATCATCTTGAGGTTGGCTTCTTTTCATGGTCTTTTCTCTTGACAGTGGGTCTCATTTTCTTGTTCTTTGTATATTAAGTAAATTTTTATTGTATGCTGGACACTGTGAATGTTATCTTGTGTAGACTTTTGGTTATGTCTTCATCTTCTTGAAACTGTGGTTAGTTTTGTTTTAGGGAGCTAACCACCTGGTTAAATTCAGCCCATAAGTTCTCTCTCACTTGTTGTGAGCAATGATTCAAATGAAAATTTAATTCTCTGAGTGCTGATTTGGGTCCATTCCGTGCATGCCTAAGTCAGATTTCAGACTGAGACAGGTGTGGGTTTACACACAGAATAAGGAGCCCTTCAACCTCCACGGGCTTCTATCCATGCTTCCTCCACCAGGAAGCCAGCTCGGATTCCACTGGAGTCTTAGCTTCCATGCAGCTGCAATTTTGAGTTCCCAGTGGCTCGCCTTTAAGTTTCACTGATCTTTTATTCTATGGGTTCTATCTTCTCTTGAGCCTTTCAATGTTCTTTTTTTCAACATTTCTCCACTTGGTTCTCTTCTGTTTCCTCCATATTTGCATCTTTTACTCTAAATCCACAAGCGTGTTTGTAAAGCTGTTTTACAGTCTCTTTCTGGTCAATCTAACATCTGTGTTTCTCTGTACTGCTTCACAGAACACATTTTCCTGCTTCTATGCCCAACTAGTGATTTTTTAAAATTGTTATCCATTTTGATTAGATTAGGGGCATAGCAAATGCTTCTCGGTAAAAAGCTTGGGTTGTTTCTCCTTCCTCTAAGAGTGTTGAGTTCTTCAAGGGACCAGCGGTGCGCATGCAACGTGACTTGGGCTGCTCACTACCAGTCGGGAGTCAGAAGTTATGGACTCCTGCATCCCGCACCCTCGTGTCTCTGCTTTCCCAGCGTCTTCCCTCCCAAAGCCAAAGAGAAGGCAAAGGCCTTGAAGGAAGCAGTGCTCCGTGGTGCCCACACCCATATGTGCCACCCCCTTCCTATGGTGTAGGACACTGCCCCTCTGACGGCAGGGCCTGTCATCTCGGAAGTGTGCCACTGGAGAAACAAGCTTGACCGCTGTGTGGCCACCGAGGTCACCCTGACCAGTGGCCACAGAGAAGATGGAGATGGACACACAGCACTGTGGTCACCATGGGTGTCAAGGCCGGCAAGCACACGATCTGTCTAGGACATTGAGGCATCCAAGGTCAACGCCCCCATCGAGTCCGATGGAGAGAAGAAGGCACGTCTTCAAATGGTTCCTGACAATGACGCTTGGGATGTTGCAAATGGAATCAGGATTGCCTAAACTGAGTCCAGCTAGCTAATTCTAAATATAAACACTTTTGCCATTAAAAAAAAAGAGAGAGAGAGTGTTACGTTTGGGCAAGTAGCTGATTCACTGGTGGATCCACCGCGGCAGCTGTGACTTCACAGGCAGCGGTCTACAGTAGTTCCAACCAGACATGGCATTTACGGGGTCCCCACTACAGTCCGAGGGTGTCTTGAGGTCTGTCCACTTACACCACGTGTATCCATCTTTATCAAAATCCCAAAAAGTCTTCAGGTTGGGTTATACTACTTGCCAGGTGTGGTAATTTTATTATTTTATGTAAAGTGAGATGTAATTTTGGCTTTTGAAGATATAATTTATATTCGTCCATACAACATTTAGAAAGTGAAACTAGAGATTGCACATCGTTATCTCAACTCATATAGATTAGAGATGGAGATACCGTCTATTTCTAATCACACCATATTATGTTTCATCTACTACCATACCTATGCCCCCAACCTGACCCCAGCAATATTATCTTTCAGGAAATTCATCATCATAAAGTTTCACCTATAAATAGTATTGTATGCATTCTTAAAACATAAGCTCTATTTTAAATTTAACCAAAATATTGTTATCATACCTTAAAAATTAATAATCAATATTTTCCAATGTTCCATCAGTGTTCAAACTTTCACTTATCTTGTGTCACGTGTTTTTAATACTGATGATTGAATTAAGGTCTGAATAAGATCCACATATCATGACTGGTTGATACATCTCTCAAATCTCTTTTATTTCTAAATAAAATTTCTAAATTGAATCTCTTTCATTTTTTCCCCAGGCATTGAAGAAACTGGGTTGTCTGGATTAGCCATTCTCTACAGCCTGAATTTTGGTGATTGCACCCTATGGTACCTTTATAGGCTCCTCTGTCTTCTTTTCTCCCTGTGGGTCGACAATTGTATATAGATACCTGATCAGGTTCTATTTTGATTTATTTGACATTATAAAAGATGGATTATTTTTATCCAAAGGAGACACAAAATGTCCAGCTGCCTCTTTCGGTGCTGTGAGCGCCACTGATGGTTAAAATCCTGCTGGATTAATTCTTCAGGCTTCACGAACACATTGTATCATATCCTCCTTCCTCCTTCAGCTCACATGCTGCCATGAAAGGAGACCCCAGTCTGTGATTGGCTAACATGCAGTGAGCCCGAGAAAGGAAAGATAACTGCTGGTTTTCTTTCTATATGATTTTACCATTTTCAAAATAATGCGTTAGTCCATTAGCATCCTAGAATTGGGACCAGTTAGTTGGTCAGCTGGAACTTGCTCTGTTTATTCCCACAATCTCTTGGTACCACCCCCACCGTCTTTGGTTGTGTCTTTGCTGGTACAAGGTCCAGATGGTCCAGGCTCATCTGAAGCGTGTCTTACTCTGGGTCTAGACACAGCAATTCTTCCAGGAGCCTGACTCCTTCTAGTGGGAAATGGTATAGCAGGACCTCAGTTTGGGCACTAGAGGTGCTCATTACCACTGAACAAAATTAAGGGGCTCTTTTTTAAATATAAAATACATCATGAGTTCATTTTGATGTAGCCAATTATGCTCATAATTCTGGGTTGTACTAAACCTCTCATATCTTACATGTGTGCTCCCTTTATCCCATGCCAAGAAACTTGGCTCTAAATAATACTGTAAATGGCAGAATGAAATAATATATAACTACTAATTTTCCTTATCCCACAATGCCACACCCAAAGGTCTTAGAATAACAATGTCGACATGCTTATCCAACAATATGATTAAACAAAAAACTACTAGCTTTTTATAGTTCTTTTTATCCTCAATATGTGCTTTACAAAGAAATACAATACACTGTGTTTTAGAGTCAATGCAATATTTTTTCTATGTGTATTTCACCAACTATATGCACATTAATATTCATTTGTTTCCTTTTGTGCTTGGATTTTGGGGAATTGAACTTTAAAGATCTATTAGCTTTTTATGCTTATGTAAATAATTTGTATGACACCAAAGTCAAATGTACAAAACAAGTTATATTCAAAGAAGTCCGTGCCGTTTTAAGATAAAAGGTATCATGACGTACCCACTCCCCTGTTGCTGCCTTCTCTTCAACAACACTTCAAAAGTTCTCTAGTTTATTAGCAGGACAGGCGTATGTATTGGCATCCTTCTGTTTTTAGAACAGCGGTCCATTGTATATGGTTTTCCATACTGACACTTGGTCTTAATGCCAAAGAGGACTATGCAGCACAAAACCGTAACCCAAAACATTTCATGTAGCTCACGTTCATGGAAGACCACCCGCGTGGAAAAGTGAACGATTCAGTGGTGATTCAGTGAGAGTGTCACATCGTGGAATGTCTCCCCTGTGCCAGGTATTTTATATACTTTATGTCGTTTGTTCCTCAAAATGATCTCATCAGGCAGGAATTATTGTCTCTGATTTAAAGACGACAAACTGATTCTCAGCTGCAACTTTCTCCCGCTCACACACCTGGAAAGCCGCGGTTTGTCTCACTCAACACCCGTGCCCTCTGTAAGGCATGCACGTGTCCAACACGTCTAATACCGCAGGTTTACGATCACAGACCATCGTGCCGCCTTCCTAGCACAGAGCTGACCATTTGCTGCCGTGAAACCTGATTTGCCACTTTAACAATTTTCATCGTCTTAACCAAAGACAGTCTATTTTTGATCATGTATAGAATGGCTCACACCAGACGATCCTGCACACTTGGCAATTTCCAAGAAAGAAAATAAAAGCTGTTTTTTTTTTTAAGATGTTACTTATTTATCAGAGAGAGAGAGCACAAGGGAGAGAGGGAACACAAGCAGGGAGAGCGGCAGAGGGAGAAGCAGACTCCCCGCTGAGCAGGGAGCCCGATGCGGGGCTCGATCCCAGGACCCCGAGATCATGACCTGAGCCGAAAGCAGATGCTTAACGACTGAGCCACCCAGGCGCCCCAAAAGGTTTTTTTTTAATCTAATAAATGTGTTCCTGTGTTCTGTGGAATGTTCAGGTGGTGCTCATCTAAAGGTCTGACCTTCCTATAAGCATCACATTTGAAAACAAGGTCTACAATTTGGCTACGGGGGTTATGAGAGAGCGTTTCAGAAGCATCAGCAGGAACATTCTGTACAAATCCGCTCCCACTAAAGAAGCCCTAGAGTCAGTACCAGACCCTGAAGATTAGTGAATGGAGCCTCATCAAAGAAATCATACTAAGTGACCAGCCCTAGATATTTGCTTTGTGTTACAGTAAACATCTACACATGTTTTACAGATTCTTTGTAAAAAACAAGGAAAATATTAAAAATAGAACTAAAAAGATTTCTGTGCTGTGGCAGACCTAAAGCAAAGCACACTATTTTATGGGCTCCTGGTGGCATAATTCAGGCAGGGATGAGTAACGACAGCTCCAGAAGACAGCCAGCGTCAGCTACCTTAGGACTGCTGGCTGCCCATTTGTCTTCAGACCCAAATTCTTCATATGAAACTTCCTATTGACTTACGCTCTTTAAAATCCAGGAGCAAAGTCCTCAGCTGTGAACTCCTAAGGGCAAAGAGCTCCGTCACCTTGGAAAACACATGGCAGCTCTCATGGGATCTCCAAGCCTGTGGGATTCTCAACGTTATGTAGATACTTTCATTCATTTGTGCCAAAGGTCTCCCAAATAAGGCACCTTTAACAGCTAGTGTTTTAAATGCCAAAATTAAGAATGTGCATTGATGCCTTTGTGGCCTGGGCAGGTGCCAGCCAGAGGCGATGTGGACATGAAGGTGCAGGCCCTGTCGCTGCTCTGAGCAGGAGAGCAGTCCTAATGGGATACAACGGCAGCACCAGCAGGGCGTGGAGAAGAGCAAAGAGGGAAGGCAGGAGCTGTGCACATTCCGTCCTGAGGTCAGGAAATGCTTCCAAGGGTGAAGCATTTCATTCTTGTTATATGCTGAGCTGAGGATAAGTAGGGAATTTGGGGTTTTTTTTGGTGGGGGGAAGTATTGTCCTACAAAATACTTCAAAAAACTGGATGAGTTACAACCAAAATTTTGTTAATGCTTAGTTAAGCTCAAAGATATTTTACAGGAAATCCCAGAGGTCAAACCCTCATCCAGAGTAGGTGGAACTGAAATCTCGGCTTCCCTGGGGATGATTTTGACTCTACCAGAAATCTGATGCCCTGGGTTTCACTAACCACTCTGTTGAATGGAGACAAGTCTTCAACCCGGGAAAGCGAGGACTTGGAATAAAGCCCCTGTATAAATACACGTTACTCGGAGGACCTAATAGCTCCCTTTTCCACGTGGAAAACACACCATTCATTTAAGAAGCTATCATTAGAGTCCTGCCTGCTCGTTTGGGGCTCAGACTTGTACCCAACCCATGGTCCAGGGCAGGACTTTCAGCTACAAGTCTCTGCAATGAGAAATACATGACAGTCGCTACATGTGATTATCGGGCTCTTGAAATGTGGCTTGTGGGAATGAGGAACTGGTTTTATTTTATTTACTTTCAGTTGATTTTTATTTAAGTGGCCTCTTTTGGTCAGTGGCTGCCCCACTGGACAGGACAGATGCTGTAAACCACCCCCACCCAGCCGAAAGGGAACATGAAGGGGTCCCTTGAGGCCAATACTTCTCTCTGAAGGAGCACGTAATACACATTGCCGGCCCCTTGGATTTCCACAAAATCAGCTGATTATGAGCTTGAAGTCTTTAATTACAAAACACAAGAAAAAAGAGCTGCCATAAGCAAGATTCTGCAGAGAAAATAGCAAAATTAGACCCTCAAGGGCTTCAGACATTGGAATCATCAGATGGAGCATCTAAAACAAGTATATGTAAAGAATTTAAACAAAAAATTATAAAATCAAAAATATAAGGAAGAAACCGGAGACAACCAAAAATTAGCAGTTAGATTTTGGAAAGAATCAAATAGATCTTCTAAAATGCACACACGTAAATATGCGTATTTTAAATGAAAAATCTATGTGTTACTTTAAACAACATTATAGACGCACTTCAGGAAATATTTCATAGGCCAGAAGACACTTCTGTAAATATTACCCAGAATGAAAACTAAACTACAGACAGAGTTAAAATATGAGAAATAAATAAAGTCAAAAACTAAACATGAGAACAGAGAATCACATGCATGGAAGGAATAATGGTTGGAAATCTGTGTGAATAAACCCACAAGGAGGTGTGGCTACATCCCTGTGGGAATGAGACTGGAAAATAGGTTCCCATGACCTGAGGCTGGCGAGTCCCGCCGGCCGCACCTCCTTCAGCGTGGGAGCGGGTGTGCAATACCCACAGACTCTGCCTCCACGTTATGCCCAAGCCATCTGCATGCGCGTGGATCGGGAGACGTGCACCTGGCCGTCTCGTTCTTTGTCCTGCGTGGAAACAGCCCTGCTGTGGGGAATAAATCGCAGCGTATCTATCCAGAGGCTGTTGGACCGTAATGAAGATGAACACAGCAACACGGCCCTGCTCGATAGAACATGGGCACAACCGGGAGAGAGAGAAGCTAGACACAAAATGAAGTTGGCCAGCAGATGCCATTCCTTGCCGTGCTGGAGGCCATCAGGAGCCACCTCGTGGAGGAATGTGGGCAGTGAGCGCAGGCCTGGCGGGCAGTGCTGGGCGGCCCTCGGTCCGGCTGGGGCTGTGCTCACCCAGACATCTCTCAAGTTAAGATTGTCCCACGGCCCCATGCGCACTTCCCACGAGCCCTGCAAGGGTGATGTTCTGACAAAGATGTTTCACTAAATGGGCAACCACGGGTCGCTCTGAAGTGACTCTTAGGAAAGATTTCTCTGTTTTTCTAAGCTGAGTGTTTGCCGATCCTTTTCTGGAACAAAAAAAAAAAAAAAGAGAGAGAGAGTTGAACATAAGGAAGCACACAGCTATTGGGGACTGTGAAGGGGTGTCCAGATAATGTTTTCAGTCCGTGCGCTGTCTCAGCGGTGGGCTTGCCAGACGCCCGCTCGCCGGTGTCTGAAGCCGCTGAATGTCCGCTGCCACCACCCAGGGGCAGCTCCAGCCACAGTCCCACATCCCACCCAGGTGTGCTCTCAGGCTTTCTGATGCACAAGGGACTCACGGCAACCCCAGTGGGGTGTGCTTGTTTTCCCAGGAGGGGCCTTCTCTGCAGAACTCTCAGGGAAGAATCCAGGGAACGGCCTCTGTGGTTTGACCCTTTATTAAGTTTTCCCTAAAACTGAATAATTCTGATGGAACCCGAAGCAGCTCTGGAAGTTGGTTCTGAATGGGCACAGCTAACCCGCATGGGCCGGCAGCCCTAAATGATGCTCTTAAACCACCATATCTTCATTCATTATGTCATACACCGTCCACCCCGTCCCCAGACATTTACTGATCTCTTCCAACGACCAGACGCCGAATCCCTGGAGACCCAAACTTGCAGCATGGCGGCTCCTACGAGTTCCTGCGTGGCTTCATTCTCATACCGGGACAAGCTGCACCCTAGTCTCAGCCTCCCAGCCTCTAACTTCCTTTTCACAGGCTCGCCAGACTCCCGCTGACCCAGCCGAGCCCACAGCCCAGCCCTCTTGACGGGAGGCACACGTTTCTCAGCCAGCTTGGGTTTGGGGTTGATGTGGGGCTGTGAGCTCCAGAGAGCTGGGCACCTGCAAATAAAGATACAGACTGTTCTCGAAAGCCAAGCGACCCCAACATCAGGAGCAAAGTGAGTGTCATAAATGCCTTAAGTGTGAAATACAGCCAGAGAGGAAAACATACAGGTTAGGAGAACCTGGCGTATCCAGTGTTTATCGGATACCAGCACTGCTCGCTGTAAATACTTATTTCATGATGTGAATGCTGCTCTTTCCAGTACGGAATGCATCAGCCGCACGGAGTGCCTGAGCCTTGAAAGGTGGCCCATCCAAGTCGATGTGCACGAAGCATAAAATGCACACGCAGTTTGTAGAGTCCATACACAAGAGAAATACAAAATGATCTTCATGCTCATTGCACATTGAAATGGTAATGTTTGGGATATATTGTGTTAAATAATACATATTATTAAATTAACATCACCAATGTCTTTTCACGGTCCCCAGTGTGGCAACTGGAAGGACTAGATGAACCCCTGTGGATCCCTAGACTCCTGTTGGTGGTCCTAATCCACATGGTTCTCTAAGAGTGTGTCACAGACAAACAAAGAAGGAGAATCAGAGGGGAAACGTGCCGGGAATGAGGAGGCATCCATGGGTGACAGTCTCCGTCCGAAGCCCATGCTTTGAAACTTACTGCTAGCGATTTGCTTTCCAAAGGGGGTTCAATGGAAGGATGGAGGTTCATGAAACTTTTAAACGTAACACTGAAACCTTTCACTGCCCTGTCTCTCTAACACTTTCTTCCACCCGCCGTCTGGCCCCCTGGAATGCCCCTTGACCCCTGCCCCACCCTGGCTCCCTATGCTGCCCTGACCACAGCGTGCCTGTCAGAAAGGGACCCTCCAGCGACCCACGACTTCAGGGCCTGTCCCCTTCCATCCGGCCTCCCAGGATCTAAGTCCTTGGGCCCCTTGCCACCAAAGATGTGGGCCCTGGCTCACGGGGTCAGTTGGGAATTATGCAGACACACCGCCCCTGACGATTCTGAAGCTAGAGCGAGGTCACTCATGCTGCCACTGCCCTGCACCCCTCCGACCGTGTCGTCCTTCTGTTCTGACCAACCTTTACTAGAACTACATCTCCGTCACCACCCCCCATTACGTGATCGTCCTGCGGTGCTGGATTTGCAAGCAAGCGCTGTATTACCGGGGACGCACCCACGCAGAGCAGCGTCCTGCCAGTCCCCGCTCCCTGAAACGCACACAGTGAGAGAGCGCGGGGAGAAGGTGACCTCTGTGGACGAGGTCTGGGAGCTCCTCCTGCGACACGGGCAGGTGCGGCCCCGTCATTCCCTACAGCGGCTCAGACTGAAACAAGTCTCTCAAACACCTGCAAGCACACCCGCTCTGACAATCTGGGGAAAACATGCTCCACTTTGTCTCACCGTTATTAAATGTTTTATCCACTTGTATACCACCTCTTCAAGGAGACGGAAACTTCCCTGTGGCCAAGGTCCAACCTCACGATCCAGACTCAGTGCCGCGTTTGCTTGCCGTGTGTGCGGCAACCGCCCGTGGACTGGGTTCAGACGCTGGAGGTTCTGTGGGCAGGAAGCAATGAGCCTTTTCCATTCCTGCACTGCGTTTTCTTCAATTTCAGTTTTACCCAAGAGTGGCTCAGGAGTAAAGAATTCAAAGTCTTGGTCAAAGCTTGAAATTGAATCCTGTGGAAATTCTTTGGGTTCGGTTGGCTTTGGTCGACGGCCTGCTGGGTTTTCAGTATTTTCCACCAGTCCACATTCCATTTGACTTGGCACGCCCTGGCCGCGTCAGTGCAGACTAGTGGGTGCCCGGGCATCCGGACTCAGATGAGAAAGGAGGCTGGGAGGAAGACGTACAGTGGACTTGTCCGAGAATCGGGGGCTCAACACTGAAGCCGGCCCGAGCCATGCGGCTAACATGAGGCTAGTTAACCTCAGGACTGGTTAACTCGGTCCAAAGCCCTGAAGCCCTCCAAGAAAAATAAATCATCTGAGCTGCTCGTTGCCGTCACGCAGGGAAAGCCAGCTGAAGGAGAAGACAGTCGCTGGTGGGACAGGACCTGGACCATCTGCCCGCTCCCAGGCTCTCTCCCCTGCAAGCAGCCAGCAACATGGACGTCTGGTCCAGGGTGACCTCAGAAGTCAGTCTCCTCTGATTGAAGCACCCTCCTCTCCGCTCAGGGTCCACTGGGGTTCAGCCCTCCTGGCCTGTACCCTCTACCTTCTCCAGGGGCGCTTTACTCTCGGGAGGCCGTCCCTCTAACAGTGAGGTGGTGGTCTGGTGTTCCTGGCAGGGAAGAGCCCCGCGGCCAGCCTAGCTGCTGGGATGGCCCCTCTCCCTTCTGTTCCTGGTGTTGACGCTACAAAAACTTGGCCACAGGGTCCAGTCGGAGCCTGAGTGCGCACGGAGAGAGTGTGGGCAGGGAACACACACTCACTCAGCCTCCATCCTCATAGCGAGACCCCTGGGAGAGGGCGCTCTGGGCAGGACCCAGGGTTCCCCATGGATGTCCACCCAGGAGCTGACAGGGTTTGGCCACAGTCTCCATGTGCTGGGAGCAGGAGGAAAGGAGCCCCAGACCCAGGCCTGCAGAGGGGAGCAGCCCCGTGGCGTCCTGGAGGGACGGCCTCCAGCCTCTCATGGCAGAGAACACGCTGCCCAGGGATCGTCCTCTGGGGGTTCTGGGGAGGGTGACGGCCGACACAGCCGAGACTCTGGTGCAGTGTCCACTGGCGTGTCTGGGGGGAAGACTTCTCCGGAACATGTCCTGCTATACCCAGTGAGGGCTCTGGGCTCTGTGCCAGGCTTTCTGGGCGGAGCTGCGGCCTGCCTCCCTCCTGCATTCCGGAATGTGCCAAGTTTGTTGCTTCCCCTCAAGTTCCTGAGAAAGTCTGAGACCAGACATGAGACGCCAGTCCCAGCTTGTCATTCAGCTGCCAGAGCCGCGGGTCCGACCTCTCCCGTGAGGAGCCGGGGACATGCTGTCCTTCGGCGTGTGAGCCCCAAAGTGAGTATTTTCACAGAGGTTCTATCAGAAATCCAGGGCTCAGCTGTAGTGATGCTCCCAACCAGCTGCTTTGCAAGCTTGCCTGATTTTTCATAATTAAAAAAAAAATTCTAAGAAGCTGTGTGCGGCATATTTCACACTTAAGTCCCTATTTCCGTCAGTGATCCTGAGATGGAGCGTAGTTAATGAACTCGGGAACTCCTGTTAAAAGTCCCCAAGCAGCATGTGACACCAGAGCGTTGCAGTGACCTCCTCCGCCCGGCAGGCCTGTGAGGCTGTCATGAGTCTGTCCACCCCTGAGGTCGGGGGAGCAAATGCAGAACCAGGAACAGAATGTGCAAGAAGGAACCAGCGCAGGTGACACGATAGGGCATTGGATGATCCTGGTAATATCTGCACACTTCGCAAAATTAGGAAGAGGACACGGTGGAAAAGGAGTGAGAATGAGAATCCGGGAGGAGACCACATGCCTGTGGAAGTACGAACGCATCCGCCACGTGACCGACGGGGAGACTAGAAGAAAGCAAAGCTGGGGAGTGAGGCCTGGTTTTGAATGTACATACTTGCATTGCTGCTCAGAAAAAGAACTGCTTGATTCTTACGTCTAGAGCCAATGCTTGACTATTTCAGCAGCGACTGTCTGTGGGAAACCAAGTGTGCAGGGAAACCGAGGAACGGCCCAGCACAGACTTTTAACTGATGAACCGGGCCGTGGGTGGTGTGGCCAGCTCAGAGACAAATGTACGCTCTTTCAGTCAGTTGCTTTAAATCAAGTAGTTAGAACAGGAAGCCATGTGAGCCCCACGTGGGCCACACACACTCTCCCCAGCACAAGCCCCTGAGGAAGGAGTGTTCTCAGACCCTTGGGAGACCCATGCCACACGGCAGAGATGGTCCACGCGGCCCTGTCCTGGAGACCCGCGTGGGTTTGCTGGCACTTTCCGGCCACAATGTTCCTGTCCAGCACGCGTTCTTGGGTGTGCTTACTCCTTTCTCTGCTCTTCAAAGCTCGGCAAAACGTAAATAGGAAGGTGACAGATAGAAGCCTGAATAAACAGTAATTACATTAACTGTAAATCGACTAAATGCTCTAGAGAAGATGAAGATTGTCAAACTGCACCTGAAACACTTTCATACTCTATGCGGGCTAACTGAACATAATAAAATAAATAAATAAATAAAAATAAAAACAATATCAAAAAAACACTTGCATGTTGTTAAAATAATGCATATACTAAATGTCAGGGCACATAAGCTTGAAAGTCAGTACAAAGACACAGCACGAAGGCACGGACGAGTACATGCGCCTGGCTGCGCTGATACGGGATGGGGCGTTCAGGCTCCCACGGAAACAGAGGGGCAAGGAAATGAGTCGTCTACCAGGGAAAGGGCATGGACGCCGGCAGGAGGGGACAACACAGGGAGGGAGCGTGGCCCCGCTCCCTGAGCAGCTGGTCCCACGTGTGGTCCCGGTTCAGGCACCGCCTCCCCCATGCGGACGCCTCGCCCACCTCGGTCCTGCCCCACAGGTGCCCAGTTCCCGTTCTCGGACACACACGATCCCACCACGGCTTGAGCTGTGGTGCCAGGCGCTGCTGGTGGAGCCCAGGGGCCTCCAGCTGTAACCCCGTTCTCTGGGGGGCGAGCCCTGTGGAGCCAGCGCAATGCCCATCCCCCGAAAGATCTCCACACCCTATTCCCCAGAATCCGTGCGTGTGTTGTGTTACACGGGGAACAGGAATTACGATTATGGGTGCAACTAGGGCTAATGGGTCAGCCTTCGATGGGGAGGTTAATTATCTGGATTATCCAGATGGGCTCAACACAATCACAGGGGTCATAAATGGGAGGGACACACCCAGGGACAGCATCTCGAGAAACACTCAGCCGGCCTTCCCTGGTTTTGGAAATGGAAGGGCCATGAGCCAAGTAACTCGGGCAGCTTCCAGTGTCTGGGGCCTCCAGAGAAGAGCACAGCCCTGCTGACACCTCGATTTTCTCCTCTAAGAACTATCTCAGACTTCACGGCTGCAGGGTAGTAAGTGCAGAGGAATCATGTAGGCCACTGAGTCTGTGGTAGTTTGTGACGGCAACCACAGGAAGCCGAGAGGTCCCATCCTCAGGCCTGTAGTCTGTGTCTGCAGCAAGGACGACAGCCCAGACCCCCTTCCCTCGCCCAGAGCTGTCCTTCCTCACACTGGGCTTCCATGGGAGCCTTGCCCAAACCTGCAACACAGATTTCACAGAAGGCCCAGGGGTTCTGGACACAAGCGATCTAGTCCCTCCCCAAAGACAGGCTCATCAGCTTGACCTGCGATCCAGCTCACCGCCACTTAAATGACTAAGAGGACAATTCAAGGAGACTTAGAACACAGGAAGTTTGATCTTGGTGATTTGCTGAGTTGAGTTATGAAGAGAAGGGCCAGCAGCATATCCACCTGCAATTTTAGGACCTGCTTCCTGGGAAGTCCTACGGGACTCCAGACTCGTGCGTGTGGCAGAAAAGCAGAGAAAGGAGTAAGCACGGAGGGCTGCGTGGTGACAGGACTCACGGGGGCTGCAAAGCACCGAAGTAGAGCCGGACGCTCTGGCGTGAGGCCCCCGGGCTGGAGCCTGCCAGCCGTGCCTGCATGGACCGGTCTGTGCCAAGCAGGTATTCCAGGACTCAGGCCGTTACCGCCTGAAGAGATCACAACCACAGCACCTGGCTCCTCGGGCTCCTCGGGAATTGGGCGCCGCAGGGCACTGAAGCAGGTGCGTGCTGTGCCCGCGCCGCTCCCCTGAGCTGCCTCTGCTCTCGGCCGCAGCCGTGCCGGGCATCCTGTGTACGGGACGCAGCACCTGCCTCTCTCTGCTTCTCTGATCCCGGGCTACCTCTGGAGCCCCAGAGGCCAGCTCAGCCAGGAAGGGGCGCTACTGAAAGATCTCAGGAGGCCCATGGACGAGTTCCCCAGCCTGCGTCCCTCAGAGGCATCACCTCCCAGGTCGCAGGGGAATCGGGCCTCCGTGTCCAAGCAGCTCCCTGGGAAGATGCACCTGGACGGGCCTTTCCTCCTGTCGTGTTTGACTCCTTCCTCCTTCACTCCCACCACCTTTGCCCAACTCCCAGGTTGGCCAACCCGACTAGTGCCCGAGTGCTGGTCAGAGGCTCTGCTTTCAGAAGGCAAGATGCAGGCCAGCACAGCACAAGGAGAGGGCCACAGGCAGTCACACGCTGACCCGTGGCAGTTGGGAGCTCATCCCAAAGAGGGGCAGAGGGTCAAGGTGAGAAATAGATTCAAGTAGACCAGATGGCTGGGAGTGCTGAGAGCCAGACTTACGGGTTTGCCTTCATTATGGAGAGGAGAATCCAGAACAAGCCTTTAAATGAAAATGCTGGTCCACAGTCCCCAGCGTTGCCCTGAGGCTCCGTCTGTGCCACAGTGGACTCCTGGGGATGCCACGGGGTATTTTAAATTGAGAGAAATATGGTGACATCTGTCTGTAGAACTGTTAGCTTGAGGTCATTCTCTTCCACCAACCCTCACATTCATTCCCACGTTGGAGTGTCTTTGCTGGGTTTTCTCCAGTTGCTGGGGCAGAAAGATTTGTGCAGAAATGAGGACATGGGCGTGGCAGTCTGCTTCCACAGTTCAAGGAGTCATGCTACGCTCAAGGGGACGCAAACACATGTTAATCTTTGAACCCAACTACTTCATAAAAGGAACTGTCAGATATTTCCTTCGTCTTAGGGGCATCATGAAGAAAAGTTATTACAGCTCGAAGGGTGTCGTGGACTGAGGAATCGGGGGCCTCTGTTCTGGCGGATCAGTCACCTGTTACGTTGGGGAAAGGCCTTGTCATCCAGAGGCTCACAGGAATAAGGAGTATCTGTAGTACACTGAGGTTAGGCAGGGTGAACACAGCTATTCTGGGAAATTCAAAGAGACACCAGACAGAAGTGCATTCCACTATAAGCTCCCGATTAAAGAGGGAGAGAAAGAAAATCCCAGTGACCAGATGGGCTCCCCGGCACCCTGCAGCTGTGCGGCGGCCCCAGCCGGCCTCGCTCTGGGCCTCAGCATCTTTTCCACGGCCTTCCCAAGAGCCTCCACCACTGCTGTGGAGTCTGGGCAGGGGCGAAAACTCTTTCCCTCTGAGCTTTAGACGGTGTCGGACCCAGAGGAGAGGCCAAATCACCTCCCCATGTCAGGCAGAATGTCCTGCTGGAGTGACGGCAGAAGTGACCAGTGTTCACGGGGTGACGAAGCCTAATCTTTTCCATGGAGTTCAGAGCAGCTGGGGAGGGACGCTCCAAACTACCAGATAATTTATGGAGAGAACCATGTTTTCCCTATTGCATACATGCTTGTTTCCTCCTTCCTTCGTATCTGTAGCCAGACACACTCTGCCTTCACGTAAAGGACGCATGTTGCTCTAGTATTTGCTAATTCCAGTCACACTATTTTTTAAGTCCGTCTTGCTGTGACTGGCGTAAGTCCTGGCAACTTTTCACGGTATGGCAGCCAGTGAGAGTGGAATTTTTCGGTTGCCTCAACGTGCTCTGGATGGAGGAGGAAGGAGGCAGCAATGAGTCGTAGTGTTACTCGTCCAGGCGGCGACAGGGAGGTATGCGACCAGAAAGAGCATATGGAACTGTGAGCAAGATGGCGGCTTTGCATTCAGGAGCCTTCCCTCCGGAGCCCAGATCTCCGTCAGGAGGAACAGTGTAGTGGGGGCAGCTGAGGGGCCCCGATGTGGATGCCAGCAGCCGGGAACTCTGAGGCAGCTGGTGTTTTCAGCTTCTGATTTCAGCACACTGTAAAAATACGTTACGACCTTTCCAAAAAGGCATTTCCCTCCAACAGCACAAATGTTAAGAAATAAACTCTTCCTTGCTTACCCCATTTTTATTAACACAAAACAATGTGGATACCAGATTACTGACAGTTCCATTAAAAACCCAAGCACCTAAAATGAGAACATATCTTCAAGTTCACACACCCCAGCTGCCTTACACTGAAGCTGCTTATTGCCAGGATCAAAACTCTCTTTCTGGAAAACCAGGTTCCTTCCTCTTGGAGGTAACACATCCTGCTAAAAATGGTATTCATGAAGTAAAGCCTTCTTCCCAGAACAAAGCCAACTGTGAGAGGCAGGAATGTCATGGACCCGAGGCCCAGAACAGGCACCCTGCCAAAGACAGATGCGGATTTAAGTGCTTTTCTAGTTGTGTGCACAAAGTATGATAAGGAAAATCAAAGCAAAGTAGAAAAAACAATCAAAATGTGCTTGCCAGGTCTGTCCTTTGCAACCTATTTTATGGAAAGAAAGGAAAGAAGGAAGAGAGAGGGAGGGAGGGAGGGGGGAGGGAGGGAGGAAGGAAGGAAGAAAGAAAAGAAAGAAAGAGAGAAAAAAAAAGAAGAAAGAAAGAAAGAAAGAAAGAAAGAAAGAAAGAAAGAAAGAAAGAAAGAAAGAAAGAAAGAAAGAAAGAAAGAAAGAGAAAGAAAGACCAGAGAACCTGGTGAGGTTGCTGATGGGTCACTCAGCTTCTGGGCGGAAACACTTCCTAGAATTGGCTATTATTATTAAAGTGTTACATAAATATTTTCTGATTTTCTTCCTCCAGGCAGGTGACACTATTAGGTGGGTGTCAGATTTTCTGTGGCTTTTACCGAGAAGGCTCAGCGCTTTGGCTGAGATGGGCACATCTTGCTGGCTTTGCACTCTGAACACTCCTGAAAAAACACTCCCATTTTTATCTCCAGGAGACTTTTGGGTTGGTAGTAGCTGAAAACAGTCTGTGTTTAAGGCATATGTGATCTGGTTTATACCATCTTCCTTTATCAGTCTTATTTCCGGTGACTAACCATCCCCTAGGAGCTCCCAAATACAGTATTTACCCTTGTTTTGATTAAAAGGAATGGTATCACCCGGTTTCAGGATTTGCGCATACCAGCTTGGAGGAAAGCACTCTCCCAGGGCTAACCCCTGCTCCATCCCTCCACATAAGTCAGGGATTGCCTCCTGATTCTTAAATGTGCAGTTTAAAAACTGGAAGGCTGGAGGTGCCGGAAGGTCAAACCAGGTCAAAGGAGCCACCCCTTGCATTTCCAGGCTACATATAAATATTTCCTCAAGGAAACCATTGTTGAGAGTGATTTCCAGATAATATATCGTTAGCACCCAAAACTGCTCCCACAATATTGTAAAAGGACAGCATGTGCTGGCGCCAGCCCAGGGCTGGCTCAGGGGCTGAGTGGAAGCAGCAGCTGGGGGCTCCACGGACCACAGTGGACGAATCCACCATGAAATGTCTAACCATCACCTACAGCAACCACGGCCCAGCCCCGTTTGTCAGCATCCTCTGAGAAAACCAAGCAGCCACCTGGTGTCAGGTTGATGCGTCGGACGCCTTTCATCCAGAAAGATGTCATCTTGACTGGGACCCGCACCATTCCAAAGTCCAGCCTCAGGCAGCCAGCTGGGTTTCCACTTTCCTTGAATTTAATGACCTGCTTCAGCCGCTGAGGCAGTAACCACATTATTTAACAGGTGGCATCCCAGCATTTTCCTTACCCTTCCCGCGTGCTAGAGCGTGTCTGCCTCCTCAGCCTCTCTTTGGTGAGAGGTCAGGTTGGATGTTTCAAAGAGGGCAAATGCCAGACACCACCAAAAGTGCCTCCTGCAACCAAAACCACAAGTCACCCGGAAACTCCCGGGTCCCTCGTGCTGTCCTGGGGCACACACACCCATTTTTACCTGCAGCAAGTATCGTCAGAAATTTAGGGACTAGGCAGCCCCAGCACACACTTGTATTGCTGAGAAATACAAATGAGCGTGTGTCCGTGAAGATGCAGGTGATCCCTGCTCTGCAGAGCATCTTGGTGCCAGGGGACGTGTCAGCAGCGTGAAACCGCCAGGCAGATTCTGAGTATTCGACTTCAGGTTGCTTCCTGAGATGATGTTTTCCTATTGTAGGGCAGTGGCTCAATCTGCTAAAGATATTGTCTAAATTTTAACAATATAAAGACATTCTTTGTCATTGAATACATTGTCCTCTTTTCCTGATTCCACAGGATGCTAAAAATTTCCTCCTTAGATAAACACTTCACTCTGTAATGTTGTAATACTTTTTAAAGTTCACCCACACTCACCTCTAAGGAAGGGTAGAAAATAAATGCTGAGAAAGCATCCCCTTGACAGAATCCACCCTCTTTTCTCCACCAGACGATCCGACCGACAAGAAGAGATTAAGTCAACTTCATGTTTGTTACACAGATAATAAATGACTGAGTGAATTAATTACGATGACCAGGCATGCCCTGCTAATTCATTCAAAGTATCCCCAACAAACTGTATTCACAGCCCATAATTCTGAACCCATGAGTCCAAAGAAAACAAGTCAATAATTTCAAGTTTCTATTTGGAGACTTAGGTCACAAACATGAAACAAAGAAAGAAAAGTAAAGGTGCACAATATGACCATTGTAAGCATTTCGCAAATGCGCGTTTTCTCTGCTTAGGAGCAGAAAGTAGGGAAAATGGCATCCCTGATCTTTTCTCTAAATAGCATGAAGTTCATTTCTATGTCTTTTCAAGATGTTTACACATCCCAGCATTTTCAGAAATCTCCTTTGGTAGCCTAGATAAGGCTGTTCACATGTTTGCTACATCCGACCTTCCAGTCTGTCAACCTCAAGTTATGTCCATAAAAGTGGAGCATTTTTAAACTTGCTGGTCTCTAATGACTTTGAACCCTGACTTTCTGCAGACAGTGAGGACCCAGGGTAATTCTTCTGGCACCAGATGAAGTACTCATAGTGGAGTGTTTACACATTTAATACTTGTAAAATGTTCAACTATAAATACCATTTCCCACAATAATCATACAATTTAGGAAAGCGAGCATAGTTTAAAAGTCCTATGGGGTTTTAAATAACCCTTTATGCTTTAATAAAGAACATCAAAGCTCAAAATACCTTGATACAACCAATTATCTTTTTGTTTCTCACATTAAATGTCTAATGATGTTTTCTTAATTGATAAATGTTGATTCCAAAGATGAAATGTCCTTTTGGTAAGACTTCAAAAACATTAGAGGTCAAACATGCAGATGCATATTCACAGCAACCCAAAACTGAAAAAAAAGAGTGTCCATCAACAGAGGAACGGGTAAATAAAACGTGGCATACCCATGCAACGGGATATTGTCTAGGCACAAAAAGGAATGAAGCACTGACCCAGGCTACCGTGTGGATGGACCTTGAAGACATGATGCTAAGCAAAAGAAACCAGGCACAAAAGGTACATACAGTATAACTTCATTGATATGAAATGTCCAGAAGGCAGACTGAGGTGACTGCCAGGGGCTGGGGCAGCAGGAAAGGGGACTCCTCTTAAAGGATGTGGCTTCCTTCCATTTGGTGAAAATGTTTTAGAACTAGACAGGGGTGGCAGGTGCACAGCACTGCAAGTGCACTAAATGCATTTTATTCACTTTAAAGTGGTTAATTTTATATTTTGTGAATTTTATCTCAATAAAAAATAGGAAAAACATAGAGGCCTTGAATTGGAAAGATCATAAGGTTATCCCAAGGGCAGAGGTCACTAGCCAGGTGGAGAGTCTGCCAGACGGAGAGGAAGGACACAGGCTCGACCACCGACCAGCAATGCCTCCCAGCACCACAGCTTGCTCCTCTGTAAAATGAGACTAATAACATCAGCCCTTCAAGACTCATGCACGGTGGTGAGTAAGACAGGATAGAAGTGCACATAGACACTTGCACTTTTAAACCTTAGAATCCTACAAACAGAGTTATAAACATGCAAACATGCATACATCCAAACATGGCACTAGGGGATCATCATTTTTGAGAAAAGAGTATATACACAATTCAGAATATTCTCCTCTCAATTGTGCACTGGGTAATACTTGCTTTCAGGAAAGTAGGTATTTGTGGGATTGCAACTTGTAGACAATACTAAAATAACTTCTTCATCTAAAGCTTTTTCATGGATACAAAATAACTTTGATGTATTTTAGAAGGCCAATGGAGCACTATTAATGATTGTTTGAGAACAATATTGACTCATACTTGTGTCATCTTCCAATAGTTTGAGACTTTTTCCATGGTCATGGTCATTAGATGTAATAAATCCAAAATCTTAAGACTGAAAAACACGTGGTTTTGGTTTCTAACCATTTACATATGTCATACCAACCATTTGCAACTTGGATGAGCCTGTATTTAATGCTTAATAGACACACTGGAGAGAATAAGGAAAATATGTACTGGATTAGTTTTAAAATTTCCAGAAGACCAATGCAAATAGTTAAGCAACAAATGAAGGTCTTTTGATGGTGATGACAATGATGATGATGATGATGGTGGTGATGATGGTGGTGATGATGGGGATGATCATGATGATGATGATGTTGGTGATTGTGGTGATGAAGGTCTAAAAATGGTCTGAAAAATGTCTGAGAACACACCTTTTCACAACATGCTTCAGTTTAAATAAAGCAGAAAGAATTCAGGGCTGAGAGAATGAAGCAGTTGCATAGTTTGGGGCAAGTCCCTTCACTTCTCAAAGTTCAGAGTCTTCATTTTCTGTAAAAGGGAAAATAACAACACTTCACGCTGCCATGAAAAAAGCTGAGTGAGACAATATGCAGGCAGGAACAACCATTTCTATACCACCACTCTAAATGCATTACAAATAATAACTCATTTAAATGTCTTAACAACAAGCGGGCAGGGGCTATTATTATCCCCTGATTTTACAGATAAGGAAATTGATGAAGAGAAATGATCTGAATTATCCACGGTCACACAGCAAGTAAGAATGAAGCTGTGATTTCAACCCAGGCCATTAGACTCTAGACTCTGTGCTATCATCCATCATGCTATAGATAGAGGAGGAAAATATATATATATATTTACACATATCTAAATAATGTTATAGATACATATAAAATATATGTGTGTGTATATGTATATATCATTCACTTTAAGATTAAATTGCCCACAAATTATGGTTTTTATTATAATTTATCCCAAATCTACTTGGAACAACAGAAGAAAGATGCCAAATTTGGGTGGTCTCCTTAATTTCTCTCATTGGCAAGGACACAGACATGCACACACAGAGCCATATAGGCAAAAAGCTAAAATATTTACAACAGATTTGATTAGCTTCTCTTGTGCACATGGTTACTAGAGTTTGTTTTTCTGAATGCACACAAATACCGTATTTACTGGTGTCTGTTTAAAGCTACCCATGAATATCTTGAATTCTTGTCTTTATATCTCATTTTATTTTATAAATGGCAGATGTAGCTTTGACCATCTAGTTAAATCACAAAACTCAAGGTACTTGAGGCCAAAGCAAAGTGTCATTTCTTTCAAGAGACATAGAAGGTGGTGGACAATACCCCGAGCCCACAGTGCTGCCATCTCAAATAGAAGCCTGTGAGTGGAGGAAGAAGAGCAGACAGTAATTGCCACCCAGCCTCGCATTCCATGCTCCCTTCTTCAGGGGTGCCTGATGGCATGACGAGCTCTCAGGAGAGATGTTAGAGGGGAACTGAGGCCGATTTCTGGGCAGCATCCAGCAGAGCTGCTGGGACAGGCCTCGGGGCATCTGGGCTGTATCAGCAATTGCTTCAGTAGAACCTGCAGAAATAAGATAATGAAAGATGAGTGAATGTAGAAAGATGAAGGTATTTAAACTCTTCTCTAAATAGTCTGGTTATAGACTGAGATACCCTCTGCCCTTGGGTGTGGTAGACCAGCAGTACATATATCTGAGGTCTGGTGGCATTTGAGAGACACCAATCATGGGGCTGCATTTCTGGAGGGGTTAGTGACTCCTGAACCAGCCGAAAGGAGCTGTCTCCATGCTCAGCCACAGCAAGGCCTAGACTCCTGACCCCCAAATTCATCCTGATGGTCCCTGGAAAGATCTTGCAGGAGACAGAAGGATAGCAAGCATTCTATGATGACCCTGGGGGAAATACTTGAGTGCCTAGACCCAACTTATGGTTTATAGCACACACTTTTAAATGTAAATTTATTTTATGATACTAAAAGAATTATAAACAAATAAAATCTTTGGCTTTAATCAAGGAATTTGAGAAATATACAATTCCTTTGAGTATAATACATGCATATTTGCCTCATAGAAACACATCAATTGTACTCACCCAAAATTCTTAAATGACACAATAGAATTACTCTAAATTTACTACTAGAATAACAGAATTCTACTAAATGTTCTCTAAATCTCCAAATATGTTTAAAGAAAACATGTGTTGCATAAATCATGGTAAAAGAGAAACCAGCATGTGCTCCCAATCTTACTTGAATATTTCTTCAATTGGACCGCATAATGTTGGTTTAGAAGATGTACATCATGTGGAATCAATCTCACAACTTATTTGGAATCTTCTCAAAAATGGGATATGCCAATCATTTAAGAGTTTAATTCGGAGCAATAAAGTGGAATACCACCAAACGTATACATATTTAATTAGGAGAAGGCATCCTCGGGACTCATCAAGGAGGAAAACAGCTGTTGAAGGAGAAGGGTGACTTCCATGGAGCCACCAGCTGCTGGTTTCCAAACCACATCGGTGCGCGCATACCTCATGTTGCCACCCTTCAGAGAGAAGACACACCACCCAGAGGGCTCTCCTGGAGCCTCTGCCTGTGTGTTCGCAACCACGCCTTCCTCCAGCTCTGCCACAGCAGTCTCTGGACAACTGCTTTTGGAAACACTTGAGTCTGCTTTGGGCCATTTGGATTTTGCATCCATATCTGTTCTCCTCAGTGTTGGGACCTGTTTGATGATTTGTTGCCATTTTGCCCCCAGGGGATCTTATGAACTCCTGAAGAAGCCCTGCCCATCACCATCCACTGGTGTCTTGCTCATGTGAGGTCCAGCCTCTGGGGCTGCTGCTGTCGAGGTTTCGTAAGGGAAGCAGCAACAAGTCACCCCCATCCCCTCATGAACCCGCAGAAATAAAGGCTGGGGATTCTCGTCTTAAGCAAGAATCATGATAAAGGAGGCATTGCCAAAAAGTAGTCTCTGAGGGCTGATTGTCAGGAGCCTGCATCTCTTTGGAAACACCCACAGCTCCGAGCTACCTTCTGATGCTTAGAGCAGGTGGCATTGCCAACTACCCACCGAGCACGTGTGGAAATACCGGTTATGGAACAGAAGGCATGCCTGAACTTGGGCTGATCCAACAACAGAGGATGAATGAACTCCACCCCTGAGAGCAAGAGGCAGGGGTATGATCATTTCTGACTGAGAAACTGAAGTTTTTGGCTTAGGCTCACAAATGTGCACTGGGTTGCTCACATCTGCCAGCACGGCAATGACAGAAACACACCTGTATTTCTTCTCTTAGATCCTGATATTTCAGTTCTGGAGAACCAGGGCTCCACACAGAGGTGCTCTCAACATTAGCTTATTTATTAAAGAAAGGTTTAAACGTAACCAGTGTTGAACTGGTGTGGGGTGGGGATGTTGAGAGGAGTCGAAGGAGTGGAAGTGACACCCCCAATACCCCGTGATCCGTGCGTGTGCTGGTGTGGGTGCACCAGCCGAGCCAGCGTGATGTCCGGCAGCCTTGTAAGCAGAACCGGGCACGACACAACAGTCTGGGACCATGACAGGAGACAGCGATGAGGGTTGGCAGAGAGCCTGTGAAAGCCCTCCGTCTGCTCAGTCCGTCTTCCCCAGACATGCACAGAACGCCTCCTCCAGGCCGGGTGAGTGCCAGGGGCCGGGAGGGCAGCGGACAGGACACACTCGGCCCCACTCGCACAGAGGTGCAACCGATTCTCCAAGAAGAGTCATAAAGAACATGGTTAACAAGGGTGTGACAGCTGCGAGGAAAATAGGACAGGCGGCTCCGACCTGTGAAGCAGGGGGTCCAGGAAGCTTCCCGCAGCAAAGGACATTTAGGTCAAGGCACGAAGTCGAGCAGAAGTCACCTGAGGACAGAAGAAACGTGTGTGCTCGAGTGTCTGCGTGTGGATTTGGGGCAAGGAGGGTGGAGCTCGGGATGCAGAGTGTGCCCACTAAACTGTCCAGGAGGCCCAGGGGAGGGGACGAGGCGGGAGGAACAGGCACAGGGAAGACGCTGTTGGCGCTTCCTCGCTTCTGTGAGGGGAGTAGGAAGACACGGCGGTTTGCGTCTCAAGGGTGGCTTCCTGAGAGCTGTGTCTCCAGAAGTCACACCTGGCTACTTTGTGCTTATTGAAACAGAACATGAGGATGCGCACATGCAAATCAGTTGAATGTTGACAGCATGTTAATGGGTCCATGGCAGATGCCTCACAACGGATGGCCGTTTGCCATCTCATCTCCCTTCTGAGAGTTTAGGAGAGTTCTGCATCCCTCACAGAGAAGCTGTTTTCCAGCCTCCCTGTGGGGCAGGGGGGAGCCCTGTGCTGGAGGGGGAGGGGGTCGGGCACCCAGGGCGGCCTCTTCAGCCCTTCCCTGATGGATTAGGTCGTGGCGCCCCAGCTCTGCAGACGTTGCGGTAAGCCACGGTCCCCGAGGCGTGGCCCAGCGGGAGCAGGAGTGGGCTTCCTTGTTTCCACCAGGCGGCGTCACAGAGCTCCTGTCCTTGTGCACAGACCTCACCAGATGCCCTTTCCCTGCTTTCAGACCCCACTGTTTGCTGTGGTCGAGGCACGATGGAGTATTGCACACTTGTACCAGAACTGGAATTCTTATGAGCAGGAAAGGCATTTTGAGCCTCAGCCACACGAGGGAATCAGGTGCGTGAATGTGGCTGACGAGAAGGCGCCCAGAGGCAAGTTCCCCTGGAGTTAAGGGTGTCCAGGCGCTGGCTCCTGCCCTCACCTGCACCGCAAGACCTCTAGTCTCCACCACGAGTGTTTCTGAAACCCCCCGCGATGTTTGCCTTTTCCTCCCTCCAGCGTTACACAGCTGGAGGCTCTGGGGGCGAGCAGTGGCAGGCATGCAGCCCTCTGGGCACAGGTGAGGGCTGGCATGGGTGCTTGGAGGCCTCCCCAAGCCGAGTAAACACTGAACTCCACTCTCAGGTGGACACTTGCTTGCACAGAGCGTCGAAGGTGCGCTTGCTGCTTCTGCCTGCCCGGGGCAGTTTCTGAAGAATGAGCTGTGATGCTCACCGGCACGGTGCTCACAGGAGCCCATGGAGAGCTGGTGTGGGAGAGGCATACCTTTCCGTCCACAGCAAGACGGGCCGAACCAGACTCCCGGAGAGCACACCTCCAGTCCTCCTAGAGGTTTGGATCCCAGAGGTTGTGGTCCACGTGCAGGTGGAAATAGCCTGTCCACGCCTGTCCCACAGGAGGAGGCAGCCCCCTGAGCCCCCTGAACCCTGTGGGGTCTCCCAGGTCAGGCCCTGAGCGATAATCACGGGCCAGCCTTCCTCCCAGTACCCACTCACCTGTGAGGTTCTGGCAAGTTGCATCCGTCAGGTGGGGGTTCTTCTAGGTGACAACTAGGGCTCATTTCAAACATAAGCCATTCTACTCAAAAGTGGACTCTGAGAAAGTTTAAGAAATGCATAGCACTTAGATATTCCCTCATCTTCCCAAAACTGCTAACTTTGGGATTCGACTGTGTGGTCTCCAACAGTATCATGTGTCCGTGTGCATCTCCGTGGCCCCACAGCTTTCTCAAACAGACAGACCCCTCTCTTGCAGACACAGACACATTTACCTCTGCACCCCTCACACTCTTCTTTCTGCCTCTTCAGATTTTCCACACCCAGCACTATTCCCTTGTACACCCATGTTTTTATAAGGTTTCAGAAAGAAACATGCATATCACAGTCCTCTTTGTGGGATAGCATGAGCTATTAAACCATTGGCCAAAAAATGACATATTACATAATATTGTTACATCATGGGTCACTGATACTCGGTCCTAACATCGACAATCCACAGATGGAATAAAAGCATGAAAACCATCTTAACATTTAAAAATTCTACCCACTAATTCATCTTGCCAACTGCAAAATGACCTCACTTAGTGGCAAATCTCTCCAACGCAGTCTGTGGTGCACCAGTGACTCAGGGAGCAAGGGTGGAAACCAGGGCCACAGCCACAGAGTAAAAATCACAAGCTGGTGTGTCCCTCACTCCTTCTGCAACAAGAAATTGCCCTTAAGCAAAAGGCAGTTACTGCTTCTCTCTTTTCTGCTGGCTTCCTCAGGGACACATTCTGATTTTAAGACTTGCCTCCCACAAAACATGTACTTTGTTTAGTGCTTAATTTGTGCCCAAGTCAGAAACCCAGGCCCCTTCTGCATCCTTGCTGGCCACACCCACTAAGTAACTACATCCTGAAGATGGTTTCTCCCCAAATATCCCATTAATTCTCTGTTATCACCACCGTGATTCTGATCCTAATAACATCCAGCCCAGAGGCAGAGGTGGATTATCCATGAGGCTCAAGAAGGTTAAATATTAAGACTTCTCACCTGGTGTGTATGTGTGCATGTGTCTGTGTGCATATGTATGTGTGCGCATTAATGTGAGTGTGTGTGTGCACGTGCGTGTGGGCGCACATGTGCAAGCATGTGTGTGCATGCATGTGTGTGCATGTGTCTGTGTGTACATGTGCGCGCATGTGCAAGCATATGTGCGCGTGCAAGCGTATGTGCGCGTGCATGCATGCATGTGCGTGTGTGCACATGTGCACATGTCTCTCTGTGCACGTGCAAATGTGTATGTGTAGGCATGTGTGTGCGTGTATGAGCACGCACATGCAGGCACTTTACTTGCAGAAGTTAGGTGTTGTCACAGCAAACACTGAAGACTGCTGTGTCTCCTGCTATGTCAGGTGACATTGGGTGACACTGGGCATCGTTGGGCATCCCTTGCGGTTTGCACTGGGGCGTATCCAGTCCTGACTGCACGGTTTCTACTGCTTCTGTGTCAGTGTCACCACTAGTGGTCCTGGTCCGGGAACAGCCCCAGGAATACACCTGCTTCCAGCCGTATTGATGCCAAAATGAGTACTTCCTAACCCATTCTGTACCACAGTTTTGATTCTTCATTTCTTGTAAAGAGGGCCCTCAAAGCCTCATATGTTTTAGGTCCCCCCCACCCTGCACCTGCATGATCAGCCCTATCGCCATGGCTTCTACCTGGTCCCCCGTCCTGGCTGGCCTCTCCAGCCTCCACACACCCAGAGTCGTCTTTCTGTGATGAAAATCTCACCTTGCCCTCTTTCGCAGCCCCTCAGGTTCATTGATTTGTTCGCTATCCAGACTCCTTCAGCTGGTGCACAATGTCCTTCAAGGATGCGGTTTCTGCCTTTGTTCTGTGTCACATCCTCTTCACACCGGGAGACCCCCCCCCCCCCAGGGGACTCGGCTCTCACCTGGTCTAGAAAACTAGGGAATACTGGGGTCTGGGTGGTGCTCTTTCGATTGGAGGCCCCTGAGTCTACAATGCATCTCAGGCCTTCCTGAGAATCAAGCTCGGTGTCTGCTTGCTAAGTGAGCCCCTCTCCCAACTTGTGTGCCTCCACATGAGCTGCTCGGGCACACCCCTCCTGCCCCACTCGGAAAGAGCGGGCAGGCGAGATGCTCAGGCCGGGGAACCAAGTAGGTGGTGAGGGGTCTGAAGAGTGTTTAAGGGGGACAACTAAAAGGTAAATCTGATATTTATATCTGGACTTATTCATAGCGTAACCACTGTACCTCCTTTCCCAGGACCCATCCCAGTCTGTGGCCACGGGGCAGTGGATGTTCACAGCCAGCCTCAGTCACGCTCAGCACTGTCCCCGTCCAGGTGATGAACGGCAGCCCCGGCTTACACACCACGGGCACACACACCCTGCTAACTCACACGGAAATAGAGACACATCCGTCACTCTATCATCATCATTATTACTGTTGGTATCCTGAGTGTGCACATTATTTAAAACAACTTAATTTTACATAAAAATCACTTTAATAAACCACAGCAGTATTAGAATGTTTAAGAAATAAGATGTGGTGAACATGAGAAACATAGTAATTTCGGCTCCCTGGAAGGAAGCATTAAAACCCATGAGCATAGGACAAGTTTGGACCATCTCGTAAGAGACCATAATTATAAGTCCTTTAATTATAAGACAAAGAGCCAAAACTTTAACTGTGACACAGAGGAAAGCTATGCCTTTTTTTTGACATCTGCCTTTCTACTAAAAAGTAAAAGCTTTCCCTAAGCTTTTGGGGAAATCAGGACAACACAAAAAATCATAATCACAGAATAATGCAGGATGTGTAGGTTGGTGCACGGTAAATGTTCCGATTATTAAACATGGGTTCTTCTACCAACAGAAGCTGTAGGTTATAGGCCAAAATCGCTCCTTTTATCTCTCCCAGGCCCATCATCCAGCCTGACCACAGCCTACTTGAGCCCAGCCTGGTGGCAACTAACTCCTTCTGCCTCTTCCCCACAGCCCTGGTGACTTTCCCCACATGCACTTCTCTAAAGATAAAAAGCAAGTCCCAGCCACAAAAAATCACATTCTTGTCAAATGTCTGTGTATTTCTACCAAAGATAGAAGTATTATTTTCTTCTCAGTATTCCAATTCTGAAAGTGATGAAAGTGATAAGCTCTGAGAACAGTAAGGACTAGAGATGGGCAGAGTCTATATGCAGAAAGGGCGCCATGAGGCCTGGGACTCCTCTAATGCAGGTTCCCCTGCGGACTCTGGCTAACACTGCGTTCCCTGAAACACCTGCAGAGTGAGGAAGGCTTCTTTGTCCAAGACGCAGCTGAGGATCTGTGCTATAAACTGTGAGGAATAAGAAGTGAAAAACACACTGTTCCTACTCTCCAAGATCTTAATATTTAATCGGGCAAAGTTAAACAAATGCATAAATTATCGTACCACAAACCACAGTATAAAGACCTTAAAGAAAACTGAAACACCCTTCAAAGTAGCATTTTTAAACAAATGTATGTTCCTCAAGTTATTGGAAAGAAACAGCGGACGGGGATCTGCTTCCTGCTGAGAACATCGGAGATGTGAAACGCACCAGCAGGGGCAGCTAGAAGGGCCTGGTGGTGTGGTCAGAGCCACAGAGGTCAGGAACTCGTGCCCCACTCACTCTAGAAACTGGCGGACGTGCAGTGAAATAACGAGAGACACACCATGTCTGTATGAGTGGCATAATATGGCAGCTCGCCCGCACACACATCCGTCTCGCCCTGAACATGGAGGGTGCCTGGAAGCAGCGACACCCCAGTGGCCGTGAGCACGCTTGAGGCCCAGATGTTGACTTCTAAGTTCCCTTCTCCATGAGAAGCCCACAGGCTCCGTGGAGAAATGACCGCTTCTAGGACCAATCAGGATGGAAACGTACACGATGAGCCCAGAACTTCTTGTAATGCTGGAAAGTGAGGATGGCGGTCAGTCAGTGGGACACAGGGGGCTACCACCAGAGCCCCAGTGGCCCAAGCTGGACCAGTTAGCGTAACAGAATAAAGTCGTACTGCACTATAACCCAGATATAAACACCCCTAAGTCCACACTGACATAAACTCATGATTGAATAAGCAAATAAAAGGGAGACAATAGACAAATCTGTGCACGAGAATTCTGAATAACTTATGTAAATGCTCCACTGATAAGGGAAACCACCAGCCTACACCCCAAGTGTGGCCGTGCGCAGTGCCCCTTTCTAGAGGACAGTCCAGAGTTTTTACAGTGGAGACACCTGACACACACCTTCCTGGCCTTCTGGTGAGACTCAGGGGGCAAGAGGGTTTATCACTTGATTAACTTTGTAGCCCCCCAGGTCGGTATGTGTTCAGTGTGAAGCTCCTACCCCCGAGAACTTTCTTCCTCTTATTATCTTCTCAGTGATTCAATAGAGAAATAAACTTGAGCCATTCCTGCTGTGGGAACCCAGGAGAAGTTATGCATGAGCTCAAGAAATCTTGTGGTAGACAGGACGGGTTCTTCGGCTCACAGAGAGATACAAGGTGCTTAAAATGCATGTGTGTTGTTATTGGTGTAGATGTTCTATTTCCTCACTCTATATGGGGCAATTTCTTGTATCAGCTTCTATTAAAAATCAGTTCTGGAATCGTGCTCTGACTTAAATAAACTTTAACAAAGAGGCTTGCACTGGTGTTCAGGCCTGTCCCACAGCAAGGACTCAGACGGATGCTCTGGGTGGAGATGGTACCCTGGTCCTACAGCCCCAGTACCAGTAGGCTGTGCTCAGCTAGCAGACAACCAAGGACTCCGGGATGATGGAATAACTTCCATTCCCACCTGCATGATTGTGTAGCTGTGACCTGGGTGGCAGGTGGGCCGAGGGGCTGCTCGGGGATGCCCCACAAGCCTGCCCGTGCTGGGACCCTTGAGGACACGCCTCAGCCCGGAGCAGGGACGCAGGGCCTTCTGGCACCCATGCCTTGCAGGGCCTCCCACTGGAACTGGCACTCTCTCCCACATGCAGCCCACGGCCCCGGAGGGTCGCAAGATGCAGCCTTCTGGAGGGAGGCTACACTCTTCGGGCAGCAACGGGCAGAGAGGAAGGATAGAACCATCCGCTACGGACTCTAGAACCCAAGCACAAGGTTTGGGTTTCATCCCATGATACATGCAAAGTTATTCAAGGGTTTAGAATGAGGATATGATAAAAGCAGAGGCTGAAGACACTCAGTCTAGAAGCTGATTGCAAGAGAAAAGATAAAACTATCAAAACACCCCTGTGCCCTAGCCATCAAAATCAGTTATAGATGTTTCTCAAATTATTTTAAGAGATGATACCTAACTAGCTAAAAACTAGAACCTTGGACTACTCAAACATGACTGTCTCACAGAGGCCCAAAGTGCCCTCAGATGTGGGCAATGGGAGGGGAGGTGTGGGGCCCAGAGCGTGGTGTGGGGAGTCCGTGGGGCCCGCTTCCCACCCTCAGAAATAGAAGAAAACACACTGTCCTGGGAAGATATTCATCCTGACTTGAAATGTACTGCTAACAAAATATATTGACTTCCAGCCCTAAGTAAAAGTCTTCTGTTATCTCATTAAAACACAGAAATTACACACATCAGGTCTTTGTCAGAAAAGATAATGATTCAAGGTCTGAGGGTCTCCCAAGAGCATGGCCCCACAGGGCCACAGGCTTGGATCAGGTGGGGACACTGTGCCAGCCATCACAGTCAAGAATACTGTCTGGGTAACTGTTCTAAATAGCTAATACAGACTGAAAACTTTTTTACATATGGAATCCAATGAATTAAAAGTATATTGTGAAATGTTCTCTGCAATTGATCCTGTTACCCTCCGTCTCTGTCCCTCCTCTCTTTCCCTGTCTCTCATTAAAGGAATAGTGCTTATGGTGCATGTATTCTCTAAAGATAAAGCCCCACTTGTTTAAGGGATGGAGCACTGGGTGTTCTACACAACTAACAAATCATGGAACACTACATCAAAAACTAATGATGGACTATACGGTAGCTAACTGAACATAATAAAAAAAATTTAATCTAAAAAAAACCACTACATAGAAAAAAATTAAAATGTGATGACTTAAAAAAAGGGGGGGAGGTCGAGTGCCAAACTTGAGTCTGCAGTTGGCTTTTGTCCTGCCTTCTGCAGCAGGGGATGGAGAGCAGGGGGCAAGACGTGCTGGCGGAGGGGCTGACACATCTCCCGCCTGAATCTAGACACTCACCGCAGGTTGCTAACTGCTGCTTCATCCAAATCAGGCCTCTCTTTAAAATACTCATTTGTGGGGGAAGGTTAGTTTTGGTTCATATTCATTTTGATTTTCTTTATTGTTATTTTTGGGGTGGAATTTCTTCCTGAGCTGAAGGATGATGACAGTGTGGGGGAATATTTGCTAAGTTGTTTTGTTTTCCACTCATACTCATATTAAGAAATATATTGGCTTTAAAGCATTAAACTTTGACTGACTTGATTCTTTTGCTACTTTTCCTCTGAGACAACAATAATGCAAACTGTACTCTAGACTCTCCATTTTAAATTCCCTTATTGTGTTCATCTCTGATGTGCCCTAGCAAACTAGCAGAAGCCTGGTCACCTCCAAGGGGCAGAGCAAAACGGCCTCCAACCCCAGGTCCCACCCCTCACACGGAGCCCGTATAGCATGGGGTTCTGCTGTGGCAGCAGGACCTCACCAGTGGGAAGCTCTGTCCATTTTCCAAGTCTGGACTCTGTTCCTCACTCAGCTGGTTGTTATTAAGGCCTTTGCAGTAGCAGCAAGAGATTAACCACAGCCAAGTCTCTGAATCCTGACACAGACAGCCAAAATCCAATATGCCACATCCAAAAGGAGGTGAGAAGAACAGGAGGGCATGTGGTTTCCATGTGCTCACTCGTCTAGGACTCTACAACACCATTTCGAGATAGACCAAACTGTTCAAAAATCCACAGGGTGATGTGCATTTAATTTAAGTAACATCGGTGAGTCTTAGGGATGATAATGGCTTTTCCAATTCGGTAAGAGGGAGTCAGTTCATAACAAGCTAATGCAGCATCACAGAAAGGAGAGCCCTGGGGTGGAAGCTGGAGCACGTCTCTGACAGCCATGTAGGAGCCAATCTTGGGTCCAGTGGGGAGTCAAGCCTGGGTCACTTCATCCATCAGGTTTAAAATATACAAAGCAATGAAAATGAAAGGCTGCACTTTTGTACCCACGGCAAGTCAGGAAGGCTGCTTGGCGGTTCCAGAGGAATGTTTCTGGCTTATGGTCCCTGGGAACCGGGGTGACTCCTTCAAATGGCAAGCACTTCAAATACTTGCTGGAAACAAACAAGGAGACACAGAGCTCCTTCTTGGAAGCTGCTGGTCACATCAACTGCTGCTAGCTCGCCTTCCCTTCCCGCTCGCGTGGAGCTGCAAACCACATTCAACAGTGCGGGCGTACCACACTCGATTTAACCCTTCCACTTGCTAGCCACGGCGGTCATCCACTCTCTGCTGTTGGAAGCAACACGATAATGATCGATAGTATACAAATATTTTCTTATTTTACCATGTTTTTCAGAAAGTAGTTTCCATTTCTGCCCTCATGACAAACTACATTTCCCGGACTGTTCTCTTCCTGAAAACAAAGTGCTAAATGCAATTTGAAAATCATCTTTTTAACTGCCCTGCTGAGCTGGCCAGAAAGTAAGGAGCCCTCAGTGGCCCAAACCTAAAGTGTACACGGGGACCTAGGGAAGTAAGAGAGGCTGGGGCAGCCCCCGGGCAGCTGACAAGCTCTAAAGAGACAATGGGCTCTTGCAAGTACTGCTCAGGCATGTCTGCAAAGAAGACGTCTAAGAAGTCTAAGAAAGGAGCTGAGGGGCCACCACTTCCTCACCTTGAGAAGCAGGCTCTTTTGGGCATCCAAACAACCATGCAAGAGGGGAACCCCCACGCCCGCCCCCCAGAGGACCTGCAACCACAAGCCAGGTCTTCACCACACTGAGCCTAGATTCAGACCAGTTCCAGCCAGGAAATCCTTCAGACCAATGCTGGGTTGTGGGTCAGGCTTTGTCTTGACTGATTAGAGTTTTTTAGATTTCATTTTGTCTAGTTGACCTATCAGTTACTGAGAAAAAAGTGCTAAGATCTGGCCCTGGTTGTGCAATTATCTATTCCTATTTTTAATTTGGTCAGTTTGGCTTCATGTGTTGGGGGGTCTCTCATCAGGCACCTGCACCTTTGTAATTGTGTTGACTCCCTAATGAAGAGAAGAGAATTTCATCATTGCAAGCTTGTCCTTTATCTCCAGCAGTGCTCACCACGTGGAAGGTTCTTTTCTTTGACATCAACACACTTACTCCAATGACTTCCTCTCAACATCTGCATGGTCTATTTTTCCAACACTTTATGTTCGACCTATCTGTGTCTTCTTGTTTAAAGTTTGTCTCTGTAGGCAGCATATAGTTTGTACTTGCTTTTTATCCACCCTGACAATCTCTGCCTTTTATTTGGAGTGTTTAGGCCATTAACTTTTAATGTAATTACTGATGAGATTTAAGGCAGTCTAGCATTTTATTTATTGATTTCTGTTTTTCCCCCTCAGACTTTTGGGTTTTTTTGTTCTACACACACACACACACACACACACATATTTTTCATAAATATATCTTTCATAAAGTCATCTTCCATATCGTTTATCTTCTTAATCTATGAAACGGTGAGCAAGAGAGACAAGTATCATTTCTTACAATAACTAATGTGGTTTTGGCAATCTCTTCCTGTAGCCTCTAGATTTTTTATTCCATAAAAATGTATTTCATGTTATTCGGTGCATAAAAATCTAGAGACATTAAAAGTTCTCTTAATTTTTATGATTTTAATAGGCATGGGATCCCAGGTTTTGTGAGGTTTAAATGTTATACAATTTTCTCTTTAAGGCAATTATACACATAAATCTAGGAACACATGAGAATATTTATTTAAAATAAAAGAATAACATAAATTAAAAATTTTAAAGATGACAATTGCCATAAGCATCACACATTCCAGGAAATAGCATGATGTTTTAATCATTTAGCTGCACAGCACACCCACTCTGTGACCCTAACTGCGTTTTCCGCACACTGGCTTGTCTTTTCTTCTTAAGCATTCCTATCATGACACTGAGGTGGTCAGCAGAGTTGGTGGCTAGAACATTTCAAGAAGTCACCCCAGTGTAAGGACACAGAAGTGACAGGGCCCCACACACATCCCACTAAAGCTAACCCAAAGCACCCTGACTCCAATTCCTCCTCACCCACTGGGAAGGCCCTGCAGCAATCCTAGAGTCCTCCCACAGTGGGAAGCAGGGGCTGGAAAGAGGCGGTCATAAACGCCTGTTAAAGTTTCACAACGATGATAGCATGAGCATGCTGCTGTGGCAACCCAACAGGTCTGGGGAAGAGCCTTACGCCTCAGCACTGTCAGCCTCATGGGAAACCCACTTCTCAGAACAAATGACTGAGAATAACCAACATTTACTAAATGTCTTGCTTCTTCACTGGCATCATCAGGATTCTGCCACATCTTGGGGTCTCTTCTTGGTTTTCCATTTCTTAGCAACATCAGGTGCCAGGAAACCCTGGGGTGACTCACAGTTTAAAGAAAAGTTGTTTAAATAAAAGTCTTCCCTTCATGTATTTATTCATGCAACAAATATTTAATGAGCCCTATTGTCCTCCAGGCTCTACCCCAATTCCTAGAGATACAGCACCATGAATGAAACAGAGAGTTCTTTCCCTGATGGAGTTGACAGGGCTGAGGAGATAGGCAATCACTGACAGGAGATTATTATTATGGGAAGGCAACAGTCATAGAAAGACATTCACTAGTGTGCACTAAAGTGAGATCAATTCAACCCATAAAGCCTTCCTGAAATCTTACAAGAGTTATACACAGTGAAGACATCTAACTGGGATCCAGCTGATAATTTGGAAGAATTATGAGAGATAAAAATTATCAGAGGACACGTGCTCAGAGTGAAGCACTTAGATTTCAATCGTACTCCTTAATTTGTAAAAAATCCAGGCTTCAAAACCTACCTCACCTTGCAGGGTTTCTGTCTGTTTTAGATGAGGTAATAGATCACAGTGGTGGATGCCATGTAAGCTCTGGTGGCAGTTATTTTAAATGATCGTTTAAACTGCTTATCACACTAGGAATAGTCATTTTAGATAATGTTATTATTAAAAGAGGAATCTAAAAATTGACTGACGAGGCCATGTTCAACTAATGTTCTGTTTCCAAGAGATATACCTAAAACAAAGCAACTCATAAAGATTAAAATTTTTAAAAGCACCAATCACACAAGCAAAAAGAAGGAGGATTACCCATGTGATACTTTATAATGTACCATTTAAGGTAAAATAGCTGAATATACCAGAAAAAAATCATTTCTAACACAAATGAGACAAACTCTGGAAAAGTCGACTCTCTACCAACAGGGTATGAATGTCTACTTTCTGTTCCAGTCGGCACCCAGAGGAGGCCCCTGGTGCATCGACAACTGGAGAAAATGTCCAGTTCCCAGAGTCCAGCAGATGTTGAATATCTTTCTGCCAGACTGCGGCAAGATCTTACCATGTTCCGTCTCCAATTTTCAAACCTAAACCAGAAAAAAACACGCTTCGATATAGGAGACTGCAGATAAATGCCACTCTGCAGTGTATGAGCACCACAGCCGCGGGCCTCGCAGGGCTGCAGTCTCCTGACGGGTGGGGACAGGGTGGCTCCTGGTGGGGGGGCACGTCCATGGCCCTTGGGACCCTGCTGCTGATGGGAGGGAACCCCCCTTTGAGGTGGGCACAGACAGAGGGGGACCAGACACCACCCCACTGCTCCGAGTGGTCCAAGAAGACTTTAAGACTTCCCAAAATTATAATTCATTATACTTCAGACTCATCTGGCCCATTTTCACAGGGAATTGCTCCCTGAGTCAGAGAATCATGATGGCTCTTTTGTTTTAGTTCTTGGTGATTTCTTTCCTGTTCCCTGATGTTTAGTAGGAATCTGGAAGCGGACATATAGGAAACATCAGCAAGAGGCAGCTGAAAGTCCTAATGAGTATTTTAAGAGCACTTCTTAGGATTTTACTCATTAAAATAATAATTGTACTCATTAAAATAATTCCATAATAAATCCTTCAGTAAATCAAAGTAGACGTTTGTAAAGCAAATAACCTTCATGCATCAAACCTTCATGCAGAGATGGGGAAGGAGAGATGGGGAGGGAGAGATGGGGAGAGAGAGATGGGGAGGGAGAGATGGGGAGAAAGGGAGAGATGGGGAAGAAGAGATGTGGAGGGAGGGAGAGATGGGGAGGGAGAGATGGGGAAACGTTTCTTCCTACATTTATAAGAGGTCCTTTATGTCCAGGACTCCTGACTCAGATTTCATGCGACGTAAAGTAATCGAGGCTCATTTTGTCAGCCCACGCTGCCTCTGCAAGAGGTGACCTCACCAATAATAGGCTCCTTCTGAAGAACAGGGTGGTGCCGCGTGATGGAGGTTGAGATGCTAATCTCATCTACTGTCCCACTTGGCAGACCACTCCAAGAAGGACGAGTAAGGCTCGGGCCTAAAATATCTCCCTAATGGCACATATTTTCAAGATGAACATCCTCCCAGATAATTGCTGCCCTTGTGATAGATCCTCATGGGGAGTGTAGTCCAAGCCGGGGTTGGACGGGAGGAGCAGACTGGAGGAGCCAAAGGAGATGCTGGGGTATCAGCTGACATTTCAGCCTCTTACAGCAGCAGGAGGAGGGGAGGAGGTCAGAGTCTCTGCAGGTGGCCCAGAGGTGGCAGGAAGACCAGGCGTGTGCAAGGTGAGGAGGAAGGGTCCAGTGGAGACACGGATAGGGCACCCCGGAGCAGGCACCCCGCAATCCACCACAAACACCAAGGCTTGTTTCCATGGTGGAGAGCTTCAGCTCACAGGACAAAGTGACAGGACGCGGGCACCAACAGTGAAGGTGCCCTGGCCGGACGTGCCCTTCCTGAGCCTCGGTCCTGCCCCCACGGCGGTGCACGCACAGCGCTCACGTGACCCCAGGGTGCCATCTGCGCAGAAGTTCCGGTCGTCCAGAAGCACAAAACTTCTCAGAACAAACAGCCGTTTTTCCGTCTCTCCAGGCTGTGGGTCAGCAGGGTCTCTTTATTACCTCTGGGGTCTTCATGGTAACCTGAGACCCCGAGCTTCTGCCAGCCTACAGGGCTCTGAGAGGGCTTTTCCAACACCCAAAAGCAGACTGGTGCCCCCCTGTGCTTCCATGAAGGATATGCTGGAGGCTAGCACTTCCCAGGCTGCTGAGGCCCCACCCCGACCCGCTTTGTCCCTGGTAAGATCCTGAGGTCCTGATGGCAGGACCATCATACCCACTATTGTAACCAAGAGTGGTTCAAGAGCCCAGCACAACTCTTTGTTGAAGGAAGGAGGGATGGAGACTAAGGGAGAGATGGGAAGGGTAGAGATAGAGGGAGGAATGGTGAGGGATGCATGGGGAAAGAGACATG
>NW_023270816.1:10783719-10813070 GCF_011800145.1 Mirounga leonina
AGAGATGGGGAAGGAGAGATGGGGAGGGAGAGATGGGAAGGGAGAGATGGGGAGGGAGCGATGGGGAGGGAGAGATGGGGAGGGAAGCATAAGGAAGAGAGGAGGGAGGGAGGGAGGAAACTCAGTTTATCAGTCAGGAGGATGCAAGGTGGAGAGTGCCAGGTGCCCCACAGAGCAGAAGGACCACCGTGCAGGATGTGGCGTGGACGGCCTCTGAATAAACAGGATCCATCCAGGGAAAAGGAGAGAAAAGCATCTTCCAGACAGAACACGGAGACGTGCAGGGGGCTGCTCTGAATGGCCATGCATTTGCTAAAGGGCAGATGGAGCTTCATATTTGGAAAAGTACTGGAAACAGCTTCACAGAGAAAACTGTGTTCAGCTGTTTTTTTAATAACTCAACATGCTATAAAGCACAATATTAATGATACTGTGCTGTGGCCATTTCATGGTTTTGGCGAAGGAAACCCAGCGGTTTCTCTGATCTCCCCTACATCTCCTTCTGCAGGGCGCTTGCTTGGTGCTCCGGATAAGCTGGGATCCCCTAGTCACGCACTTGGAAGGATCAGCAAAACCTGAAACTCCTGGACACAAAAGTTATATTCATGGAAGAGAGGCACTGCATTTCTCAGCAGTGGAAACTCTGGGTTTTTATTTTAATGTACATCCAGTCCCTCAAAATGATTTAGTTCATGAAGATCTAAAGCAATTCTTTTCTTTTAAGAGCATTTTCTGTTCCAACATGTATAAAAGTGCCCGAGAAGAACACAGGTCTGTGTTTGCAGTGACTTCAAAGTTCCATGTTATCACTGCCTCATTTGCTCATATTAGACACTCGTGACCTGAGGAAGAAACATCATCATTTTCTACCCACCAGTGTATTCCCCGTGCCAACCCCAGTGCCTGAAAAACAACAGGTGCTCAGTAAATATTGTTGAAAAATTAAATGAGTGTGTGAATAAATATCACCAAGAACTCTAAATTATTTAATCTATTTGATGGAAAATAAGAATCCATGAATAAATACCACCTCCTAAAAGAGAAACAGAGCAAGGAAATGCCCAGGGTGCCGGGCACATTTGGAGGTCTGCCCCCAGAGCCGGACCCCAACTCCCGCGGGGAGAGGCGCCGCCAGCCGAACAGGTCGGCTCGTGGAGATGGAGCAAACGACAGAGGCAGAACTGTGGCTGGGTCAGGGCTGCTTCGGCCGAGGTCCTGAGGACGCAGGGTAACTGAGTCTTGCAGCAGAAGTCAGAGACTCCGTAGAACGGGAAGATAGGATGGGATCTCTGCTCAGACCCTGGATCTAAGCCTTCCCTACCAGCAGCGAGGTCCCTATTCTGAGGGCCTGCAGCATACGTCTGAATCTTTATTTTCAAAATCTTACTTCTCTTAAAATAGTTGGAGAATGTGTTTCTTTTCCTCGCAGTGAAATAATCCCTGCGTAAAGCACAGAACAGCATTCCATCGGTGGCCTCACCGGACCCCAGCGGCGCTCTTGGACTCCTGTTTGCAGAGGGACCAGAAAGGAAGCACGTTACAAGGCAATGACCTCCTCATCTTTTTAATTCTAATTTTTTTCCAGACATTAAAAGGAAGTGTTTTGAACAATCCTGTGCCAAAGTAAGAAGCTCAAAATACAAAGGTTATTGAATCAGTTTAATACAAGTAGCCAGAAACAAAAGGAAGCAACGAGTTAGACGAAGGCATGTAGCACAGTCTGGATGGAGCACGCTGTGTAAACCCTGTGTGGTGCGGTGTTCATGGTCCCATCCTCCTCAGCCTCATCAGACCCCGTGGCTGGTCGTGCGGAGGAGAGAAGAGAGGTTGCACGGGGCTCAGTGGCATGCCACTAGCTGTCTGCCCACTGAGCCGCTGGGAATGTCCTGCGGTGCCTGCATTGGGACGGAGTCATCTTGCCCTGGGTGGTCACCTAGGACCTCGTAAACCCTGAGACTCGTGTGCCTCCCGCATATGGCGTGTATCTTGAATTCTTGGTCCTCCACCTTTTCTTCCCCTTTGTCTTGTGACGCCTTGGCCCGTTTCCCTGGTGATCGCCTGTGTGTTCTCTGTACCCGGGAGCTCGTTTTATTGCTGCTGCAGCTCGTTTTGTTGTAGGTCCCACAGGTAAGCGAGGCCACGCAGTATTTGTCTTCCTCCTCCATCTTATTTCATTCAGCAAATGCCCTCAAGGTCCATCCATGTTGTCACAGATTTTATTTTAGAGCCACATAGTATCAATCAGTCAAAATTCATAGGAAACAGTAACCCATAATCTAAATTCTAAAAAACAACTATCAGCTGTTAACACAGTTATACATTTAATTCTTCCATTTTGTCCTATAAAATATAAATGAACTTTTTCTATTTTGTCTGCTGCTGTGTCCCCGGCCCCGCCAACGATGCCTGACATGGGCTGGGTGTTGAGCAAGTGGATGAGTGAATTCATGCATGGTGCATGTTTGCACACATACACCCCTAGAAACAAGAACATGCTTCACACACCACTCTGTAGCCGACCAATCACAGGAATATTGTCTACAGTGAATGCCTTTCCACGTCTCAGCTGGTTTCCTTGGCTTTGTGAGACCCTACAGCTGCTTGCTTCCCTGTCCTGCAGCCCAGGGCAGCCACAGAGGACCAGCAGCCCTCCATCTTGTGTCATGGCAGGCTAGGTGACTTCCAGCAACAACAGGCAGTTGGTCACTTATTCATCTGTTCCTGTTCTCGCTCTCCTGCTCACCTCCTCCCCGAATCATGCCAACATATGTCCATCTGTCTTTTGGGCCAAGCAAAGTCTCCAGGTCTGACATTCCAATCCACAAAGCCTGTCTGAGGACCTGCCTGCACTGTTTTGAATTAGACTAGAGGGACACACCCTTAAGTCTGGTAGAGTTCCTGCCTTCAAGGAGCGTGATGGTCGTAGCCATCATTTCAAATACAAACATAATACATGGATAAATGTTTTTTAATGGAAACAGTAGCCATAGGAATCAGATAACCTAAAGATATAACAGGCGTCCAAATTGGTAAGGAAGAAGTAAAACTCTCACTCTTTGCAGATGGCATGATACTATGTATAGAAACCCCTAAAGACTCCACGAAAAACCTGCTAGCAATGACGAAGTCAGTAGATACAGGATACAAAGTCAATGTACAGAAATCTGTTGCATTTCTATACACAAAAAAAATGAGCAGCAGAAAGAGAAATTAAGAAAACAATCCCATTTACAACTGCACCAAAAGCAATAACATATGTAGGAATAAACCTAACCAAAGAGGTGAAAGTCCTGCAGTCTGAAAACTCTAAAACACTCATAAAAGAAATTCAAAATGATGCAAAGAAGTGGAAAGGCATTCCATGCTCATAGACTAGAAGAATAAATTTTGTTAAAATGTCTATACTACCCAAAACAATCCACACATTTAATGCAATCCCTATAAAAACACCACCAGCATTTTTCACAGGACTAGAACAAACAGTCCCAAAATTTGTGCGGAACCACAAAAGACCCCAAATAGCTAAAGCAAACTTGAAAAACAAAACTGGAGGCATCACAGTTCTGGACTTCCAGCTCTATTACAAAGCTGTGATCATCAAGACAGTATGGAACTGGCACAAAAACAGACACATAGATCAGTGGAACAGAATAGAGAGCCCAGAAATGGACCCTCAGCTCTAGGGTCAACTAATCTTCGACAAAGCAGGAAAGAATATCCAATGGAAAAAAGATAGTCTCTTCAACAAATGGTGTTAGGAAAATTGGAGAGCCACACGCAGAAGACTGAAACTGGACCATTTCCTTACACCACACACAAAAATAGACTCAAAATGGATGAAAGACCTAAATGTGAGACAGGAATCCATCAGAATCCTAGAGGAGAACACAAGCAGCAACCTCTGTGACCTCAGCCACAGCAACTTCTTACTAGACTCATCTCCAGAGGCAAGGGAAACAAAAGCAAAAATGAACTATTGGGACTCATCAAAATAAAAACTTCTTCACAGCAAAGGAAACAGTCAACAAAACCAAAAGACAACCTACTGAATGGGAGAAGGTATTTGCAAATGACATTACAGATAAAGGGCTGATAGCCAAGATCTATAAAGAATTTATCAAACTCAACACCCAAAAAACAAATAATCCAGTCAAGAAATGGGCAGAAGACATGAACAGACACTTCTCCAAAGAAGACATACGGATGACCAACAGACACATGAAAAAATGCTCGGCATCACTGATCATCAGGGAAATGAAATCAAATGAGATATCACCTCACACCTGTCAGAATGGCTAAAATTAACAACACAAGAAACAACAGATGTTGGCGAGAATGTGGAGAAAGGCGGACCCTCTTACACTGTTGATGGGAATGAAAACTGGGGTAGACACTCTTGGAAAACAGTAAGGGGGTTTCTCAGAAAGTTAAAAATAGATCTACCCTATGACCCAGCAATTGCACTACTGGGTATTTACCCAAAGAATATGAAAACACTAATTCAAAGGGATACATGAACCCATATGTTTATAGCAGCAGTATCAACAAGAGCCAAACTATGGAAGTAGCCCAAGTGTCCATCGATAGATGAATGGTTAAAGAAGAGGTGGTATATACATACAATGCAATATTACTCAGCCATAAAAACGAAATCTTGCCATTTGCAACAACATGGATGGAGCTAGAGAATATAATGCTAATCAAAATAAGTCAGTCGGAGAAAGACAATACCATATGACTTCACTCATATGTGGAATTTAAGAAACAAAACAAATAAGCAAAGGAAAAAAGAGACAGAGAGAGGCAAACCAAGAATCAGATTCTTAACTATACAGAACAGACTAGTCACCAGAGGGGAGGTGCTTAGGAGTATGGGGGAAAGAGGTGATGGGGATTAAAGAGCACATGAATAGTGGTGAAAAAAATAATAAAGTAATTAAAAATAAATAAATTTTAAAAATGGGAACAGAGCCTGTTGTGGTGCTTGGCACATGGCAGGGGTCCAAGGACTGTGGACAGTGTGTGGATGGAGCTGACAGCAGGCCCTCACCCTACCCTGAGCTCTCTGCACACTCCCCTACCTCTCTCAAACACTATGGGATTTCTGTGTTTGCATAGAAAGTCCATTATTGTAAATATTGTTGGTTAGAGTTTGGTATCTGGATTATAGGCATGGAGCTTGGAATATTTAACTCACAACAGGAACAGGAAATCACACAGTCTTTTCGAAGTCGGGAGGTGAGCCCCATGAAAGCCACAGAGACCTGGCCAATCTTGAACCTGTTTCCATTCACCTCATCCCTAGAGGCTCCCTGGGGACGGAGGGAGGATGTCTACCCTAACGTTCTAGTAAATGCATATATATAATGTAACATGAGTTATTATAAAAACAACATCATCTTTGGAAACACTGAAGAATAAATCATTACTGCTGGTATAGTTGTTAAAGATTATTTATCTCATGTTACTTAAAAATAGCTTATACCCACCCACAGTTTGATTCTGACAGGGCAAGGAGAGGAAATGAGTGGATTAGGGCCTTTCTTTGGCAAAGTACTTGCATTTCAAAGGATATTTTCAACCCAATACAACCAAGCAAAATTAGAGCAAAAAAAAAAAAAAAGAAAATTCTGAGAAACTGTTTGAATGATAAATGATAATCACTGAAAACAGACTGCTTATCAGAGAGACCCATCAAGTTCCCACCACAATGGGTCACAGAACAGTAAATGGAATCTCAAAAACTGGTTTTAAGGTAATAACAAGATAACTTTCCTCTTACTGACGTTCCTGCCACAGGGCAACAGGAAAGCTCAGCAGGTGGCGCACGGCCCCCGGGTTTGACTCGCCCCACGGAGGAACAAAGTATGTTGTCAGTCTCGGCACGGTAAAGGCAGACTATAGACCAGATTACTCAGTTCTCCGAGGAGAGATTTGAAGAGTGAAATTGCATTCTCGGGATTGAAGTAAAAATAGCTGCAGTTGGGTGTGCAGATGTTAACTCTTGAGTCATTGCAGTCTGGAAAAAATAAAAATTCTGAACAAATTTATAGTTCTATGCACCCAGTGGGAAGAAATGAGAGGGCTGATGAGGGGAGGAACAAAGCAGTGTCCCCAGGATTGGCTAACAAAGGCCACGGTTGACGGTGGGACGCAAGCAATACCGTGTTTCACAAACATCAACATAATCAGAGAGACACGCGATTGACAAATCCTAAGAAATTTGACAGCACAAAGGACAGAACCAATCAAGCCCATCGTGGAAGTTCGACCGAGCTCCTTGTAGCCAGATCCGTCAGCACCCAAAATCACATACAGACTTTTTCCTTCAGCTGCACGGGCACGTTTCACTCTGCTTGAATAAATACCCATGTGGCCAAAGACATCACAGGTAAAGAGCAAGACTAAAATCCACAGTTCCTAGCTCGAGCGTAAATGGATGCTTCTAAAATAAAAATCCATTTGCTGTAGGAAAATGTTCTTTCCAAATTATTAAACTTTCCATGGTGCTTGGACAAAGTTCTGAGCTGGATTCAAACAAAGAAGGAAATACAAGCGCCGGCTTTATGTCTGGACATCTCGTCCTTCTCACCTCGGGTTTGATTTCTTTATGAAGTTTTGAAAGGGCTAAGTTCACTTTGCTATTTTTATCTACGGGGGGGGGGAACCGAGCGATCAGCAGGAACGGGGTGGGCCAGGCACAAGCAACGGCAGGGTGGATTTTCCACGGAGCAAATGCTTTTCTGTGTGGACGCCAACCCATCTGTGCCTCCCAGTTACGGGGACCCCAATGTATGCTTCCAAAAACGGCTTCTGGAAACCCAGCATTCCAGTGGACAGAAACGAATGTTGAATCCAGCTGCTTGAAATGGCAGGTGCTACCAATGCCCCACTATGTGCCGCCACGTCCCGCCACGTCCCACCACGTCTCACTGTGCCAGGCTGTGCCACGTGACACCATGCCACGCCATGCCATGGCAGGACACCACCATTATTCCAGTTCTTCTGTTTGCAGTAAACGTTAGCAGTTAGTAAGGTGGGGTTTCCTCACCAAAATCATTTGTTAGTTTGCTTCGAGGGAATATGCCACCAGGGGAAATGTTTTCAGAAGACCACACAATCGCCTCACATCGTTCTAGCCACGATGCTGAGCCACGCTCCCAGTGGGGCAGACACCTGTGCCCACACTCGGCTGTGCTGTAAACCAGCTGGTGGGGAGTAAAAAGAAATGGAGCAGACAGCTTCCCAGGTCCAGATGCCCACTCTGTGCTTCCCAGTGTGGAAACCTAGACAAGTCACACGACCTCCATGAGCCTCGGTTTCCCTGCAATGCAGAAGACGCAGAGGGCTCCGGCATGGGAATGCGGGAGGCTCTCACGGTCCAGCCAGGGAGACAGGCCCTCCCAAGGAACCAGAGGAGAAACCAGCCACGGGTGCTGAGGTGAGGGTTTCAGAAGTGAGCCAGGGAAGCTGGGAGCAGGGACAGGACAGGCTGGCGCTAGGAAGAGGGGAGGACTTCAGGGGCCCTGGCGGGGAGAGAGACCCCACTCCTTGGTTGCCTCCAAGCCCAGGACAAATCTCTGCGTGGACCCCTAGCTATCTCACGATCTCTCTCAGGAGGGAGCACCCCAGATGTTCCCATCTCTGTCATCACCAGAGAAGACTCTTCTCGGCCTCCCCTCAACCAGGACGGACATCGGAACAGGACTCCTGAGCACAACTGCATCCTGCCAACCCTGGTGCGTAGGGTGACACTGAGTCCAGTTTCTGCTTCTCCCAAAACTGTACCCAAATTCCACCTTTGCTCTTAATAAATCGTGGGGTCTATGGAAAACCTTCTTCATCTGCTCTTACAGGATGCCGAATGCCACGAGGCTAACAAAACATTCAGGACTTTGAAACAAAAATTAATGACTTTTCAGCATTTTCCTGGTTATTACATCTACACAGACAAATTTGAAACTCACGATCAAGAAAATGAAGTTATTCAGAAATGGATTAGCTAAGACAGCTCAGGTCTGAAGGAACCACTGGGACACGCACACAGAGGCCACGCAGACACAGTGCGGCCGAGCTCGCAGAGGGCTGAGGACCGCTGGACCCTCCAGCTCACGGCCAGGACACGCAGCGCCACGGAGACGCTTGAGACCGCGTAGCTTTTCCTGCTCTGTATGGCGACCTCCCAGGACCTACTTGGACCTGCTGCATCAGCTCATGACACCACTTCTCAACCCTCCAGGGGGCAACGCCCAGCCCCTCCGGCCACATCTCCACAGGCATGGGACCTACTGGCTCCTCTCAGCCCCAACCTTTATCTGTCACCCCTCTCGCCGGAGACCTTCGAAAGCTCCTTGCCCAGTGGTTCTCAGGCCCCAGCGAGCACCTGAGACGCCAGGAGGGCTCCCCAAACAGACAGCGAGGCCCCAGAACCGGAGGTCCCCAGTAGGGCCAGCACAGGGCCAGCATCTCGAACTAGCATCACTGCTGATGCCGCTGGTCCAGGGACCACAATCTGGGGCCTCTGCCTGCACTCGGCAAACCAGAAGATCAGCCCTGGAGCAGAGACAGCTCTGCCCCTCTCTCTGTCTCTGTCTCTCTCCACCTCTACCTATCTCAGTGTCTCTATGTCTCTCTGTCTCTCTGTCTCTCTATCTCTGTCTATCTCTGTCTCTGTCTCAGCTGCCCACGTCCCGCTCTTACCACAGGCAGACCCTGTGGCGTGTGCACCCCCCTGAAGGGGACTGTTGGGTGCACACCTGGTTTTTGTCCTGCCCGTGACAGTCAGAAACTCTAGGGGGCTGCCTGGGAGTGTAAACCGCAGGCCAGCCCAGTGGAGTGGTGTTTAGGGAGACCGTCGGGCTGACCGTGGGCTGTAAGGGCAGCGAGAGCCTCTGTGTGAGAATGGGGAGCAGGGGTGGGAAGGGAGACGAGGCGCAGGGCCGCCAAGTAGGCTGCTGGCAGGTGTGGGGCGGGCGGCATGGCTGCGCCCTCACAGCATGGAGCCTCCCCACCCGCTCTGAGATCAGGGCTGACAGATGGGGACACGGAGGCACGGAGGGGCTTACGGACCGACCCGAGGTTTCTGCACGGGTTGGATGGAGCAACCACGTGCACCTCTCAGAATGTCATTACCTCACACGTTGTATACACACCAGAAACCACTTACGTGTTCACCCAACTAACGTTTTTTGGGCGTCCACTATGTCTAGTGTACGTTTGAACATTTTGCATCCGTGCTGCACATGTTTCCCTTCGTCCTTCCCAGTCTATCCGCCCTTCTGGAAGTCACCACTGCTCTGATTCATCGAAATGACCCATGCACGGTGAGCGCGGTGCCTGGCTTCTTCCACACAGCGCGCTGCCCACGGACTCGCCCATCTTGGCGTTTGCTGGCGGCTCACAGTGTCCACCTCACGACGATGCCACGGTCCACGTGTCGGGCCCCTGGGTCGAGGGCATTCAGGTTGTTGGCAGCTCGGGTCCATCATGAATGAGGGAGCTGTGAACGCTCTTGGGCTGTTCATTCATTTCTCGTCCTTATACCGAGGAGTACAACTGTTGGGTATCTGGATTTCGTAAATGTGACTGAAGCCGGTCCCGAAGTGGTTGAGCCACCTGATGTTTCCCCCACGATGGACGCATGTCCTTGTTGCCACGTCATCACCAAAAACGGCATCTCCGCGTCTTTAGTCTTAGATCGTTCTGGTGAGGGCACAGTTGTCCCTCCTCGCAGACATAACGTACCTCCTCTCGGCAAGGGCTGCCCTTGATCACATGCCCAATGGCTCGTGGGCGGCCTGTTTTGTGGGCTCCTGTGAAATCTGTGGCCCAGCTTCTGAATGATTTGTGGGCGTTCTTCACGTGGACGCAGAGGAGCGGGTCCTGCCTTTTTACTTGCTTCGTTGCCCTTCGACAGTTCTTAATTTTGATGAAGCCCAGTTTCTCTCTTGTTGGAGTTACTTTTCGTGCTTTCTGTGTGCTCCTAAGAAATACTTGCTTCCTGAAGGTCTGGAAGATAGCAGCAGAATTTTTAGATGATGCTGGTAAAGTGTGACCTGACAAAGATGGGAGGAAACTGCAGGACATAGATTAGGACATATTCTTTCCTGTTGTTCTCGTTTCTCACTCTCTGGTTGGCCAATCACAGGGGAATACTCATCTAAAAGGTACCATCAAACGGGGTTGGAAAGCAGAGCATGTAAGAAGGCAGAGAGCTTGCCCGGGGTCGGGCCGAAGGGACTGAAGGCAGAAACTCTCACCTAAGGAAGAGCAGTGCAGCACGTTGGATCCCTTGGAAAGGCACACTGTCTCCGTGCCCGGGATGCCATTTTTAAAGGAATGATTTATGCAGGTCTCATAAAAAATGTTTCATCAAAGGACAGGAGTTCAAGTGACTTCTCCCGCCTGGCATAAACAACCCCGCCTCCCACCAAGAGAGCATGACCAGGGAGGTCTGTGACATTCCAGAGGCCACAAGTCATCTCCATCACCCAGCTCCAGAATTTATACCAAATTGTGCCTCTGAACTTTATTTTCCTTTTTTCTCCAAGTTCCCGGGGAGCGCATTCTGCCGTGATTCCTTTGTTGTAAAAGGAATGGTCTGGATCTCTGGTGAGGAAAATCTGAACAGACAGTTAACTTCACTACAAAGTCTCTGCACTGATCACAGGGCACATTCCAGATCAAGCAGGGGGTTGTCCCGTTTGTTAAATCAGAATCAGACAGTCCTGGGCAGGCCCTTCTGCACACAAGAAACTTGACATAAATGTATGAGGAGATCTTAGCATGTTCTAGGGCCAACTTTTTGGGAATTATGAAGGCACTTTATTTTTTTTAATTTTATTTTGTTGTGTTATGTTAGTCACCATACAGTACATCAATAGTTTTTGATGTGGTGATCCACAATCCATTGTTTTCGTATAACACCCAGTGCTCCATGAAGTACGTGCCCTCCTTAATACCCATCACCAGGCTAACCCATCCCCCCATGCCCCTCCCCTCTAGAACCCTGTTTGTTTCTCAGGTCCCTAGTCTCTCATGGTTCATCTCTCCCTCCAATTCCCCCCGCCCATTTTTCCCTTCCTTCTCTTAATGTCCTCCATGTTATTCCTTATGTTCCACAAATAAGTGAAACCATATGATAATTGACTTTCTCTGCTTGACTTATTTCACTTAGCATAATCTCCTCCAGTCCCATCCATGTTGATGTAAAAGTTGGGTATTCATCCTTTCAGATGGCTGAGTAATATTCCATTGTATATATGGACCACATCTTCTTTATCCATTCATCCGTTGAAGGGCATCTCGGCTCTTTCCACAGTTTGGCTATTGCGGACATTCCTGCTGTGAACATTGGGGTGCATGTGGCCCTTCTTTTCACTGCATCTGTGTCTTTGGGGTAAATACCCAGGAGTGCAATTGCTGGGTCATAGGGTAGCTCTATTTTTAATTTTTTGAGGCACAAATCAAAATTGCTTGTTTTCATTTCTCTTATTTTTCACTGATAGCATTTATCAGAAAAATGCTTTGGGAAAATAAGTATCATGGTGATATTAAAATATCTTTTCAAATGTTAAAAATATACATGATCAATTCATCTCCCTTTTTAAATTCCATATAGATTATTTTTTTCATATCACATTAAAATTGCACAAAGACAATCAACACCATAATGAGATACCACCTCACATGTGTCAGAATGGCTAAAATCAACAACTCAGGAAACAACAAGTGCTGGTGAGGATGCAGAAAAAGGGGAACCCTCATGCACTGTTGGTGGGAATGCAAACTGGGGCAGCCAATCTGGAAACCAGTATGGAGGTTCCTCAAGACATTAAACATAGAACTACCTTATGACCCAGCAATTGCACTACTAGGTATTTACCCCAAAGTTACAGACGTAGTGAAAAGAAGGGGCACGTGCACCCCAATGTTCATAGCAACAATAGCCAAACTGTGGAAGGAGCTGAGCTGTCCATCGACAGATGAATGGATAAAGAAGATGTGGTGTATATATACAGTGGAGTATTACTCAGCCATCAGAAAGGATGTAGATGGAACTGGAGGGTATTATGCTAAGCGAAATAAGTCAATCAGAGGAAGACAATTGTCATATGGTTTCACTCACATGTGGAATATAAGAAATAGCACAGAGGATCATAGGGGAAGAGAGGAAAAATAAAGTAAGATAAAATCAGAGAGGGAGACAAACCAAGAGATTCTTAACTCTAGAAAACGCACTGAGGGTTGCTGGAGGGGTGGTGGGTGGGGGGATGGGATAACTGGGTGATGGGCACGAAGGAGGGCACGTGATGTGATAAGCACGGGGTGTTCTATGCCACTGATGAATCACTAAATTCTACCTCTGAATCTAATAATACACTTTGTGTTAATTAAATTGAATTTAAGTAAAAATAAAATTTTTTAAAAATTACCACAAAGACATAATTACAAGAGATCTTCATTTCTTGCAGACATCATGCCTCATAGACGTCAACATTGCTTAGTTAGAATTTTCTTCTTATTCTTCTTTCAGTGGAAGGAACCTGGCTTTAGTTTGACAATTCGAACTTCCATTCAGCCAGTCTTGTTCCAAAACATCCACTCGCACAGCGACAGTCTGAGCTCGCGGACGCAGAGCACTGCACCGTCTCCTCTTGGGCTCTCTGTCTGTGCACAGTTCACATGCTCCTTGACCGTGAGGCCCTGGTTCTCCGCACACTGTCAGCCTGACTCTAAGTCCCGTGTGCCTCTCCTTCCAAAATATTCTCTCTTTCTATCAGAAACACCTGCCCTCCCTCCTTTCCCCTCAAGGGCTCCCCCAATATGCCAATAAAAATCGGGCAGCCTCGCGGCGTCATGCAGCTGGACCGTCCCCCCCCCCCCCCCCGTCTTCTCTCGTCCTCCTGGTTTCTCTCGCTCACCAGCTACTCTGCCACACCCCAGCCGCGCCCTCTGTCACCTTCCCAGATAACCCACGTCCTCCACAGGGACACGCGCCCCTAGCCCTGCCCTCTTGGCTCACCCTGGCCCAAGAGCCCTGGGCCCCCACAGCCTCCCACTTCCAGACACACCCGGTCCTGGGGCCGCCCACAGAGCTGCACCTGCGTGCTCACCAGCCAAAGAACAACCTGTGACCACAACTGCCCTCCCCTCCCTCCCCACCTGGCTCCCTGGAGGGCTCGCCATCGACTAGGTGCATAGTCAGGGTTCTCCAGAGAAACGGCACCAACAGGAGACCTGGCTTTCTGTCTGTCTACCATTGATCAAGATTTATTTTGAGAATTGTGAGAACTGGCAAGTTCAAAGTCTCCGGGCACAGCTGCAGGCTGAACCAGGGAAGAGTCGGTCTGCAGTCCAAGGGCTGGAAACTCAGACGGGATTTCCACGTTATAGCCTGGAGGACCATTCCTTCTAGGGAACCTCAGAATTTTCTCTTCGGGCCTTCAACTGCTTGGATATGGCCCACCATATCACAGGGGTCATCTGCTTTACTCAGAGTCCACTGACGTGAATGTTTGATATGTGTGCTACCTTTACAGCCACATCTGGATGAGTGTTTGACCAAACAGCTGGGCAGTGTGTCCCAGCCAAGTGGACGCGTGGGATCAGCCATGCCACCAGCTCTGTGCTTGTTCTCACCAGGAATACCCAGGCTCAAACTGAGGGGCCGCCCCTCTCTCGAAGGCCTTTTCATCTCACCCCTAGAGAAACCTCCCCCGAGGCGACGCTGGCTGGGCACCATCTCTGTGCCCACCCACCACAGGCCAGGGCCACCACAGAGTATCAACCACTGGCTCGAGGGGCTCTGCGGCTCCCTGAGCACCTGCCACACTTCCCGGGGTCACAAACCTGCCCATGGCATCCTGGCGGCAGGCTTCTCTCCGCTCCCACAGGTTCACGGACAGGCAGGTCCCCCGTCCTCCGTGCTGGGACCCCCCCCACCCCTCAGGAGCTGCCCACCTGCCCAGCACCCATCCACCGACACGTCCATGTGCTCAGGCCTCCAGCTCCCTTCCGGCCCCCACGTGCCCTCTGCCTACCAGCCCAGCTCCCTCTCGCACCAGCAGCGCCTTCTCAGACCTCCGTCGGCAGCCGTGCCCTTCTGCCTCCGCTCGCTTCCCCGTCCCAGACCGCGCTCTCCCTGACGAGCAGTGAAATAACTCCTGTTAACACCAAAACAATTCCCCGATTCCAAGTCCCACGGCTGACCGCTCGCTCTGGGTGTTTCCAGAACATTCTGTGTCCTTGGCACAGGCTAGATCGTACCAGTGTGGCTTTTGTCTACTTATCTGCTGACTGTTCTGTTTGTTGGTTTCCCCAGTGTTCTCTAATTTTCCCATTTGTGGCATTAAAGCCCTTGAGTCCCTTCATGCTGGACCGCGGGCCTCTCCGCGCCCCACAAACCCCCGGGGCGGCCTCATCCCGCCTGCGACTCGAGCACGGCGGGCGTGTTGATGAGGACACATGCCGACCCCCAGGTCTGTCTCGAGCAGGAAAGCCAACTGGATCTTCTTCAAAACAGAAGAAAGCTTTGGGCAAAAGCATAAAACGACATGGGTTGGCAGTGGGGGCCACCACGGAAGAGTGGCCTTGTCAAACAGCAGGTCCCTCAGGAGAGAAGCGTGCACCCAGCGCAGGGCAGAACCCTCACCACTGTGGGAGCCATGACGTCAGGCGTGCAGGGAACCGGGTCTTCGAGCTGCTGTTAGCAACAGCTGGTGTCCCGAGGAAGATAATTACCTGGTGCCACGCTGGGCATGGGGCTCATTGCCACACAATCGCCTGCGCCCGGGGGGCCGCGTCCCTCGGTCACTGCGGAGCCCAGGATCTCACCAAGGGGACCGTGGTGGAGCGCCCTGCACTCCACAGTGCCCTGTTTGGGGCCAGCTTCCTGGTCCTTGCACACTTCGTCACTCTCTGGAGATGACCAGGGAGGGCAGCTTTGGTGGTGGGCAGGACCTAAAGTGAGGGTCCCACGCCGTCTCAGCCGCAGCATCAGCAGGGACACCTGCGTGCACACGGCTTGCTGACAGTCGACAAAGACGCTCAGACACAGTTAGGTCTGTTAGTGCTGAACCACAAGATTAAACCCATGAAAGCATGATGCAGCAGAAGTATCCCGTTTACTATCATTTTGCTATTTTACAAATTTCCCCTGTTGTAATGTGATGCATTTGAGTGTATATCCCTATCCCTTCTTCAGCACATGGCTCCAGAAGGTTTTGAGCAACGGTGAGGTGGGTCTCGGAGAATCAACTGAGCTGGCAGGTGGCTCGCCGAGCCCTCCAGGAGAAGAGCGCTGTCTGTTCGCACGTCCGGCGTGGCTGTGGGAAAGTGACACCGTACTTAGAGTCCCCGGGGAGGGCCAGGGTGTCTGGGCTGTGACGGCCCCGGCTTCTGGAGACGCACAGGGGCCCCCATGAGCACCACAGTGAGCAAGGCCTCATGGCTTTGCAGTGTTGCTAGGCTCTTCAAGACCAGGCCAGGGATGCCCACGGCAAGGTGGGCAGAGCCCAGGCCTCCGCGCAAGCTGGCTTTCCTCAAACCTCAGGTTGTGGCAAGTGTCCTCTGCAATCCAGAGCATGGCATGTGGACGAGGCAGGGAGCTCATCACCTGGGCATGCGAGCCAGACCAAGTTCTGGCCAGGAGCTCTGTCCACTGGTGGAAGGGTGAGTTTTTAACTTCTGCCAGCAGTAAAAATCACATTTTCTCCCTGAGTGGTTCTTTTTTCTGATGTTCCTTTTCTATGGTGTCCTGTTCTTGGTTCATGGATGCAATTTCTCCTAATATCTTTAAGGGTGCTAATGAGAGTTTGACTTCTCTTCTGTAAGCATAGTTCTGCTCCCTCCAAGTGATGGTTTTCTACTTGTTCTTTTGAATTTTGGCTTTCATGACTCAGGCCTCCCTTAGGGAGCATTCGCTCCTGTTTGTCTGGTCACGATTATGACCGGGGGAACAAGAGGTTGATGGGAAGCTCAGGGGATGGGTGGCCCCTGTTGCATGTGAACAAGACTGCGGGGTGTCAGGTTGGGCCACTGGCTGGGAGCACTGGTATCTGTGTCTTCAGTTCTCTGGAGGCTGGTGGGCAGAAAGCCCTCTCACGCCCCACTTGGACATACGGACTGCCGACACGCGGGAGCTAAATGAGGAGGGAGCTGTGGGCAGGAGCCCTGCATGCAGCATTTGCTAGGCAAACGAGGACCAGCCACATCCCAGAACAGCCACCATGCCCTCTCTAGAACCTGGTGTCCCCCAACTGTCACAGGTGTCTGCAAGGCAGGGTTGGGGCTGGTGCCCCCAGGCATGGAACCAGGAAAGGATCTCAAGCATCTTTACCATTGTGCCTGATTTTAGCTCCACTCAGTCCCGGCTCAGAAGCGGCTGAGGCTGTGTGTGCCCCGCACACATGTCACTCAGGTGGGTCCCACTGTGCCCACGGCTGCCTCGGGACCCCCTTCTGTCTGCCGAAAACATCGCCCTTAATCCATCTCTCTATCAAACAAAATTTTATTGCCATCTTATCCCCTCCAGGATACCCAATCCTTCTGAATTTATTTATTTTCTTAACAAGATGACCTTTTGTGACATTTGGTGCATTTTTCACAAGGGAATGAGAGGCGAGATGACATGTGTTTTGGACCAATCCTCTCCACTCTGTAAACTGCGAGGTTCTTCCCAATTCAGAGTTTTACATACAACTCTTAACATATCTGGAGACGATTTTGGTCTATGGTAGAGATAAATATTCTAACATTATACAAACAAAGCTTGGCTTTCTTGAACACCATTTTTGAAACATTTACCCTTCCTTACACTAGAGCATAAGGCTGCCATTGTTATAAATAAGTTCTTAAATGTGTTTAGGTCAACTAATATGCCCTATCCCTTCACTGACCTGCAAGTCAGTTCTCATGTCAGCATCCTCAAAAACACACACATGCTCACACACACGCACGTGCTCACGGATGCTCACACGCACGCACACACCCAGACGCACTGTGCACACACACGCACGTGCTCACGGATGCTCAGGATGGAGGACCAGGGGAAGGTACCAGAAAGCGCCTCCGGCCCCCTCGGGAGGCACACCACCCAGCAAGTCATGTTCTCTGGTAGTTATTCTGCGTTTCTGATAGCAAGTTGGCTTTCAAGCGTGCAAGTCAGTTGTAGGAAGCACAGTGTAAGTGGACAACTGATTCACTGTTCTCACATTAGCCTGCTAATTTGGCTCAAAAGTTTGTGGAAGTTCTCCTAGTATTTTCAACATCAAAGGCATTTGAAATAGCATAGCATATCGGGGCAAACTCAGTACTTTCTCCATGTCAAAGCACAAGCTTTGCTGAACAAACCAAAGATAAATACACACATACAAAGTAAAGGCCAAGACAGTTTCTTCTCATTGGACAAATCTGAGGATTCGTGTTACTAGTGTAGAAACACCTTTGCTTCCAGTCATGATTAGATATAATATCTTTTATGGTTTTTCTTTAGGTCAGAGAGAAGAAAACACAAGACAGAAGGAACGGGGAAATTTTCATTATTTCCCACAGTCCAGGAGAAAGAAGTTGTCTGGGACTGGGCTGATGAGAAGCTTGTGAAAACCGTGTATTTATATTGTGAGAAAGTCTTCAAATTCTGAGGCATCCTGAGATGTAGAGTGATTGGGGTACCCATGCAAAGCAGGGTAATGATTCAGGGCGAGTGGAAGGGGGCACTCCAGTGAAGGCTCAGACATGTGATTCAAAAGTAATTTCAAATAGTTAAGACCATGAAGAGTGTTTGGACTGGAAGTTGGGGAAAACTGAGTTTTAGTCCCAGAATCTGCTTTCAATTAGTTCCGTAACTTAGGGGATTAACTCATCCTTCCAAAACCTTGGCTTCTTCGTCTAAAATGCAGAGGCCAGTGCATGTAATCCCCAAGTCTCTTACAGCTCCAAGTTCTCCATTTGAAGATTTCAGCCAGGACGGCACTTCTCAGACTATCAACTGAAAACACAGAAGGTTCCGGGGTGAAGTCACGGCATTGAGAGACGTGGCACAATGGGGTGAGCTGGCTGCTTGCAAAGTCCCCAACTGTGGGCTCTCCTTCAAACACCCGAGAGCTTCTGAAATGAGAGAGAGATGATCTAGCTTCACATTTCTTTATTTCTGAAAGAAAGATGGAGAAGCAACACGATGGCCATCCACCCTGTCCCCGAATGCAGGATTGAGGCTTGAGCTCTGGCTGTGTCTGCACGTGAGCTGAGGAGATGCTCCCATGGGGCGTCACTCCGCCAACTCCCCAGAATGAAGGCCAGAAGCTCCTTGTGCTGATGAGGGGGCTGTGAGTGTGTCGAGAAGTCTAGTCCACATTGTCTGCAAATTTCTAACACCGAGTAATTACCAAAAAGTGTAACAGGTATCAGGTAGGGCCATTTGGTTGGTTGTGAGAAATAGGGACCCCCTTGTGCTGGTATAAAAGACATGTGGGCATTTATTTCAAGGCTATCAGGCGATTGATACCACCCAGCGGGGGGCAGCTGACCTCGCACACGTGACCGCTCTGCAATCCTCTCACCGGGTGTAAACGGAGCCACGCCGAAGCTCTGACTTCAGTTCCCAATCTCCAGGACACATGATCTGAGGGGTGGGCCTTCTAGGTCAGGTGTTCATGGCCCAGGGGCCAGAAGAGGCTAGTTTCATCACCAGGGACTGTCCTGCACTCAGCATGGGACGTTCCCAAACGTCTCCACTCCAGAGGGCCCGGGACAGTCCTCCTGTACGCGGCCACCACGTGGACTGAGGAACAAGACAATATTTTACTCTTAAGGGGAAAACTTAGAGTTGTTCTTTTCTAAAAAATCTTTCCCCTTTAAAAAGTATTCTTCTTGCCCCCAGGAAATCAGAATGATAAGTAGGAGACACAGTACATCTAAAAATAGTACTGTATGTGAATCTTTATCCAAAATGTTTAAAGCAGCCATTCCAAAAATGTGTTATCTGTTTGTAAAACATATTTTGCATTTTCAGTGTGCGGTCCAGCCTGGACACTTTCCTAATACCTTCATGTACTTGCTGGCCTGCAGTGTTAATTTCGTGAATGTCTGGATGGAAGTTTGGACAAACAAGTAAGATGAGTCGCCCGTTGTGCATGGTTAGTCTTGTCCGATGGAGCACATCGGCAGTGGTTTGTCCGTCTCAGTCCACCTTGTCCTGTCTTTCCCACGTGCAAGCACCAGCTCACCCAGCGAGGGAAACACTGTAAATTCGGACACGGTACTGAAGTCTAGCACGCCGAGGAAGATCAACAAGCACCGCGAGTGGGTGGTTGAATCGCCCACGTCCTCAGCTCATGTCTAGGTCAGGCCGCATTTCATACTTCATTATTTCCTTACAGGAAGACCCAAGCTCACATCGGGAAGAATGGGTAACAGGAACTGCAGGCTCGGGGGGAAACCGAGGGAAGGAGTATGTATTTCGTACCACCCGGCAGATTCTTAATTGATTCGCCACCTAAAAATCTAACCTTCCCCCAAGTTCCTTCTCTGCCTGGGCTGGTTGGCCCCTCTGCTTGCCTCTGCACGTCCCTCCCAAGGGCCCCTTAAGGGGCTCAGCTGTGTAGACCACGCTCGGCAGGGTGTGAACACACTGGCACTCTGCTCTCCGCAAGGGGATGTGCACGGAGCACCTGCCGGAACCCAGTTTCCTTCCGTGTTGGAGGAGAGGTCACCATGGCCCCTGTTGGATCTCACTCCAAACCACACTGCGGTCCACAGGACAGTCTTACTCTCCTTGTCCATCAGCAGTCAGACTGGGTCTGCAGGTGCCAAGTCGGCATGCACAGGGGGCCACTGCCCTTCAGCCCAGGGATGAGTCACAGACTGAAGAGCACCAGATGGAGAGAAGGAACCATCCCATGAGGTGGAAAGGCGGGGGGTCTCATGGCACAAGGACCCTGTGGAATGAGGAGAGGAAGCCCGGGGGTCAGGTGGTCCAGCTCCTTCTGGGAGCGGGGACAGGCGCAAAGCCCTGCCAAGCCCAACAGCGCTGGGTGGAAAACAGACTTATCACGAGGACAGGAGAAAATGACCACATCCCACGGGTGACCCAGCTTGGGTGTCTGCAGAAACGTGCTCGTAGACGTCAGTACGGCTTTCTTCCTAATCCAGAGAGACCCAGACTCACCACTGCCTGTATCTGGCCTGCCTCCCTGTCTGTGGCTCAGATCCCAGATGCTGACATCACTGAGTGCCACCTTGCTTCTAGCCCCTAAACTCAAAAGCTCGGCTCTCTGTAATTTTTCTGCCTCTCGCTCACTTGGAGTCTCTGCTGACTGGCCCAGAATATCCCCCTTCCAGCCTCGTGGCTCCTGGGTCCCACTGCCCCGCCAGACCACACCCATTTGGTTCCACTCAACAAATTTCTGATCATCTACTATGTGCAAACCTCTGTGCTCCGCCCTGGGTCTGCCAAGAGAAGAAACAACGCCACGCCTTCGATGGGGTCAGTCAGAAGGGAAGAAAGACCTGAAAGTTCCCTGCAGTTCAGTGAGGTTAGTGCCCAGCGAGGGCGAGCACAGGTGAGGGGCAGTGAGTCTGCGTGGCGGAGGCGGGCCGTTCCTGCAGGGGTAACGCCACAGGCTTCAAATGTAGGCACGGCGAGCGAGCGTGAACATCGCACAAAACAGGCCGCAAACAGAAGCGGATATGTGGTCTTTAGAACCAGTAGAGAAAGAATTTTCTCCCCACAGAATTGTGCGGGGATGATTGACTTTTACGAAGACCCTAAATGTGCATCTTTGGCGCACGCCTCACACCGAATGCAGATAAACACTAGTCCCTTAGACACTTGCTCTGGCTATCGAATGAGCACAACACACAACTCCCGAACGCAGGCGTCTGAAGCAACGATTTCATTCTGATCGGAGGTTCGTGTATCGGAACTGGAGGCGGGCCGGGCTGCGGGCCTGTCCCCTCCCCACGTACAGCGGCTGGAGGACCCACCTCACAGGTGTGTGAGATCCTCTGGCTAGAAAGCGAGCCTGCTGGTTACACGCAGCAAATATCGCAACAGCTACCGGCCTTTGACGGGGCCCTGGGGACTCCGAGGTTAGTGAGAAGGGCCGCTCTTGAGGGGTCAGCAGACGGGAGAAGACATGAAAGGCCATGCGGTACAGGGCTGTTGAGTCGCTGTTGGCACGAGCCCTTGGTCCCCTCCGCGTGGGCCTCCCAACCTGTCTGCTGGGCTTCCTCCCCTCACGGTCCTCTGCTCGCATGGCTGGGGACAAGCGCCCGAAATCAGCATTGTCAGTGTTGGGGGTTCAGAGGACACAGCACCTGCCCAGACCCAGGCAGGGAGCGTCGACGCCCCCTCATGACACAGAATCCTCATCCTCCTCCAGACTCCGCACACTGAGCGCCCACCCCAAGAGCAGGGCTCTGACGAGGTGTGCCCTGTCTCTTCCACACCCAGGCGCCTAGACCGCGCCTCGCACAGGGTGGCCGCTGTGTGGCCCAGAGACATCCACGTGTGAGCACTGGAACCCGTGACATGTGAGGTTATGTGGCAAAAGGAGTTAAATTTGCAGCTGGAACTCAGGTGGCTAATGAGCAGACCTGGATGGTCTGATTGGAACCAAGGCAGTCACAAGAGTTCCACAGGGGGACAAAGAAGGGGCAGAACAGCGAGTGAGACAGACGCCATGTGAGGGGCCGTCTGTAGAAGGAGGGGCACAAGCCAAGGAACGCCGCGTTCGCTGGGAGCTGGAAGAGCCCTGAGCATTCGCAGGGGCAGTTAACAGTGACCGGTCCTATGGCCCCAAGAGCTGGCCGGCGAAGGACACGGATAGGAAGGCACGCACCCCAGCACCTCCCAGAAGGCACGTGGCCTGGACGCCAACCCCACAGCGGGTTTGTTACAGCTGACAGCACAGTGACAAGGCCCTCAAGAGAGCTGCTAAATAAATGACCTCAAACCTAATGTAAAAACTAAAACCAAAAAATCACTAGAAAAAGTCTAATTTTGTAAAATGTCAGTGGGAAGGAGTTTCCTGAGTGAGCCAGGGAAGAGAAGGCAGGAAGTGCAGGGCTTCAGGATGCACTGGGAGCCCCAGGGAGGGAGGAGGGTGGGAGGGAGGAGGAAGGAAGGAGGGAGGGACAGAAGGAGGGAGGGAAGAAGGAGGAAGGAAAGAGGGAGGGACAGAAGGAGGAGGGAGGGAGGAGGAAGGAGGGAAGGAGGGACAGAAGGAGGGAGGAAGGGAGGAGGAAGGAAGGAGGGAGGGACAGAAGGAGGGAGGGAGGGATGGAAGGAGGGAGGGAGGGAGGAGGAAGGAAGGAGGGAGGGACAGAAAGAGGGAGGGAGGGAAAGAAGGAGGAGGGAGGGAGGAGGAAGGAGGGAGGAAGGAGGGAGGGAGGGATGGAAGGAGGAGGGAGGGAGGAGGAAGGAGGGAGCTCCCCTCATGCAAGTTTCACTCATCCCATCCATGTCTGCAGCCCAGAGTCCTCATCACAGGAGGGGATCCTGGTCTAGCTGAGCTGTGACCTTGACAGACCTTGAACGGGCTGTCGGCTGGTGGCGACTGGAAGCCCCTGATCTCAGGCGGTCCCTGTGTTTACACCCAGAGCCCACAGCAGCGGCTCAGAGGATATCCGTGAGACCATTAAATAAACTGCCACACGTGAGGGACAGCTGCCTCCAGGGTCGCGGGGTCCACGGGCCCCTCCTTGGGGCATAAGCCCTGCCTCAGCTGTCCCAGTGTAGACTCGTGTTCCCTGATCCCGAGAGCAAGAGGGGACGTTTCGTCTGCGCTGCGCTTCCACCGACAACGGGTGGTGAGCCCCTCCCGTGTTGAGGGCACCCAGGCCCCGGCCCATTGGCGGCCGCCCACCTCCGCGATGACATCAGAGCAGTGGGAGGTAATGACCACGCATTTTCATTCCGTGTCCCTTTCACGCCTACACACTGAATTGCTTTGTCAGAGGTGCTTGAGATCAAAGGTTTGGGCCCAGACACACTGGGCTCCGTTCCGGTTTCTGTGGCCGGACGGTCCCTGAGCCTCGGCAGCCGTGTCCACGGGGTGCCCGCGGGGTGGAGCTGCTTCGAGGCTCCTTCTGGGGGCTGACGACCTGCCCCGTCTGCCCGCCACTGACACTGGCCCCGTGATCCACCCGCACCAGCTGGTGCAGGAAAGAAGACGTCCCGCACTGACCATCACTGGCTGTGAGTTCTATTAATGCATTTTCTAGTACTGAATACCCTTTCTCCTGGCATAAAACCAGCTTTCTCTTAATGTATTAATATTTAAAATAAGTTGGGCTTATTGATTAGTGTCCCATTTCAAAATCTTGCCTTTATAGTCTCCAATGCGATTGCTACCGCGGTTTTGGTAACAGGTAACACTCACGTCATAAAATGGATTGTTTATTCTTTTACATTTTCTAGATGCTAGGTGTGCTCAGTGAGTAAGAGTATTTACTGTTTCCAAAAAGTGTGACAGAATATGCTCATAAAACCATGTGAGTTGAATATCATTCTTGTGACTGATTTTATTACTCTAATTATGGTTTTCTGTTGTTTTTATTCTATTTTATTTTTTTCAACTCCTTCAAATTCTTCAAGGTTATTTATAGAGGATTTTAATATCCCATGCTAATGATTCAAATATTTATCTGGTTTTATAGTTGTTTAAAATAGAAAGGCAAGACTGCTGGCTACCCCATCGTGGCTGACAGTAAAAATCTCTTAAACACAGTTTGGGATGCACTCTGTTGGGTATCAGTTGGGGCACCCAAGGTGGGCGTTTGTGCTGCGTCAGGAGATTCTGTGCCCATTCACATACCTTCACTCTCAGTTATATTGTCCACAGTATAAAATTACCTCTTCAAGGAATTTTTTTTAAGATTTTATTTACTCATTTGAGAGCAAAAGAGAGAGCACGAGCAAGGGGAGCAGCAGAGGGAGTAGGAGAAGCAGGCTCCCCACTGAGCAGGGAGCCCGATGTGGGGCTCGATCCCAGGACCCTGAGATCATGACCTGAGCCGAAGGCAGATGCTTAACGAGCTAGGCCCCCAGGCGCCCTCCTTCAAGGAATTTTTATTCAAGAATAGCCTGAGTGTTTTCTGAGTCAACTGGAATTATCAAACCTTTCCGTGGCCTCCACACCTGAGCCGCTTCACGGGGTGGTGATGGTACAGCAGGACTGTCTTCTCATGGGGTCCGGCCATGTCAGCTCCTTATCTTCTGGACTTCATCATCACAGAGGCTGCCAGATTTTTGTAATCTATTTTTAATTAGTTTGTTTTCTATCAGAATGTTGAAAACATTTCTTTCTTCTTTTTAAGATGTTTTGCTGGAAATGCAGCAGATTCCTCCACATTGACTTTACATCCTACAACTTTGTTAAATTCATGTATTAGTTCTAGGCACCAATAATGAAGCAGCAGAAAAAGAAATCAAGGAATCGATCCCATCTGCAATTGCACCAAAAACCATAAGATACCTAGAAATAAACCTAACCAAAGAGGTAAAAGATCTTTACTCTGAAAACTGTACAATACTTATGAAAGAAACTGAAGATGACACACACACACAAAAAAAATGGGAAAACATTCCATGCTCATGGATTGGAAGAACAAATATTGTTAAAATGTCTAAACTACCCAGAGCAGTTTACACATTAAATGCAATCTCTATCAAAATACCATCAACTTTTTTCACAGAGCTAGAACAAATAATCCTAAAGTTTGTATGGAACCAGAAAAGACCCCGCATAGCCAGAGGAATGTTGAAAAAGAAAAGCAAAGCTGGCGGCATCACAATTCCGGACTTCCAGCTCTATTACAAAGCTGTCACCATCAAGACAGTATGGTACTGGCACAAAATCAGACACATAGATCAGTGGAACAGAATAGAGAGCCCAGAAATGGACCCTCAACTCTATGGTCAACTCATCTTCGACAAAGCAGGAAAGAATGTCCAATGGAAAAAAGATAGTCTTTTCAACAAATAGTGTTGGGAAAACTGGACAGCCACATACAGAAGAATGACACTGGGACCATTCTCTTACACCACACACAAAAACAGACTCAAAATGGACGAAAGATCTAAATGTGGGACAGGAGTCCATCAAAATCCTAGAGGAGAACACAGGCAGCAACCTCTGTAACCTTGGCTGTAGCAACTTCTTGCTAGACACGTCTCCAAAGGTAAAGGAAACAAAAGCAAAAATGAACTACTGGGACTTCATCAAAATAAAAAGCTTCTGCACGGCAAAGGAAACAGTCAACAAAACTAAAAGTTAACCTACAGAATGGGAGAAGATATTTGCAAATGACATATCAGATAAAGGACTAGTATCCAAAACCTATAAAGAACTTATCAATCTCAATACCCAAACAACAAATAATCCAATCAAGAAATGGGCAGAAGGCATGAACGGACATTTTTCCAAAGAAGACATCCAAATGGCCAACAGACACATGAAAAAGTGCTCAACATCACTCGCATCAGGGAAACACAAATCAAAACCATAATGAGATACCACCTCACACCAGTCAGAATGGCTAAAATTAACAAGTGAAGAAACAACAGGTGTTGCCAATTGCCAAGGATGCGATAAATGGGGAACCCTCCTACAATGTTGGTGGGAACGCAAGCTGGTGCAGCCACTCTGGAAAACAGTATGGAGGTTCCTCAAAAAGGTAAAAATAGAGCTACCCTACAATCCGGCAATTGCACTAGATTTGAAGGGGCATCTGCACCCCAATGTTCATAGCAGCAATGTCCACAATAGCCAAACTATGGAAAGAGCCTAGATGTCCACTGACAGATGAATGGATAAAGATGTGGTGTCAACAGTGCTCACCATGGCACACACCCTCCCCCGTGTCCATCACCCAGCCACCCCGTCCCTCCCACCCCCTTCCCCTCCAGCAACCCTCAGTTTGTTTCCTATGATTAAGCGTCTCTTATGGTTTGTCTCCCTCTCTGGTTTTGTCTTGTTTCATTTTTCCCTTGTTTCCCTTGTTTCTTAAATTTCTCTTATCAGGGCGCCTGGGTGGCTCAGTTGGTTGAGCGACTGCCTTCGGCTCAGGTCATGATCCTGGAGTCCCGGGATCGAGTCCCGCATCGGGCTCCCTGCTCGGCAGGGAGCCTGCTTCTCCCTCTGACCCTCATCCCTCTCATGTGCTCTCTGTCTCTCATTCTCTCTGTCTCAAATAAATAAAATCTTTAAAAAAATAAAAAATAAATTAAAAAAAATTTCTCTTATCAGTGAGATCATATAATACTTGTCTTTCTCTGATTGACTTTTTTCGCTTAGCATAATACCCTCTAGTTCCATCTACGTTGTTGCAAATGGCAAGATTTCCATTTTTGATGGCTGCGTAATATTCCATTGTATATACACCACATCTTCTTAGTTCTTAGAACTCTTAGTTCATCGTGTATTATGAATATTGACCCAGAAATCTGTGCACCCACCACCAATGACACTGGGCGTGGGTGTCCTTTCTCCACCAATCACTACACAGGCAGCCTGTCAAACCACGGGCTGGGGTTCCCCCAGAAATGTCATCAGAGCCATCGCTGGCTGCAGTCAGATTCGGGAAGGGTTTATGTGGCTTACCCCAGGCTACAGAGACTTGAGCTCCGAGAAACATAAGTAAACAGAAGCAGCCCAACTGCACCAGCAATGTGGGGGTCACACCACCCACGTATGTACTGGGTGGTCCCTAATGAGACCCAGGGCGTGTGTGCGCAAATCTCTGGCCGTGGCCTCCTCCTGCTGGCCGGGCTGTGGCACGCTGGGCACAGGGCAGGACCTGCCCCACGGTAACAACAGCCGCCAGCCTCCCTCTCCTCCGGGCCAGGTGGCACATCCCGTGCTCCACTGATACCGTCCCCAGCCACCTGTGTCCCGGCCCCTCCTCGCCCCGGAGGGACTTGCAGCACACACGGGAGCCCTGGATGGTGGCCTGCAAAGCCCGCCCTCCCTGAACCTGAGATGTCTCTGGTGAGAACCGCTGCCCGCACAACAGGGTGGCCTTGGACACTACCACCACCTCAGAGGAAGGCCCTTGTGCAATTCTCCAAAGCGAGCGTGTGTGTGCACACCTGATGAGCCTGCTGGGGGACCACATCTACTAAAACACACAGGAGGACACAGTGAATGCCCACGTGACCCGACCCCCAACCCAGGGGGTTAATACACAACTCAGTGCTGCGGACCGTGGGGGCTCTGGGTGGAAAAGTTGTCCCTGGTTTGGGGCATCATTGTCTTCCTCTGTGTTTTCCGTTGTATGTGCCTGTGTGGACGCCGTGGCCTCTGCCTCCCACACAGCCAGAAGGCCACGCAGGGAGTCACCACATGCCACTGACACCCCATGAGGAGCTCTCAGGACCCGTGTGGTTGTAAGAGCAGGTCCAGACGGGTGGAGTGTCGGAGGATCAGTGAGAGACCGTGAGCTGGACCCTGGCCATCACCCCCACCCCTGTCCTGGGATGTGGGTTCCACCCGCCTCTCACCCCCAGAAGTCGCCTAAGGACACAGCCTGGAGATGGAGGTGTGGTGTGAGCCTATGAGCACCAGTGCCTGACCGAGCCCAGATGGGGCCCCTTTACAAGCATTTCCGACCAGGCGGGAAGGCACGGAGATCTACTCTCCATGCTGTCACCCCGGGCAAGCCTCGGGTAAGTCCCCCTTGCTCATCAAACCTGCCTCGTGCGCCTGGAGTCGCTGAGTCCTTCCTGGTCCCCCCTGCGCTCCGCTGTGCATGTGGGGCCGCTGTGGGATCCCGCGGGGAAGCTCTGGAGGAGGCAGCGGCCGAGCTCTTCTCCACTGAAGTGTCCGATACTAGTTTTTTTATTGATCAGAACGTCTAATTTCGAGATCTGTCTTCGTGTTTGTTGTGATGTTGGATATGAAGGGTTGCACTAGGACACTCCTTCCAGGTTAAATTGTACTTTTGAAATAAATTTGCTTTCTGAGGAATAAATAGAATTGGAATTATATATACAAGTTGTATGTGTTTTTATTCTAGGAAGAACTCCAAGCAATGGTAAAAAAGCATTGAGTTATTTTCATTTATTCATGCGTGATCACATATGTAGAAAAATCCCAAATATGATGAAGGCATATTTGACTTAGGTTTGAGAGCAAATACAACAAGTATTCTCAGACGTTTTCCCAGATTAAAAACAGGAGGCAAGTGTGCTTAAAGTTTTTATTTAGCCAGAATACGTACTACCATTGATATGGATAAAATAAATTACAATAATATCACAGAACAGAGAGAGAAAAAATTGTTTGAAATAGTGGTAACTTCATTGAATTAAGGTCTTTGCCCTGTGTGTTCTTTAACAAAGCCATGGATCTTAGCAAGAGTAGCTGCTAGTGACTACTGGGAACTTACCCAAAGAATCAAAAACAGGAATTCAAAGGGATACATGCACCCCGACGTTTATAGCACAATGTCCACAAGAGCCAAACTACGGAATGAGCCCAGATGTCCATCGACAGATGCGCGGATATAGAAGATGAGATATATATACACAATGGAATATGACGCAGCCAGCAAAAAGAATGAAATCTTGCCGTTTGCAATGACATGAATGGCACTCGAGGGTATTATGGTGAGCTAAGTAAGAGAAAGACAAATACCATATGATTTCACTCATGTGGAATTTAAGAAACAAAGCAAATGAGGGAAGGAAAACAAGAGAGAGAGAGAGAAACTGAGAAGCAGACTTGTAGCTACAGAGACGCTGCTGGTCACCAGAGGGGAGGGTGGGGGGTGGGGATTAAAGAGGACACTTAGGATAACAAAAGAGTTCTATGTGTATGAAGGTGACTCTCTTTGCCCTCGTCCTCCACCCAACTTTGTAACCTGGGTGGTGCGTGGAGTTAGCAGGCACCTAGGTGGCTGGTGCTAGAAGCGAGACCCTGGAAAGATCTGGGCTCCCCATGCTGCTTCCGTGCGGTCGGCTGAGGCTCACCCTCTCCACACTGACCGACAAGGCCAGCACATCTCCCCTGGCCGCTATTTTGCTCCCTTGGACTGTCAAAGTAGCAGGAAGGAAAAGACGCTGCCTTACTTCTCTTCGGGCCTGGAACTCAGGGGGGTGAAAATTTGCAATCGCACGTGTAAAAGCCGAAATGTGTGTGCATTCCTTTATTGATGAGTAAAATACCTTCTCACCGTTACTACAGTGATACCTATTTCCCTGCATTTCATCCTCTTCTCCAAATGTTGCCATTTTTCAATAGAAGTAAGACGAGAGAAACAAGTCAGTGTTTCTTCCTGCCCAGAAAATGAAGGACTGAAAGCAGTCAAGCAGCTGAAGCCAGAGTGAGGGACACCCCCAGAGTGAC
>NW_023270816.1:10813080-10851208 GCF_011800145.1 Mirounga leonina
CTCACCAGCACCAAAAATAAAGGAAAACATCAAAACTCTCTGGTTAAAGTTTATGAATATTGCTATTTTTCCTTTTGGTCTCAAGTAGCACATCTAAGTACTGCTCATAGGGCAGTAAGTAAGGTGATCCTAAGGATGTACTTAAACCCTAGGTTGAAATGCAGGTTTCATGATTTTCAACTGTTGTCCAACCAAACTAAAACTGCCAGGTTTATGGAAACTGTCCTTATTTCAGCACGATGCATTTTATTTTGTCTAATTTACCTTTGGCCGCTGAAAGTATGATTTTAGTTTTCCAGCGGTCATTCCCCTGACTTGACAGTTTGCGATGGTGACACTAGATCTGAGATAATAGGGAGAATGGGCATATTAGCTTAGGTTTGGACTCCGTTTTTATTAATATTATTTTACCTTGGGGGGTGCATACTGTCTGGGAAGGTGTGATTTGAGATGCAGTTGTTTTCAATGGCTTCCCCGGGCACAGCAAACTGATGTAGAGTGGGACGGGTCAAGGTAGGTGGGAGGGAAAATTCCACCAAAAACAATTTTGCAAGAGACAAGCTACAAAACTAGAAAGCATTTTCTAGGAAACATTTGAGCCTGGTTAAATAATGAAAAGTAAAGAACTTGAAAATTTATCTTTCCATCTGCCCAATCTTATGACATTTTGTTCAAGTAATACTCATGTTTATATCACGCAGTTTGCTTGGGAAGGTAAGCACAAAACACTGAAATAATTCAGCCTATAAAGTTCCATCTCTATGGGATGCCAAAATATATAAATAAATAAATCTCCTAAATTTCTATAAGATGATTTTAATATTTTTAAATCAAACACATACTAATCAGAACTTTTAGATAGTGTTGTAACTCAAGTTGTTTTCAGTGGTATGAGGAAGATCAGATTCACATTTCGGTAAATAGAGTTTAGTTATTAATTATTAACAAAGATACAAAATACATTCTCGGTGTTCATTCTCTTAGCTTTATCTAACACAGCCTCTCTGTATAAATTGAGTGGGGTTTTCCTCTTTCGTTTCCTCATGAAGTATCCCTAGAGTATCAGGGTTCAGACCGTCCCACGAATTCCTGCGTGAAGCATTTCCACTGGTTTTGTGCGTGAGGGAAACTCTCCGACCACTCACCTAACGGTCACGCAGTGTCTGGTCCAAGTGGCCAGGGAGGTATGCGGACTCTTGCTCCGTTCTACCCCCCGGGCAGCAGCGGGAGCCACGCCGCCCACCAGCCGGCAGCCGTCGCAGAGCGCCCCACCCAACAGCCGAGCGCAAGCCTGGAACATTCTCCAGCACGCATCCCATGCTAGCTCGGAAAACAGTCCTACCAAACCTGACAAGCTTAAATCATCCCCAGGATCTTGTCCAAACACAAGGGGTAACACTAAAGGGAAGTGGGAAAACTCGCAAACACATGGAAATTAAACTACGTATTCCTGAATAACCACTGAATCAAAGAAGAAATCAAAAGGAAGATGAGACATTATCTTGAAACAAGCAAAACAGAGCACACAACACATCCAAACTCATGGGGTGCGGCAAAAGCAGAGCTAAGAGGAAAGTTTAGATAAATGCCCATCAAAAAGGAGAAAGATGTCAAGTAAGTAGCCTAACTTTACACTTCAAAGACCTAGAAACAGAAGAACCGAGCCCTAAGTCAGCAGAAGGAAGGAGGTAATAAAGATTAGAGCAGAAATAAATGAAGTACATGATAGGAGTCAGACGCTCAACCGACTGAGCCACCAGGCGCCCCTGATCTAACCTATTCTAATGTCCCCCTGTAAGGTCGCCTGTATTTCCGTTTCCATGATGTGCCTTTCAGTCATTCTGGTCTCTGTTTTGCTTTGGCATGCCTGGTTCTTTTAAATTAAATGCTGGACATCAGTGTGAGAATGACAGACCTCGGCTCAGGTCATGATCCCAGGGTCCTGGGATCGATTCCCGCATCGGGCTCCCTGTTCAGCGGGAAGCCTGCTTCTCCCTCTCCCACTCCCCCTGCTTGTGTTCTCTCTCTCCCTGTGTCTTTCTCTGTCAAATAAATAAATAAATAAATCTTTAAAAAAAAATTTACAGATATAGCTCAAGCCCCAGGATTTCTCCTCCCTGGAAGGGATAATTAAAAGTTGTATGTTCAAGTGTAAATAAATTATTAGATACAGATGTAACTGTGACAAAAGATCCTGAAAGAGAACCCAAATCCCCAGAGGAATATAATTATGTATTAATCTAACTCAGCCTAGAAGGAAATGAAGCACAAAGAAATCAATTCAAGTGATTTTTGCGTGAGAAATAATGAATGTCTCCGGGTGTGGGAACCGGTCTTCTAGTCTCCGGCTCCAATGTGACCACACTGACCTTGGGCTCTGCTTCCAGAGAGCTCCTGTACTCTTTTGGCCACCATCTGTAAAAGATCTTGGGGAAATAAAGGTAAATATAAGGCATTGTTCTCGGTATTATACCATGGGGTGAGCGCACTGCTTCAGGCCTGGGGTCCAGGCTGCTGGAGGAGAACGTGGCGCCTGAGTCCGCGTGAAAACACGGCAGCTGGGAGGAAACACAAAACACTGAAACAGTTCTCTGCTCAGCACATGTAAGAAATGACAGAACCAAGTCACAGACACGTTCAATCTTCAGGCGTTACGAGAGTAACAGCAGGAAAGGCTCGCGGGACCGACCCTGGGGTTCTAAAGGTGATGCACGTATTTGAATTTATCAGCCCTGAGAATCAACAGTTAAGAAACAAACTGATCCCACCACTTCCCAAGCATGATTTGTCATGCCTGGAAGTGCAGGAAACAAGCCAGGAATGAGGATTGCTTCATCCAGGGGAGCCTGCAGCAGGATGGCTCTGCCCCGAAGCCTCCAGACAGCGATGCGGGTGCACTCCCAAGGCCGCGCTTTGGGGGACGTTATTAGCCTCTGCAGTCACACAGGGGGCAGGGCTGGGCCTGGCCCCGCAGCCCCTGGCCCCGCGCAGGCAGTGGGGACGGCTTCAGGCGAGTCCCGGAAGCCAGGAGCCACAGGTGCTCGGGTGTCCGGGTTCAGAGAATTGATGTGGGAACAAAGGCACAAGAGAAATTATTAAATTTCCTTACTACCTACAGCCCAGCAGAGTGACCTTCCTCTAGGGAACTAACTGCCTCGATGTTAATACTTTGCTAAGGGCCAAAGGCAATCTAAGTGCGACCCCAGGACCCTGTAAGTCTACTTTAACATACACAAATTCCTTTGGAAACTTCCTTTATCTCTAACCCCCCAAGATACGTGTTGGCAATCACCCCCCAAGCATATGACCCACCGATACACATCTAAAGGGTCTCACAACTCAGGTTTTATTAGACAGTAATAAATAACATTTTCCCAACAACAGCTAGCCCCCTCGAGGTCCTGGAAACCTTGCTTCCAAATTCCTTAGAGACTTACGCTTTCCTAACCCCCTCCCAACTTGAAAGTATATGATGGGCCACTCCTCATGACCCCGGTGTGGCTCTTCCTGCCCATGGGTCCTGTCCCTGTGCTTTAATAAAACCACCTCTTTGCACCAAGGACGTCTCAAGAATTCTTTCTGGGCTGCCAGCTCCGCACCCCAACGTTCTTTCCTACATCAAGGACGTGTGTGTGTTTTCCTAGGGACGTGCAGGGTCTTCCCCAGCTCTTCCATCTGCTGTGGCATTCCAACCGTAAATATCTAACCCTCTCTGGCATTACACACAGCTAACGTTTTGCTGTGATCCGCAGAGTTGCCGTCCCGCCTACAGGACGACGGAGGACAAGCCCCGGCTCCTTTCACCGCATTTCCTCTTTAACATGCTTCTCCAATTAGAGTTGATGACATGGTGTCTGTCTATAAGAATTCATTTTTCTTCCAGAAAGGCCAAAATATTATTTATGCTTTATAATTCCTCCTCTGGCTAAGAAGATACATTTAGGTCAAAGCTGAAGCACTCCCTGACGTCTGCTGGTCCCTCATTAACACGGTGGCCAGATGAGCCAAAGAGACTGACCCGCAGCCTGAAGACCGGGGTCCTCGGGTCCTCATAGGCAGCCTGTGTTTGGGGCCTTGGGCCGGCCGGGCAGTAGCAGTGGGATGCGGGGTGGAGCCTTGTCCCCAGGAGGCGCGGACCTGGGTGTACATCAGCCACGTGGACAGTCTATCATGCCCCCAAGGCCGAGCACGGCTGACTTGTGTGTCGTTGTGCAGGGGCGCGGGCAGAGTCCGGAGTCCTCAGGAGAGGGAACTGGAGGCCCCACCGTGGCCCTTCTCCTGGACTCCACGCTGTTCCTGCCATCCCTTAGCTCAGTGTCATCTGTGTCCTTCCCCAAAATACACTGTGGCCCTCAGTAGGTCCGTTTCCCTGCGTCCTGTTGATGGAGTTTTGGAATGTTGGTGGGGTCCGGAGCTGACGGCCAAGAAAGAATTCTTGAGATGTCTTTGGTGCAAAACAGTGGTTTTATTAAAGCACGAGGACGGGACCCAAGGGCAGAAAGAGCTGCTGCCCCAGGGCTGTGAGGGGTGACCAATCATATGCTGGGGAGTTGGGGGAAGGAAGGAAAAAGGAAGGTTTTCTTTTTTTTCTTTAAAGATTTTATTTATTTATTTATTTATTTATTTGACAGAGAGAGAGAGAGAGTGAGAGACGGAACACAAGCAGGGGGAGAGGGAGAGGGAGAAGCAGGCTTCCTGCAGAGCAGGGAGCCCCATGCGGGGCTTGATCTCAGGACCCCAGGATCATGAGCTGAGCCGAAGGCAGACGCCCAAGGACTGAGCCACCCAGGGGCCCCAAAAGGGAGGTTTTCAAAAGAACTTTCATATGCTAAAGAGGACCTATGATCCTGGAGGCCTTGCCATTGTCAAGGTGGTTTTTCCCACTAGTAAAGCATTAAGACAGTTGGGAGTTTTCTTCTGGAAGTTAGGCTGTCCATAAGAATGCATTTTTCTTGTACATCACTGACATTTGCAAACTGTTGGAGACTCCTGTCCTGCAGGACTGTGATCTCTAATAATGAACCATTAGTTTTCCCTTCCCTTAGCTTTAGGGTGGCCAGGAGGGCCTGAGGAATGTCCCGCGTATCCCACCTACAGGTGTCTGCTTGTGCTTTCCCTCAGCTTGCCTTCTACTCCCTCATCACTGTGGTCCTCCCCACGGATTTCCGAACCTGAGGGTGCGTGGGAAACCTGACCTTGCATGTGGGCTCCAGAGTGAGGGTGACCTTAGGGACCATGCCCTCTAACCTCTCCGTGACTGACTCCCTGGTGATGAGCCCCTCCACCGGGCCCTCCCATGGGATCCGTGGGACATTCCTCCAGGAAACTCCCAACTGTCTTCACACTGATGCTTTGCTAGAGGGAAAAACAACCTCAGCTTGACAAGAGCCAGGCCTACTGGGTCCTGTGAGTCTTCTTTAGCAGATCAAAGTCCTTTTGGAAACTTCCCTTTGTCTTTACCTCCCCAACCCCAAAGTCTCTAATCAGTTGCTCCTCACAGCCCTGGGGCAGCAGCTCTTCCTGCCCACGGGTCCTGTCCTCCTGTTTTAGTAAAACCACCTTTTTGGGCTCAGGGCAAAGCTTTGGAAAACCAAGTCAAACCCATCACTTGTCCAAAGTGTGTCCCTTAAGTCCACTCTGTGGCCTCCCATGGCCTCATCACAGGATGCCCCTCCAGCCCTGCACACAGATGGCCTCTGAGGTCAGCCCTCCCACCCTCCTCCTCACTCTGCTCAGGCCTGGGCCATCCTGCTGTCTCCTGATGCTGCCACAGGACCTTTGCATCCGTTTCCCTTCGGGGGAGCCCGCGGCCACCCAAACTGCCCGATTCTCATTTCCTCTGGTGTCCCTGAAACCTCCGTCCTGTGAAGCTGCCCCGCATCACACTGACCCCCCCACCCAGGACTCCTACCTCCTTATCCTTTTTGTTTTTCTCCAAACACTTCCATACAGGTTTATGTGTTGTGTCTGTCCGCGAGGACACAGCCCCTGAGTTCTGTTGGACGTGGAATACCAGCTCCCGGACAGAACGGGCAGGACTGGGCACACGCTTGTGGGATGGCTATGAAGCCTTGTAGGTGAGGGAAAGTCGCTGCCCATAATAACCCTGAAGCCGACCAGCCCAACAGACGTGCAGACACACCTGACAGGCAGGGTGCAGTGGGACAAGAGAACGTGTGGGAACTCAGGTGCTGGGGGGCAGGTGCTGGGGGATGGGGGGCGGGTCTCTAAGTGATCAGCAAACCCAGGGGTACCTGGGCTGCTCCCACGGTTGAGCAACCAACTCCTGGTTTCAGCTCAGGTCATGATCTCTGGGTTGTGGGATCGAGCCCCCACATCGGGCTCTACACTCAGCAAGGAGTCTGCTTGAGATTCTCTCCCTCTGTCTCTCCCCCTCTCTAAAAAATACAGAAATAAATCTTTTTTTAAAAAGTGTTCTGCCCTCAGACAGAGGCTGTCTTCTGAACTTAGAAAAACAAAAAGCCGATGAATGACTTGAAATCCAAGGGCTGGGTAGAAGGGGTCGTTGTGGGAAACGCCTTTTGGGGTGGGGGGGCGCTGGCCAGGGCTGACCCCTGGGGGCTGCTCCACAGACTGGCAGCACCCGGTTTGAGCAGAAGGGCCTCTGAGCTGAGCCAGGGGGATGAGACTTCTTGAAGAGTCCATTCATACCTGAGAATCCGAAGTGATGGAGAAGGGCACAATTTTTTGTCCTGCGGCTTCCCAGGACACACGTCAGCAAACTTTGCCCAGCCGCGTGAGGAAGACCGGTCCTCCCGCGATGGCACCAGATGAGGCCCCGCGGCGGGTGAGCACATTTACTGAACGTCCTCAGGTCACAGTACTCACTCCACTCAGCACGGTGCAGGCTCAGGGAGAGAGACCAGACTTGGAAACAGGGAGGCTGGAAGCAAGTCTGCTATGCTCACCGAGAGACAGATAAGGAAGTTTCTAGAAAGGCTCTTGCAGGCTCATGGGGCTGGAATGGAGCTGGTGTGGGAGGTAAGCACAGTGTGGGGCCAACCACAAGTCTGCTTCTGCCGGACACCAGTACCACCCGCTGACTCAGGGAGCAGGAGAGATGAGTCAGATCCGTGCTGAGATGAGCTAAGTCTGAAGCTGTGCGGTGTGATGTGCTTTGAACAGTCCATGGGCATGGAGGGTCCAGCAAGAGAGAAAGTGATTCACAGCTGACAGCTATTGGAAGTGGCTGAACCCATGAAAGGGGCGACCCACCTAGGGAGCAGGGCACACTCTGGGGCCCCAGGACACACATTCCAAGAATATGAACATCAAAAGGTGTATGATCGCGGCAGGAAGAGCCAAAGGTGCAAGGAGAGCCAGTCGGAGGGCAAGATGGGTGGAAGGCAAGGGGGGAGCGAACTTCAAGGAAAACAGAAGGATGATGACAGTGGCTGCCCGGGAGCGCCCACTGTGTGCTGGTAGCCCTACTAAGTGCACTGTGATGCTCTGTCTCAGTGCTCACAGAGACTCCCTCCCATTGGGTAATGATTCTTTGGTGAGGAGGAAGAGCGGCTGAGAAGACAAGCGACTGTCCTGGTCGTGGTCCTGGGACTTGTGAAGCCAGAGAAGGACTCACAGGGAGGCCCATGGACACAGGCAGCAGGGTGGTCTCGTCCTGGCCAGTGGGTGGCTGTAGAATATTTGGGTGAAGACCAGGAGCTCCAGGGCTGGCCCGAACCTGGTTTGCCCAGCAAATGGACACATTCAGTGAAGGAGCACAAACCTGTTACCTTTTTTCAGAAATTTAAAAATTCCAATCTTCTCATTTCTGTTTAGGACAAAAGACTTTGGATTTGTGGGGTCCTTCCACCCACAGGGAGAGCATTCTCCAGGCCCCCAGGGGCAGCCTCCCTCACCCCTGCCGGACTCTTGACACCAGAAGAAAAACACTTTGGAAACCCCACTCACACCGTGGCTTCCCCATCAGACCTGCAGGCACGGACCCCATCACTCTCACTGCAAGAGGGCCGTGGGACTGAGAAAGGAGGGTTGACTGTAAGAAAGCCAACCTCCCAGCAGGTTAGTGAGTGCTGTGTTCCTCGGCTCGCGGAGGACGAGAGCCCAGGGGACAGGACTTGAGATCGGTCCGCCAAGCTGCTGGAGCTTGTCCGGCTTGGGGACCCTGCAGAAGGGACAGGGTCTGCGGGCCTGCAAGCAGTTCCCAAGGGACATGTGTGCGTCCCGAGGTGCGGTCTGCTGGGTTGTAAAATTGAAGGTTTACTGATTTCCAGGAGACACAAGGAAGACCGTGAGATCATCTCAGTACGGTATGTCTACCATGTCTTGATTGTTCAAAAAGATGGCACGCCTCCGTGTGACTGGCTTCCTGGCGCTTCCTGCTCTGGGTTTCTCCCTGAGTCACTCGAGAGGGTCACGGGGGCTGACGTGGGTCACCTGCTGCAGTGTCCCGAAGTAAAACAGCGGCATGCAGGGAGACCAGCCGCCGGCCCACCAACATGGGCTCGTGGGGGCCTGCAGAAACAAGGAGTGAAGGCTCTGCGTGGTCCTACGGGGCCAAGGTCTTGAGCCTGGAATGAAACTCCTGCAGTCCTCTGGGCTCTCTGGAGAGAGAAGGAGCACGGAGGGGTTGGGTACTCCAGCAGAGTGCAAGCGTAACTTTGTCCCCTGCAGGTTAATGTGGGTGAGCTCCCGTGGCAAACCAGCTGTCACATGGAACTGTGTGGACAGCAAAGCAGCGCAAGTAAGTCCTGTTGTTGCTCAGAAAGAGAGTCCCCGTCTCCCACAACCATGCAAGTGTGCACACATGTGCAAGCTCACCCATCCATGCAAGCTCAGATACCCCTGCAAGCTCACACACCCATGCAGGCTCACACACTCATGCGAGCTTACACGCTCACGCAAACACACACTAGTGCAAGTTCACACATGTGCAAGCTTACACACTCATGCAGGCTCACACACTCATGCAAGCTTACATACTCATGCAAACTCAAACCCATGCAAGCTCACACACCTGTGTATCCTTCCTGAGCCCCATCCCCAGACTCAGGTCTTCACCACACCTGAGTCTGCTCCCCAGGTCCTCCCTTTGTCCCCTTTCCCAGGACCTTCTGATTGTGCCATCAAGCAAGCTTGAAGCCTTCCCTGTCCAGGGCATTTACATTTTCAAAGAAGGGAGGAGCAGACTGCAGTGAGTGCTGGCTGTGAAGTGACCCTAGCTCGGGTTGGACCTCTAAGGTACTTAGCACCTGTGGCCCTTGGGTCACCTGGAAAACTGAAGCAAGCACAGCTACCTTGCCTATTTGGGAAAGTCAGAGAACAGAGCTTTGCGGGGGGGCACCTGTGTAGACAGTAAGTGTGTGTCCATCTAACTCAGTTTAGCTCTTGGACCCCTGAGCTCCCATGTGTGCTCCCCAGTTGAGGACAATCGTCTCCTGGTCTAAAGTGAGTCCCTGAGATGGGAATGACCAGCTGGAGTTCTCCCCCTTTCCCTTCAGGTGGGCGGTCTGTTCCTCCCCTCTGCTCCCCAGTGTGGCACCACCACCACCTGGGTCCTAAACGCCGAGCTCACTGGATCTCCCTGTGGGTGCCCGTCAGCTCGCCAGTACCCCCCCCAGGACCCCCGAGGGAGGGCTGGACTCTGTAAGGCCTAAGCCCCCCCCGCTCAGGCCGACTGCCTGGCACCTGTAAGGAGAAGGTGGGCAGAGAAGCCAGCATGTGGCTCCCTTAGGACCAGGATCCCGGAGCTGGTCTGGGGCCTCTCCTGGGCTTCCTCTGGCTCAGCCCCTTGCTGGTCCCGCTGCCGGGCAGACCAGCATTTGTCCTCTCGTCCCGGTCAGACATGCATCTCTTCGCAGCAGAGGACGACCACTCATCATCCTTGGGCCTTCCTACCCAGCCGGACAGGAAGGGACGTGCACACCGTCCGAGTGGTGCGAGGCAGACACAGGCTCTCACCATAAAGCTCTCGCTGGGAGAGAGATAGGAGACGGCGCCACTCACCCAGAGACATGATAAAACCCTGCCTGTGCACGCAATGGGCCAAGGTCCTTGACGGGCCCTGCGGCCACCATTTGAGAGAAACTTCCTGCCCTCCAGGCCCCCGCTCCGGGTCCACTCTGCCGAGGGTCTTCCTCAGCCCCCTGCCTGCTGGTGCATCTGTAGCCGGGGTTTAGGGTTTTAGTGGTCAAAGGCAGTCCAGGCTTTGGGGTACTTGGCAGCAGGATCCCTCAAAGACTGAGCTGCTTCCAGCTAACTGTAGGGGGTGCTCCAGATGACTTCCCGGATCCCCTCCAGCACGAGGACGGTCCTTGTTTTGTCGCACACGTCCCTCCCTCCCTCATCACACACCGAATGAGCACATTACTCACCTCCACAGCCAGCCTGAGTCTCCCTCCAGAGACATCTTTCTTGGTCACTGGAAGTCATTTCGAATTTTGTTTCTGGTTGTTTGGGATCTAGAAGCAATGAGGGTTTCTAATATTTCAAGACTGCACATTATTGGACTTTTTCTATTTTGTCATTTCCGTTTGGCAAATTCCTTCCTAGGCTCCCCTCTCATACTTTGTTAAAGCACAACGTAAATCCTATTATACCGGCCCCAAAACTTCCCCCTGAGCAGGGGCTCTGGAACGTCCGCCAGCAGCAGGGTCACCAGACGGCTTGTTAAAACACAGATTTCTGGAACCCGCCCCCAGTTTCCGATTCAGTGGGCCTGGGGGCAACCTCTGCATTTCTCGCAGGTCCGCAGGTGGTGCTGGGACACGTGGCGCTCAGGCGTGTTCGGCAGGCTCTGCTTCCGAGGACCTTCAGGGCACAGTTTTGTGGGACGTTTGCCCCGCACCGTAGGGTCCTGAACCAGGGCCCCTGATTCAAGCTGCAGGAGGGAAGGCACGTGGAGTTGTGTGCCGGGGCCTCAGAAGCCAGCCGAGGAGCATTCATTTCTTCCATCATGTCCACGGCTGCGTGCAGCCACGGGGCCACAGCTACTTCATGGAGGCTCGGGCTCAGGAAGGAGCCTGTGCTCCCAGTGGGAGAGGAGGGGGCTGCAAGCACCCAGCCCATGGGCCCCCGTGTCCTGCCCCACCAACGCCCACCAGGGACGCCCCCCTGCCGTGTGATGGTGGCAAGCGTGGGCCGCAAGCCCCTTCCTCAGCCTCAGCGTCCGTAGCTGTAAGCCGGGCCTGGTTACGGCCACCGTGCTGTACACAGCTGGGGGGAGAGAATCAGTTAACACACCGACGGCGGAGGGTTTTAGGTGGTGCCCATCCCCTGGCATCACTGCAACGTTAGATGTTATTCCAAACAGAAACATAGAAACAAGACTACTCATCACCACGGAGCCTTCCTACCAGCACCTCCTACAGCCACAGGCCCGGATGGATTGTTAATGAGCGGCCGGTGGCCACCCTGCTCGTGCCCCAGCCTGCACCTGCCTGCCGCGTCCTGCCCTCCCAGCAGAGGTCTGGGGGCCAACTGCCTGCCTGCCTGCGGCAGGACCTGGAGCTGAGGCGCTCCCAGCCCCCGGGCCCGTGCCATCCAGCGGTAGCAGGTGACCCCCATGAGCCCCGAGTCCTCGCGTGTGGGGATAGGAGGGAGGGAGGCCGCAGTGCGGGGCCCGCTCCCTCTGCAACCCAGCTGCCCCAGAATCTGTTTTCACAGTGAGATGTCATTTATTTAAAGAAAGCAGCGGGCCCCCGCTGTGTGAGAGGTGGGCTCGCAGGGCCTCCTAGGAGGGCCTGAGCTCAGGCCCTTCAAGGCGGCCGCTGAGGACGCAGTGGGTCGCAGCCTACAGCCTCACTTCTGGGGAGTTCAGGGCTTCGGGGAGGGAGGCCCGGCCTGACCTGGCAGGAGCCTGCTGCTGGGGTCTCAGGACAGGAGGCCCCGGGGGGGGTTAACAGGCAGAGGAACCCGAGTGCCCTGAGGGCTGGGGGGTGCACCGAGAGCCTGTCTGGCTGGTGCCGCACCAGGACCTCCCAAGAGTGTGCACCATGGCCCTCAGGAAAGCAGACCACAGGACAGCATGTGGGAGCGTCCAGAGGGGAAGGTAGTTATATTATTAACCATGAAAGAATATGGAAACCAAACATTAGGGACATTGTTAGATACGGAGTCTGAACAACATTTCCAATAAAAATCTTGTCAAATTTTAAATGAAAACTTTGGCATTTTCTTGCAAAACTCATTCTTTTGCATCAGGCTTTATAAATAAACTACCTACAAGAATCTCCTAACTCTGGATTTTGAATGAATCATTCTGACAGTCATGGCGGGCTGAGAAACAGCGGTCTGCTCTCCTACACAGAGAAGTTCTCCCTTCTTCCTCCCGCTGACGGGCTGTCTTGTCATTAAACAAAATCAGAAAAACTGACCTCATTAAAATGGATCTCAAATGGGTGATCATTCTATGAACCTAATGTTTTATTTTCTCTCATTGACACAGGTCGAAATTTCTTAGGATAATGCAAAAGGATGTCTAAGTCAGTGGGACTACTAAACTCATGTTTTGAAATACTGAAACCCTCCCACGAGAACATGCATATTCTCTGCTGATTTTGTTCTTCAGGATTTCAATTATCACACTGACTACACATGACGAGAAAGCCGTCTTTCACATCAGTTGTCCAAAGTTGGATTTTTGCTTTAAATTTGTGAACTTTGTCATTACACATGAATATGTTCCCAATTATGTGCACTTTGGTCCTCAAACATGTCATTTAACTAAACAATTTTTGGAAGATAATACTATTCTAAACAAATCTGCAAAGTAAGACTCTCTCACAGAGTCTTGGTTTTTTTTTTAAGATTTTATTTATTTATTTGACGGAAAGAGACACAGCAAGAGCCGGATGCAGGGCTCGATCCCAGGACCCCGGAATCATGACCTGAGCTGAAGGTAGACGCTTAACGACTGAGCCACCCAGGCGCCCCCAGAGTCTTGTTTTTAATCCTTTTTTTTGAGTGCCCAGGCACTGCAGTAAGAAATTTCAGAGTCTGCTCAGATTCTTTTTCTTCTCTAAAGCTAAAAACAGAGACCAGTAATGGCCTGGGTTTTACGAACATGTCATTTAGGTAACACCTGTGGTGTGGAAATTAGATCTACAGGATTTTCTTTCTTCTTTTTTTTTTCTTTTGGACATGAAGAGCATCCCTCTGCGATTACAGCTGCTTTGCTCGAGTCTCGGGATTTCCAGAACAATCTCTGGATTGTTCTGCACCCCTTGGCTGCACCAGTGGGCCGGTGGACGGAGCAGGCGGGGTTTCCACCCATCACACCTGTTTCAAACGCTGCCGTGGGCGCTGGCGCTGCCGTGAGGACAGGCCTCATGCGGTGTCCAGGGGCGATTCTAGCTGGGGCTCTCGGCAGCTTCTGACGTCAACCCTCAGAGTCATCAGCAGTAGAAGTCTTTTTGATTTAATCATCTTCTGGACCAGTGTCGTCTCCATGTCCTCAGTGTGTGTCCCTCCACGGGATCAGCTAAGTATTTTATACGTGCCCACTGAGAAACAACCTTGCTGCCCAGAAGAAAACCATGGCCCGAGGCATCCCTGCGGGAAGAGGCGGCGACGCGGGGCACAGCAGGAAGGGTGAGTAAGGTCTGGTCACCCAACTAACAATTTCTGTACTCACGCGGAATAGAAAGAGAGCCATACAGATGGTGTCAACTATCATTTTAACAGGTGTGAATTCTGGAGTGGTTTTTAAACACAGATATACAAATGTTAGCATTATAAATAAATGTTCACCAACATGACAATTCCCGCTGCTGAGCAGTGAGGGGCCCGTGGGAGGGGAAGTGCCAGGGGGAATTTACTACATGTTGAGGGTGGGGTTCTTGCTGAAGGGACACAGCAGGATTATTTTCCAGAACCAGGCCTGGCGGGTGGGGGCAGGGCGCAGGCCTCCCTGAGAAGCGCGTTGGAGTAGGCTGAGAGCAGGTAACCAGGTGAGGGAGCACAGCGTCTGAGAAGGCCGTGAGAAATCACCACCCCACCTGCAGGACTGTAGTCCAAAATCATTCCTCCGAAGTCAGGCTTTTGTAGCATATATTTTAACAGAATGACCCAAAATAAGGCCATTTCACAACTTCCAAGAGGCTGTGAGAAACATGGCACCACACTGGGATTTTGGAGACCTCCTGTAGGAATGGACAGGCGACTGTCCAATGTGAGAAGCAGGAAAGTTGAGGCTCCCTCCCGACCAAGCCACGTGATGAGAGCCTTCCCGCCAAGAACGAAGTCTGAGTCAGAGGTCAGCCCCTGCAGGACCAGCTCTGGACCAACTGCACACCTGGGCTGTGGAAACGCTGCAGGACCAGCATCCTCTCCTGGAGGAAAGTGGGAGGCCTGGACCTGGCACCGGGGCTCACACAAGGGTAGTGGACAAGGAATGGCTGTGGTTCACCTACAAGGGAATCCTGTTCACGGATTAAGGAAGTCACTGGGTTGGATTTTTACTTACTTCCCTCACCAAAAATCATCCAAAAGCAAGGGGTCCAAACTAAAACATCCATTAGTGCTTCAGAATTTAAACTAAATCTACTTCTTAAAAGGACTGTGGTAAGAATACTTGAGAGCTACTCCTCCTAACAAATGTGAGTGCACAGTGCTAACCACGGGCCCTGCACAGCCGAAGCTCCCCACGCCCCCTGAGACAGCGCTCTAGCACGTGGGGATGTGCCGTGGCGCCTGCCGTCCCCCTCCTGTGCTCCCGTGCAGCGGGGCCTCCGCCACGGGACCACTCACTCCACCCCATTTGCTGATTTGGGCGTGATCCCGGATTTACGTTGGAATATGAGAGACGCGGTGTTTGTAGAGGCTGCAGGTGGCTTGCAGAGTGCCTGCACCGTGCGCCTTCACCCTCTGCCACGGGAAGGGCTGAGGCAGGCAGCCGCAGGTCCCACGTGGGGAGACGTGGCCTTGCTCTGCCCTGCCCTGCCCGTGAGCCTGCAGCCAACGGGTGCGGGACAGTTTGTTTTGCAGCAAAATCCCAGCGAGCACACACTTCTTTTCCAAGATTTCTTCACCTTTTCTGTTTCTTATGGTTCACAACCAACACAGAAATTACCACTACCTTGAGATAAGAATTAAAACGTGAGTCGTATGTGTAGTCAAATGATTTGCCCACAGCTCGAATTGTGTCGGAAGCCGACATGGCTTCCCGCATGTCCGGAGTTAGCGCGGTCTGTGAGGCTTGTCCTGTGAACCTCGGCCCCACGCAGGTTAAAGGTCCAGCTTTACCGCATCCTATGCAGATGGCCACCTCCTGAGTTCATCAGCTGCCATGAAGTAAAAGTCATCATTCCTATCTCTCATCCACTCCCAGGAAGTTGATTTCAAGATTTCTGCCTAGGGGCGCCTGGGTGGCTCAGTTGGTTAAGCGTCTGCCTTCAGCTCAGGTCATGATCCCAGGGTCCTGGGATCGAGCCCCGCATCGGGCTCCCTGCTCTGCGGGGAGCCTGCTTCTCCCTCTCCCACTCCCCCTGCTTGTGTTTCCTCTCTCGCTGTGTCTCTCTCTGTCAAGTAAATAAATAAAATCTTAAAAAAAAAAAAAAAAAGATTTCTGCCTAATATGAAGGAAAATAGATACAAAGATTCGGTACAAGCTCCAGGAGATTGCTGAGAAAACTCCTGGCATTTGAATCTGTCCAGACCAAAGAAAAGCACTCAGCGATGGTGGTCTTCTCTGACGTGGGGCAGTGGAGGGCAAGTAGACCAGATGGGAACCCAGGGCCTTGAGGCCACCGGACTCACCACACTCGCGTCGCAATGAGGTGACGCCGCCTATGGGTGTGAGGCAGCCCCGCGTGACCCGCGCCCACCATCTCCTGCGGGGAGGTCACCGGGCCAGGCCCTTAGCGTCAGGGTTGTAGCCATCACACAGAGGATGGCTCGGGGATGGAAGCAGGGTTCCATGGGCAGGCAGGAGAGCGGGGTCTCCGAGAACAAGCGGACAGAAGGTGCACATTCCACCCGAGGCACTGCTGGGACGGAGGAGAAAAGACTGGTACAAACATGTCTGTTCAGCCCCCTTTGTGAACACACTGAAGGACAAGACCCGTGGGAGGAGCCCGCGTGTGCACACTGCAGCAGTATCTGAGCAAAGAGGGAACGCCAGCACCATCATTTAAGAAGCTTAAATGGTGTTTGAATATTTGGGGTAGATAAGTACTCCCTACTTAAAAGTTTCTCCTTTGCATAAATATGTTATTACGTTTACTTCTCTTACCTCTCCTCCAGAATGCTCACTCATCAAGATCTATTGTTTTGCATTTATACCTGGTGGAATTCAAGCCTTGGTCTCTGACCCTTTCTGGAGTCTGAGTGGTGGGTCTTTGGGAAAATTCAAGCATCTTTACAAAGACCCCCTAGGGGCAAAGCCACAGTCCTTGCAAGCTCTTCATGAATGAACCCAGCAGAGGGGGGTCTGGGGAGGAAAGCCAGTCCTCGCTCATTCCTGGGAAGGCCAGTTGTCTCCCATGGGCCAGAACGGGGCCTGGAACACAGTGGGTGCTGGGCACACACTGCTGAAGAGCTGAGGGAATGAAGTAGTGTACACGTCAGATCCCCAGCTCTAAAACTAAAATCACTGGTCTGTCGCATGCCATCACCCAACCATTACCGGAAATATGCATATTTAAGGAAGATTTTCCTGAGGTGTCATTTACACACAGTGGTGCATCTGTTTGCAAACACGAACCCTCAGGGAACCCACAAGTGCCGGCAGACATGCCCACCTCCCTGGAAACCAGCCTGAGACCCTGTCCATACTGACCCCTGATGCTATCTGATCTTTATTGTTGTAGGTTTGAGTTGTTCCAGAATTTCCTATAATCTGAGTCATATAGGCTGTGTACTGTATTCTGTCTGGCGTCCTTTACTCAGCATGACCATCACTGCCTATCGAGGTCTGCTGCTTTGCCCACACCCTCTCCTGATGGTGGGCACCAGGAATAAACCCTCTATGAATGCACTCACACAAGGCGTTTTATAGACACATACTCTTTCTCTTAGATAAATCCCTGGAGGTAGAATTTGGAACACAGAGCTGATGTACGTGTAACTTCTTTGAGAAACTGCCAAACATGTTTCCAAACTGTACCATCTGGTGCTCCCTCCACAGGCCCTGTGTGTTCCAGGTGAACAGCGTCCCTGCCGAGGACGTCCCTACAGTGTGAGTGCACAGCAGGGACTCACTGTTGCTCTGACTTGCATTTCCTCAGTGACGAATGTTGAGTGAGTTTTCCTTTCATATTGCTGTCATGTATCTTCTTTCACGAACTGTCTGTTCAACTGTCTTGCCCATTTTTGGTTGTCTTTTTGTTACCAGTTAGAGCTGGGTTTTGTTGTTTTTTGTTTTTTAAGATTTTATTTATTCATTTGAGAGAGAGAGTGCCCAAACACAAGCAGGGGGTATGGCAAAGGAAGAGAGAGAAGCAGACTCCCCACTGAGCAGGGAGCCAGATGCGGGGCTCGATCCCAGGACCCTGGGATCATGTCCTGAGCCAGAGGCAGACGCTTAGCTGACTGAGCCACCCAGGCACCCCTAGAGTTGTTCTTCTTGTTATGTAGAAACAAGCCTTTTGTCGGATATAGTGTCCACAGTGCCCTGCACAGAGTCTGTTCCTCCTGCCCTGTGGCTTGCTTATTGATCTTTCTAATGCTGCCTTTTGAAGAACAAAATATTTTTTCTTCATTCAGAAATAACAATGGCTAACTCAGCTATCCCCACCCCAAATTTTTAAAAGTATAGTTTCCTTTAAAAGAACTACAGCAAACTGCATGGATTCATTCCATATCTGTGAAAGAAAAATATTATTTTATTTATTTCACAGTAGAAGAAAAATGAGTATGGTTTCACTTAGGAAGTCTTTTATTTTCATATTTTCTCATCCATTTGTAATGCATTTGAATCGCCCAGGCTGATCCACTGCCAATGGAATGTGAGTTGGTGTGCCGGGCCCTTCCGGTGCAGGTCTGAAAGCAAAGCTTCAGGGCTTTTAGTGGAAATTTTAGTATTTTGTTGGTGGCTGGTAAATATCTGACAGTCACAGAAACAGGGCTTTCTGGATGACAAGACAGCTGCTGGGCATTCTGTGAAGAGGGTCACATACGGAGAGGCTGCGGGGACGAGAACAGATGCAGGAGCAGGAGGAGACTCGAGGGTCTGGGTCAGAGAAGGTGTTTTCAGGAGGGCACTGAGAACCCGGGGAGTTCCACGCGAGAAGGGCTGAGAGCAGGGGCCACGGACAAGCACCGTGTCAGATGAGGGCAGCATCACAGCCCGTGAGGGCCGAGGCCCACCTGTGGAGCTTGTCTTTACTGAATCTTGCACTGCAGAGAGAGGTAATAGAGCATTCATACTCGCCTTCTCATCCTGCTGTGTAACTCCAGTTTTAGCACTACGATTCAACCTGGAGCTTCTCTCCGTGAGCGGCTGCCACTGCTCTTCAAACGACGATGACAGCAACCCCTGCGGGTGGAGGGCCATGTTTGCACATCTGGTGGTCAGCAGCGGAAGTCTAGAACCAACAGTGAGCAGGCTCCTGGAGTCCATGCCGGTCAGCCTGGACTCCACCCAACATACACCCTCAGAAAGTGAACAGAAGAGCCGTTCCCTCTCGTGACAATGTTAATAATTTTAGCGCCAAGAGAGGAATAAGATGTCTTCATCCAGAACACACCCCCTGCACTGATGCTAATCTGGATAGAAATGTCCTGCAGGCTGTGCACCTGGGTTCCCCACTCTGATGCTGGGCGCACGTCCCGTGCACTGTGGAGGAGCCGTCCTGCTCGGGTCCACCCCCATGCCCTTGACCATGAGGACGCACACCTGCCTCAGTCGCCCCATCCCACTGCCCCTCCTCACCTGTCCCCCTCTTCCTTTGGAGCCTTCCTGTGAGGGCCACCTTTTCTGCACAATCTCAATTTTCTTATGTTAACATCAAAATCACAGACAACCATCTTTGCTCCCAGTCAAACTCTTATCACTTCTCCTTAGTGTCACTTGCTTGCTTTATTTCAATTCAGTTCTTGTTCCTCTGGGATCTTCGTCCTCCTATCCTGTGCCTCACATGCCAGGAAGGACAGCACTAAGTTCCATCCATTCACTTTTCAGTCCTCTGTTGAACACCTCAGATGAAGTGGTGTGCATCACACAAGCAGGCTCGGTGTGAGCGGGAGAGTCTCTCCTGGCCTGAGAGACCCATGCCCCAAAACCCCACGGCGAAGCAGACCACCCACTCCCTGACAGCCACTCGCTTGAGGAGTTTCCCAAACAAACCCGGACCCCAGGGAGCTCCCCAGACCCCCGTGTCCGCGGCTCCAGGTGCTCAGAAGATACTGTGAAGCTACTAATAGCAGCAAAATGAAAACCAAGCTAGGAACATACAAAGGAAACAAGTTGACAGGTTATTTCTAAGTAGGGCCTGAAACAAAGTTGGTGCTAAATAAGTTGTTGTGGGAAAGAAGACGGGAAGAAGGCAAGGGGAAACTGAGGCCAGGACGGCAGGGTTAGGAGCATAGAATCGCTCCTTTGACAAACATACTCGGTTGAACCACATGAAATTTCCATTCTTGCAGATCAAATCCAGCTGAATGCTGGTAATTTTATACAGTTTAATCTAACAACATCGAAGCCAAGAACCTGCTAGGTATCTGAAAAAGATACTTTTCCAAACGCTGAGCTGCCTGCTCCCCGTGTGAAGCCACTCTTCAAGGCTGATGGGTCTCCAGGTCCAATCACAGATTTTATCAGCTTCTCCATCTGACAATCAAGCATTTGCAAAACACTAGTAACCTTTGCTACGCAACACCCAGAGTCTGAAACATGAAGTCAGTTCTGCTTAAGCTCATGAAAAGCAAAATCCCACATCTGAAAAGAATGCCTCACACAGAATGTCAAAGATGAAGAGAAACTCTTTATTCCAGAATTTGTTTAGACCACCCCTCTGCACAAGGCTTGGGCAGCCCACGATCACATTCTTGCTTTCTTGTCTACAAAAACATGGGTGTGCCAAGAGCGTGTAAACCCCATGACACACGCCACATAATATGAATCATTTTATCATCCAAATCCCAGAAAGCAGTCTTCACAGCAGCCTAATTACTGAAACTGGAGCAGGCTGGACAGACCCGTCCTCATCCCACTTTTCCATCAGAGGTCAGGACTCACCTGGAGGTCAGCATCCCTTCCCCCTGGGACATTCGCCCACCAGCCTCCCCACCATCCTGTCCCTGCTCTCTAGTCCACCTGCTGCAGACGGCACACCCACCCAACAGAACCATCCCGGAAAGCCACACTGAGCCTCAGGCTTCCTACCTGTAACATGAAGGATGCTCCCCCAAACACCCCTGCAGGATCAGGAAGAGGGACAGGCTGACTCACTTTCACAAACCGTAAGATGCTTCTGAGATCCCTGGTTGTCATCTACGCAGTATCTTCCCATGGTCCTCGGGCAGGTCACCTCTGGACCCCACCCCACCCCAGCCAGGTGTCCTCAAGCATCGTGCCCCACCTTCGGCACCTCTGTCCTGGCGAAGCCTCGTCCCAAAGCCAGGCAGCATGTTTCTCCCATCTACCCCTTAGAGGGCCAGATCCTCTTCAATCTTTCAACTTGGTGTGTGAAAAGAATGCCTTCAAATGGGTTTTCCAAGACAAAATTCCATCACTACCTCCCTATGATGTAGATTTTGTCAAGTATTTGGAAAATAAAACTAATAATAATTTCTACCAAACTCATAACATTACCATAAAAATTGGGTAATGATGTGAAATCAAGTCAAAAATGAGAAGTTCTATATGTTATTTTTATTAGTGTTCTCTGATGAACGTAGAACCAACCAATTTGACATTATCATGCACTTGTTTATTGCTTGAATGGTGTAATTGCTATATACTGCCAATGAAACATAAACACAATGTGCAACACCTTCACCAGCTCAGGTTCCCACGGCACCAACACCCACAGCCCATCGTGCCCACAGCTGAGGCGGCCCCCGGGGCTCTGCTGTCCACACTCCCGCTCCTCCCAGCCTCTCACCTCAGCAACGGCTTTTCCAAGTTTACTTTGTCCTGCATTTTCCCTGATGAATTTTTATAATGATTAGGGTTTTTCTTTTTTAAACATTAGCTTTTCTTTAAAATATTATTTGGCTGTTATTATTGACATTAAATAATTTAGAAATTTTTTTGCAAAGTCACATTGGATGCAGCTGGAATCAGTACTTACTTTGGAGAAAATGTAGATAAAGATGAAGGCATTATGTAAGTCACACACGGACCAGGCGCGTCAACGACAAAACGCTGGCGCACCTGCCAGTGGGGATGGAAACCGGCACAGGGACGGTGCGAACGAGTCCAGAGCTTCTTCAGAGCATCAAAAAGAGAACTACCACATTACCTGGCAATTCCATCTGGGATGTCCTCCCAGAAGAACGATGGTGAGGTTTTGAGCAGATCCTTGTACGCCGACAATATTCACAGCAGCAACACATACAACAGCCAAGAGGTGGAAGCAGCCCAGTGGCCGCGGACGGATGGACGAGCCCCTGGCACCTGCTGCAACACGGCTGGACCTCGGGGACATCATGCTCAGGGACGTGAGCCAGTCAGGAAGCGGGGACCCCACAGCTGAATCCATGGACAAGGGGAGGAGCGCAGGGCGGGCAGGGCAGCGGAGGGCAAGCTCATGGGGGCAGTTCTCGTTTTGTGAGATGAGAAGGTTCTAGAGACGTATGCTGGTGGTGACTGCACAGCAAAGTGAGTGCAGTTAACACCACTAAACTGGGCCCTTAAAAATGGCTCAGGTGGTGTTTTCATGTGTATTTTACCAGAATTCAGAATAATATGGAAAAAAATTTCAAATGATGTAACTGGAATTAAGACAAGTAAGATTTTTTTTTTTTTTAAAGATTTTATTTATTTATTTTAGAGACAGAGCACAAGAAGGGGGAGCGGGAGTGGGAGAAGCAGACTCCCTGCTGAGCAGGGAGCCCGATGCGGGACTCGATCCTGGGACTCCAGGATCATGACCTGAGCCGAAGGCAGTTGCTTAACCAACTGAGCCACCCAGGCGCCCCGACAAATAAGATTCTATGGGTTTACTTGCCTCATTAAATATGCTTCATTTACCTATTTTTAACTAGTTTTGAAGTAATTTAATTTTAACAAAGAGAGACAGTAGAATTGCTATAAACCGATAAAATAACTCCCAAGTGTTAGGAAAAATAAAAATGAGTTTTTCTAAAATTTTGCTCCCCCAAAAGCGTGCAAGGAAAGCATGTATATTTATGGTCAGTGTTGTGGACATTCCCAAGTGGAGCCCGGGAGCCCAACCTGGTATTTCTCAGCACTAAGGAGAGGGGCCAAGGGATGGGATGGTTCATGCTAGAATTTACCGGGGTCTGTCCAGGCTGGCCCCGAGAGGCTCTGTCCCAGGTGGCATTGTGTGTTGTTGGCCATTTGCCATCGGGAACTGTTCTAGAAGCATCCTGACTCTCCTGGGGTCCCAAAAAGACTGGTTCTGGGCCCTTAGAGGGAAGACACCTGCTATCCATCCCCAGGACAGCCATTCGTGTCTAGGGAATTCGTGTGGGACCCTGGGGACCCTGCCTTCACTGGGAGGAAAGGCCCAGAAGCCAAACTGTGTGCAGAGCCCCCCATTCACCAAGCAAAACCAGGGCACGTGGTCAGGAGGCCAGGGGGCAGCGCTGCCCACTGCTGTGCGTCCACCCCACAAAGTCTGTTAGGAAACAAACACTAGGCTACTTTTTATTGAAGAACATTCTGTTTTAACTTTACCACGTTCTGTGCACAAGTACTGGAGGCCAACTCCGAGCTTCCAGCAAGGGCACCCTTTGGAGGAGCAGGAAGCTGACGGGCGTGAGTGTGCCGAGCAGCAGCGGCTGGTGGAGGGAAGGGGCCCGAATCTGGTGGTGCTGCTAATATTCCCAGAGCACCCAGCAGAGCAAACTGAAGACTGCCCAGACCACTCCTCCACAAAAGCCATGCAGGACCCTCAAGGATAAGCTCTGCTGAAGGTCATCTCTGGACCTTTCCCTATGAATTAGAGTGGACACAACAGGAATGGAGTACTAGACACAGCCATCAGACATGGTCTTCAGATCAGTATGTTTAAAATGGCTAGGAATATAATAAGAGGATAAGCTGTTAAGAGTAAAGAACTGGAAGATTGAAAACAAAAGTGAACCTAGAACTAAGAGTCATTGAAAATAAACTTTCAATTGATGGGTTAAGAGCTGATTAGAAACAGCTGAAGAGAGGATTTGTAAACTGGAAGGCAGGTGTAAAGAAATCACCCAGAATGTAGCTCATAGAGTTAAAAGGATGGAAAATGTGAAGGAGACTTTAGATGACAGACTGAGTGTAAATATTCATTTAAAAGGAGTTCCAGAAGGAGAGAACAATGAGAATGGAAGAGACAGAATATTTGAAGGGATGATAGCTAGAATTACTGAGAATTAAGGAAAAATCAAATAGTTAAACAAAATGAGCTCTAGGAAAAATAAAAAGAAACACACAACTAAATTTATATTAAGTCTCCAGGACAGTACACACAATAATCTTTCTCCATTGATGGCCTCATTCTGAATCTTTATCACATGGAGTGGGCTTACGAAAATACAAGCACCCACCCCCCCTCATAGAGATTTGGTTTCAGTGAGAGCAGGTGAGGCACAAGAGTGACACTAAAACACAGGCCCTGGGACACCTGAGAGCTCAGGTGGTTATATGTCTTGATTTCAGTTCAGGTCATGATCTCAGGATCATAGGTTCAAGCCTCACATCAGGCTCTGCACTCAGCATGAAGTCTGATTGATATTCTCTCCCCCCCTCCCTCTGCCCCTCTCACTTGTGCTCACTCGCTGTCTCTCAAATAAAATAAAATGAATCTTTAAAAAACACACACATGGGGCACCTGGGTGGCTCAGTCGGTTAAGCGTCTGCCTTTGGCTCAGGTCATGATCCCAGAGTCCTGGGATCGAGTCCCACATTGGGCTCCTTGCTCAGCAGAGAGCCTGCTTCTCCCTCTGCCTCTGCCCCTCCTCCTGCTTGTGCTCTCACTGTCAAATTAATAAATAAAATCTTTAAAACACACACACACACACACACACACAAGCCCCAAGTGACTCTGAGGTGCAGCAGGAATCAAGGTCCATTTATTTACATACTACTCATTTTTCACTTTTAAATATTGCTGTCAGTTACTGACAATTACCTTTGTCATGGTGTCCTTCATTAAAAATTAATCTTTAATTTTTATGAAAATAAATTCATCAAATTTTCTCTCCTGTTTCCTACTTTCAAGTTTTTTTTAAAGTTTTATGAAGTCTTTCTAAAGCATAGGTCACAAAGCTACTCTACATTTTCTATTTATTTATAGTTTTACCTTTCACATTTAGATATTTAAATCAGTAATTGTATGCATGTTTAAATAGAAATACAATTTTCTTTTTTCTCACCATAGAGATCCAATTTTCCCTAAACATTGTACCAAATAATCCATCTTTTCTCCATTGTTTTATCGTGTCATATTAATATGTTTTGAGTCCCCAAATATACATGGGTCTCTTTCTGAATTCCCAATTATATTCCTTTGGCTTTATTTCAGTTCTTGAACCAATGCCACATTATTTTTATTTCTATGGTTTCATACGTCTTAATATCTGATAAAGAAAATATAAAGTTGACTTTTCCTTTTATGGATCTTTTTTCTCCAATAAATGTTTTTTGGTATGAGTTTACTGAATCCTGATGGAATTTTGATTAAGACTGCAATAAATTTATAAATCAGTGAAGAACTGGCACCCTTAATTTAAATTATGAAAGGATATGGAATACTATTCAGATCTTCTATGTAGTTTATTACAGTTTTAAAGTTTTCTCCATAGTTATTTGTTTTTCTTAGTTAAGCTCCTAGACATGTTCAAGTGTTATTTGTTATTATAAAGGAAATCTTGTTTTTATTTTAATTTCAGTTAGTTATTACTGGTATATTGACTGTTATAACTAGATATTACATGAAGCAACCTTACTGAAACCTTGATGAATTATATTACTTCTAAAAGCTTAATAATTCTATTAGTTTTTTCCACTTAAATGAATCAAATCATCTGCAAATAATGAGTTTTGTCTCTCCTCTTCCAAGCCTTTTTACTCTCATTTGTTTCTCTGTTTTATTGATCAGAATCTCCAATATTATGTTAAAAGGAGTTGTAAGAGTAGTTATCCTTATCATATGCCTGATCTTAAAGAAAATGCATGTAAAATCTATTAAGTATAATATTTTCTATAGATATTGGCATATAACCTTTACCAGATTAAGAATCTATTTTTTATTCCTACTTTGTCAGATTTCCTTTTAATCCTAAACAGTAATGGATTTAAATGCTTTTCCTGCATCTACTGAGATAACACAAAATATTTTCTCTTTATCAAAGTAGTGAATTAAGTCATTAGATTTTCCAATGTTGAACCAATTTTGCATTTGGAGATAAATCCTACTTAATCAAAATGCATTTTTAAGTGCACAGCTGAATTCAGTTGGCCGTGTTCTATTTAGGATTCACATAGGCTTGTCCATAACTGAAATAGGCATATAATCACATTTTGCATTATATGTAGCTGGTGTTAGAATAAAAAATACCCTACCCTCATTGTGAAATAAGGGGAATTCTTATACATTCAGTTCTGGGGAAGGGTAAATTGGCCACTTGGAAAACATTTTGGCACTTACCTTATAAAATAAAACATACATTTCATATACAACCCCAAAATCCCATATGTAAGTTATTTATCCAGAAAAACTAAAAACATGCATTGGCACAAAGAGGTGTTCATGAAAGTTTCTGTAGCTTTACTCATAATACATACAAGCTGGAAACTTCCACAAATTGGTGAATGTATAAACAAGTGTGAAACCATATGACGGAACAAACTACTGATATATGCAACAATATACAAAGTCTCATAACCATTATTCTACACGAAAGAATAAACATACCAAACACAGTGTAATATTCAAAGTATATGACTTCCTGAAAATATATAAGGAACAGAAATCAAATCAGTGGCTGGGGTAGGAAGAAAAAGTTGACTACAAAGGGACTCACGGGGCCTGCGTGGCAGATATTCTCCATCCTGACTCTAGTGGGACTTGGGTGGGGGGGATATTCTCCATCCTGACTCTGGTGGGACCTGGGTGGCAGATATTCTCCATCCTGACTCTAGTGGGACTTGGGTGGGGGGACATTCTCCATCCTGACTCTGGTGGGACCTGGGTGGGGGGATATTCTCCATCCTGACTCTGCTGGGACCTGGGTGGCAGATATTCTCCATCCTGACTCTGGTGGGAATTGATATCTGGTGGGGGACACCTCCAACATGACTGTGGGGCAGGTTGTATGGCTATATCCATCCATTAACTCTTACTTAATTTTATACCACATAGAATGAACTTTATGTAAACTATCAGTAAAACTTAATTTAAAAAATACAATAAATGAGGGGCACCTGGGTGGCTCAGTTGTTAAGCCTCTGCCTTCGGCTCAGGTCATGATCTCCGCATCCTGGGATTGAGCCCCCCATCGGGCTTCCTGCGTAGCAGGGAGTCTGCTTTCTCTCTCTCTCTCCCTCTGCCCCTCCCCACTGTTTGTTCTCTCTCTCTCACACACACACACACATAAATAAATAAAATCTTTAAAAATAAATAAAAATAAAAATATAATAAATGCTACCATATGTTAGACTAAGAAGTAGATAATGGGAGTTGCCAAAGATTATTTAAAATAAATCACAACCAAAATACCAATTGGTATTTTTTTTTAATTTTATTATGTTATGTTAGTCACCATACATCATTAGTTTTTGACGTAGTGATCCACAATCCATTGTTTTCATGTAACACCCAGTGCTCCATGCAGTACGTGCCCTCCTTAATACACATCACCGGGCTAACCAATCCCCCCTCCCCCCTCCCCTCTAAAACCCTGTTTGCTTCTCAGGTCCATAGTCTCTCATGGTTCATCTCTCCCTCCAATTCTCCCCCCCCGATTTTTCCCTTCCTTCTCCTAATGTCCTCCATGCTATTCCTTATGTTCCACAAATAAGTGAAACCATATGATAATTGACTTTCTCTGCTTGACTTATTTCACTTAGCATCATCTCCTCCAGTCCCATCCATGTTGATGTAAAAGTTGGATATTCATCTTTTCTGATGGCTGAGTAATATTCCATTGTATATATGGACCACATCACCAATTGGTATTAAAAAAAAAATAAGCCTTTGTGTTCTAAGTCATGTGGAGGCTGCAAATAAAAATGTTTGTACCTCAGGTAAGTGAGACTCGCCGCTACAGTAATACTTCATTTGAAGAAGTAAGAGCATATGTCATAAAACAGATTTTATATAACTCTAGGTGTTTGCACATGCAATACATAAAAGAAGACTACTTTTCGGTATCACATACCTTCTGTTCATACAATAGAGAAATCCTGAAAAATGATTAATAACCAGAGGTGCAACAAATTTGGTTTGTGTCTCCAGCAGGAACTGAAGAGAACAGGGAGAATGAGACAAGCATTCTGGGTTGTTAATCCAGACCTGCACCGGTCCTTCATGCACATCTAACATGATTCCAGCTCGAACGACACAGGTTGCTAAATTGCTCAACGTTTGCTCACAGTCCTCCCACCTCACACAGGCTCCACATATCCTGATTTCCTTTTCTCCATGTCTCCACAGCGCTGAGAGCTGAGGACCACCTTCCTAGTGTGCGACAGGTGGGGCAGATCATACAGCTCTGCCTACAATATTTTATTATCTAAACAGGTCTGAAAATAGCCACTTTTCTCCAGACTCAAGATTCTTTGGAACCTTCATACTTTCCCTATTCCCCATCCAAAATGTACGTGGCCCATCAGTAATAAAAGACAGCAGAGCACAGCGCTCGGCACAGTGTAGGGTGGGCTGCCATTCACCAGCTGTGTCATCTTAGTGACACCACAGTGACCTCATGCGCCTCGTCTCCATCTTAAAATGGGGATGATAACAGCATCCACTTCAGGGGACCTGAGAACTACGTGAGTTAACACAGAGTCTTAGAACTCTGCCGGCATACTGTAAATACTACTACTTTCATACTGTAAAAATCACCCTCCTCTAAGACAACCACAACTGTGTCCCCTCCACTTTGAGTAGAAGGTAGGAAGATGCCATTTATAGCTCCAGGATCTGTAGATGAGTTCCACGTATGTCCTGAAGGAAACAAGAAAGGAGCACTTCACAGAGAGAAGAGCACCAGGTTGAAAAGTCAAGGTGAAGTCACCAAACCTGGCTGTATTGGACATCAACCCTGAGTCCTGCTCCAAGGTTGACCTGCCCTCCTGGGCCTCCCATCTTCACGGACGCTTCATCTAACACAGCAGGTGTGAAGGAGACAAAACCCAGATGTGCCATTGGAAGGGAAAGAGAAATTCACGTCATCATTTAATTGTGATGGATGTGGATTCCTGCCTGATGAGAACGCGCGTTTGTGTGCGGATAAGTCAGCTGCCAGACTCTGCTTCAAAGATTGCCAGGATTTGCCCTTTTGTGTGCTTGGAGAGATCTCTATGGTAAATGAGGGGAAAGGTCTGGAATTTCTTCACAAAGAAATCACTGTTCAGCCTCATCCATCAAAAGAAGAAATTCAGAAATGAGGAGTCTCTCAACTGTTTCCTAATGCAGAATTTTAAGATGATATTCAATGTTACTATTCTTATCAACTGTTTCAAATATGATCATGGGCAGCAAACGTGAGAACCACTGGTCTGTGGCCAGTGTAAATGCCTTTCTCCACATGCACAGCATAAGGTGTTTGTTTTGATCTTGCTTCACTGAGGATTAAACCTCCTTGTCCTATGACATTTCTGAATATTGTTTGTTTGGGGTTAGCAGATGACCGAATGGAGGACTCTCCAGCTCTCCTTCCCTCTTTAACCTTGTAAATGAGACTTGGATGCCAGTTGGGATAAGACCACTGACGACCTTGTTGTGACTGAGGCAGAAAGGACACAGAGTCCCAAGCTAGTGGACCAGTTACTGAGTAACCAGTAACCTCAGGTATACTATTCAGTCTGCCTGAGCCTCAGTTTTACCATCCGTCAAGTGGGGATAACAACGTAACTATGCTTCAGAACGTGGACTGATGTATGCACACGCAGGACTCATACAGGAACATAAGTCACTTCATAATAAAGATGATGTGTCACATATAAGATATGCAGTTGATATAGGGTCACTCAGGTGGCCACTCTGTCTCAGTCCCTGATGTCGCAACACTTGAAACCCCTGAATATGAAGCATTTTCATGCCCACGTCACGCTCTGCAACCCCTTGATCAAACCCTTCCCAACTCCCCAGTACCTGGTTCTGTTGATAGATCATCATTAATTTGAGTCACACGATTCCAGAGGTGAAGGTAATCTTAGAGAAAAAAACTAGTGTGGTTTTCTTTTTTTAAGTGGTTAATCCGGTGTGTGAAAAGTTGCAGAGCTGAAAGGGGTAGATCTGGGTGGGGCCCCGTTCCTCTGCTGCATGCAGACCCTCCAGGGGGGTCCTTTACTGGACAGGCTGCTCGGTGTCTGCAACAGAAACCACAACAAACAGGTACCCAGCCTTGACAAAGGCAGTAAGGGCGAAGATTTAAACTAGGTGATATTTGACAACGCTCGTTTCATGAGCCATCGTGGCAGAAAAGAACTAGAGAACGCACCCTGTTGCCCCATGTTCTGTCTGACGGATTTCAGAAACCTGTAGCATCACATGCCGCCACAGGGTTCAGCCGACCTCTCTGAAGAGGCATTTGTGACATGTGACTGGAACTCTGTGCTTCCACCCGAGGCCACCGTCCCGATCACTCAGGCTTCATGAGGGGCAGTGGCTATTGGCCAGACCCTGCTCCTGATCAATTAGCTCAGAGTTTCTGGGATGGGCAGATGGGTCCACCGTGCAGCCAAGACGGAGCTCTCGGAGATTTCAGTTCTATAATTTCATTACTTCTCAAACGTTTCTAGTCCAGGGTAAATATTTCCACTTTGTTTAAACTTGCTGAAGTCCAACATGTGGCAACATTCCGTGGTCACCTTCTAGCCCCTCCCCTGGCTTGTTGCAGTAATTCTACTTTGCAAACTCCGAGCTAGCGGTCTTTCTGCCCCGTGTGCAGGCGGGGGGGCGGGTGCAGGCCAGATTTGGACGGGGACACATGGGTCCACCCAAGGTGGACTCTCCCAGGTGAGTCAGTGCTGAACGGTAGCCCAGGCCACTGTTAATTCTGGAAGAGTCCGGCCAGAGGGCAGGGCCGCAGAGCATGAAGCGCCCACACAGATTCTGCGGCACATCTCCTCAGCACGAAGGCTTATGCCAGGTGTCCTGGCAGGAATGGGACCCAAGCAACTGCATCCTTCCCAACCCTGAAACGTCCCTGTGTTGCACTGATTTAGCCTGTGTGCCGTGGGCTCCTGGGGGAGCAGTTCAAGCTGGTACTGCAGCAACCCACAAACTGGCCGCTTTCTAGGCATGCAGCAGATGGGCCTGGGTGAGGTGTACGTACCGTGTTGGCTTGTCTCTGAGAAGCTCTGGGATCCTGCAGGATGAGCTCTACTTGTAACCATGCAGACACTCCCTCAAGTAGCTGCCCTACGGGTTGGAGCGCAGGGTCTGTGGCGTGGGAAAAGCTCAGCAGGGGCCTGGGGTGCGGGGAAAGCTCAGCAGGGGAGCCCCTGGATTCCTAGCACATCCTCCATGGAGTGTACGCTGAGCACACGGCTGCTTCTGTTCGAAGCAGGGATGTAGCACTCTGTCAGCTCTGCACCTGCCCGACAGACGGAAGGAGGCTGCTGGACTCTGCATGCAGAGTGCAACTGCACACGTTTTAGAGACACGGGTGGAAACCAGACAAGCAGCTGGGGGTCTTCCTGGGCATCCTCAGCCTCCAGTATGGACGGGCAGACCGCGTGCTTTGAGTAACTACAATGTACACAGTACAGTGTCTGTCTTACCCTCCACTTCTAAAGCACCACGGAGTGTTGTCACAGCCCCGAAATCTCCAGGGAATGAAGCATCATAACCCCGGACCACTACAAACTCCACCGGTGTCGATGATGGGGCCCAAGTTTAGGAGCTGAACTGCCAAAGAGCAGATCTGCTTTACAGGCTGTTTTAGACTATCCACAGGTCCACACGCACACACAATGCACGCTGAACAGAGAATCTGTACGGGGAGAATCACACACGTGTTTTATCACATAGAAAATGTGCTCAGTGTTACAGACCCAGGGACATCTGTAAAAGGAGGAGGAAGGAATTCCAGGTCCCCCCGGAAATGAATGCAGTCGGTGTGCAGTCGGCACCTGAGGAGGAGCTGACCGATGGGAGAATGTGGCCGTCTCCTTAAGGGTAACGCACTAGAATTTTTAGTAGGTTTTCTTAGACTAAGTGGAATGAAATTCATGGCAATGACTCTAGAGGGTGCCTACTCTGGGGTAGGATGGACAGTGTGGGTACTTAAAATTATTTTATCTGAAATGTGAAGTCCCAAATTCCTAACCCCTTTACAGTTATATTATTCAATATCTAAAGTGCAAATTCTAGTTAAGATCAAGTTTTAAATTCATGCTTCAAGGCATCCCCTTTACTTCAAACATATAGAAATTATATATAAAACATAACACAAGAAAAAACAAACTGGCCTAGCCAGGCTCCAAACAAGGTAGTTTCTCCAGAGCAGGAGTGAGACAGAAGCACACGCATGTGCCATGGCCTCCTGGCCTGTGGCAGGACGACAAACAGGAACGCTCCACAGACTGATGGGGGCCCAGGTACCAGCCCCACTCCTGAGACACGGCCAGCCCTGTGCACACCGGGGAGCTGCCACCGGTGTCCTTCCACCACAGGTAGGAAACCCTGCACCAAGGCCCCAACAAAATCCAAATCCAGGGAGAGAAAAGAGGGGAAAGAGAACGCTGGAGCGTTTTTCTCAACTAAAAATAAATCTGTAAATTAAAACTGCAAAATGCATATTTACATTGAATGTGAAGAAGGTAGACTGAGTAACGTGGTCTGAGAAATAATTCAAAATAAGTATGTTTATAGTCGCCAAAGAGATGAATGGACAATAACCAAATAACAATTAGAAATCATTTTATAAATTGCAATCAGTGTGAAAGGATAAAAAGCAGAATATTGTTTGCTTGGACAAAACACACTTGAAGAAAGGACTAGTTCCAAGAATATAATATGATGGGATCACCCAAAATGCCAGTGACAGACAAACTGGTTTAAGAAATATGAAAGATCAGTTAAAATCCATGAATGATACCTGGAGAGTTTAAAAATTATACTGAATGGAATCCAGACCACAATACTAATGGCAATGCTGAAAAAATAATATTTGAAAACCTAACGGACATCAGATTCCTCATCAGCTATGTTTGCTATCAGAAGGCAATGGAGGGGCGCCTGGGTGGCTCAGTCAGTTAAGCATCTGCCTTTGGCTCAGGTCGTGATCCCAGAGTCCTGGGAATGAGTCCCGAGTCGGGCTCCCTGCTCAGTGGGGAGTCTGCTTCTTCCTCTGCCTGCCACTCCCCTTGCTTGTGCTCTCTCGGTCTCTCTCACAAATAAATAAATAAGTAAAATCTTAAAAAGAAAAGAAAGAAGGTGATGGAATAGTGCGTTCAGAGTGTCAACGTCAGGTGTAGATATTTATGTCAAGCTGAACTATCATTTTGATGTGAGGGCAAAATGGAGGTATTTTCAGATACACAAAGACCAAGAGATATTATCACTTAATTTCAAAACCTTACTGGGACAATTTATCATGAAAAATGTATTTCAGCAAGATGAGAAAACCTAGAAGAAATGAGACTCAAGAGAAAACCAGTGACCAGAATTTGACCAAAACCCCAAACAATGACCACAAGCTCTGGACAACAATGCTCTCCAAGCTCTGTGCACCTGTTGAGCTCTTGTTCTTGTCCGGGAGGAAATGATACAAAGTAACTTCAGATTTTTTTCAATAAAATTTATACCTAAGTATATAAGTTACAATATTAAGGGTAATAGTTACAATAAAATAGAAGTATAATCTTTAGCTTTCAGCCAACACTGGGAAAAATATTAAAAATCAACCTTGCAGAGACAGAAAAAGAAACAAAAAAATCAAAGTACCAGGATAAAAAACAGCAAAACCCATTTGTAAAAGTGAGTCTAAATAAGTCAGTAGTCCAGAAAATGGTAAATGTGTGAGGTTGTTCAGGTGAAAGACAGGAGACTATCACCTGAATTAAGAAATTCAGGTGGAAGGACCGAAAGTAAGTAGCAGGGAAGGGGCTCCACGTCAGTGCGGAGAAGTGTAGGCTGGTTTAGTTCTGCTAATGTAGCAGAAGAACATCGCTGTAACTGCAAACCGTAAGGCAATAAGAAAATAATACACAGCAGGGTCCCTGGGAAGATGAGAAGCACAGACAACAGCAGATGGTGTCCGGGAGCACTGGAAGGAGAAGGGGGGCAACAGAAACACAGGTGCATATTTTCCTTCACGTCAATTCTAAACGTACGGAGAGAATAGTGATGTTATAGGTTTGACCCAACAGCTGTGACACAGCAGACATTAAGTGGAATCCTGTAACAACAAACTCGTGATTATATATATGTTTTCCAGACACACATGGAAATTTCTTAAGAACTAATCAGGAAGTAGGTCACTATCCCAGGGCCTAGGTCATACGAATAATCATCTTTGGAAATAACTGATTAGAAGTCATGTGTTTTGGGGGAAAGAAAAGCAACTCACTGAGAAAAAAAGGAAACCATAAAGGAAATTTTAAATAGTTAAAATTAAATTCAAACCAAAGTGCTTCATGTCAAAACCCATCGGCTGAAACTAAGCTGATACTTTGAAATTTATAGCTTCAAATGCAAACATGAAGAAAAACAGTCTGAAAATAAATCAGTGAAATATTCATCTCGAAGAGTGGAAGCATGTGAATGAATGATACTAAATGCAGAAGGAAGGAAACAAGAGGAGAAACAGCATCAATGGGAGTGGAGAGACTCCCGTGAGGACTAGCATTAGGTTAGTCCACAGAGCGAGGCCGTTAACAAGCAGTTCGCCATATTTTACTTGGAATCTGAAAAAGAAAACTAAGCTGTATTTGAGTCATGGTTCCTGGTGGTGACCTGGGCAGGATCTCAGGTCCCCTCATGACAAGTGGTGAGAAAAATGCCCCTCCAGTTAGGCCATCATGGAATTAACTGGAAGAGTGCGCAAGGAGCCGTTAACAGAGTTCTTAGTCAGTGTTGGTTGGAACAAAATGAAGAACACCAGGGTTTAGTCACAGGGATTAAAATTCCAGCCTGGAGAATTAGCCAAATCGATGATATGCACACAAATCACCAAAAATGTGCTTCCTGGATCCTTGGATCTGTTGCAACACAGGGTTCCGTCTGCTCGTCTCTGAACAGGAAGGTGTGTGGCTGCTGAGCCTGTGTGGGCCAGGACCACTCTTCCTCTGTCAGGCATGAATCTGAAGCTCAGATGATCGATACACACTGGAACATGCACAGCAGCATTTATGAAGATGCTCCAGGGACACGGTGACCTGAGGGACAATCTGTGCCTGTAGGTACTTACACTGCACGACATAGTGTGGAAGCAGAAATTGTACAGACATTAGATAAAATGCATAATCTAAAAATCATGATTGTAAGTGAAATTATAAAATATGTCATGGGATATAAAAAGGAAATCCTACAAGTTTTAAGTTCATAGAAACAGGGAAGTTAAAGATAAGCATATGCGGATATGCTATGCGGGAGGGCTTCCTGGGGTATACTGCTGACTAGCGACTTAAGATTTCTTACTTCAAGAAGTATTTGCAGCTGCTTAAAATAAATAAAAGAAAATAAAATGGGAAACAATCAGCTCACACATCAACTAATGAGGAAATGAAGGAATCAGACTCATGGCTGAATTAGCATTAAAACAGCCGATACGATCTTGGAACGCAAGTTTCCACAAAGAAAGTCAGACTATAAGTAGTGAAGGTTGACAGGGTGGTTGGGCAACCATGTATGTGAGTTCATGAAGTGGTGACTCAAATCAAGAAGGTGTCACTTTTCCCCAACTTGGTCTATAAGCTTAATATGATTCTCAAATCTTCAGCATTTTTTCTTTTTTGTTTTTGTACAAATAGACAAGTTTCTTCTTAATTTTGTATAGGAAGGCCACAGAATAGTTGAATAGATGAAACAGTATTGAAAAAGAGAGACCAAGCGGGAAGAATGACCCTCCTGCACACGGCGGGGTTCAAGAGGAAGGGGTGCGGCAGAGAGCTGGCTCGCAGACCGCCAGGCCAGAACAGCCACCTGAGGCCAGCATACACAGACTTGGCGGCTGACCCCTGATGAAGGTAGCAGGGCAGTTGGGGAGGGAGGACAGCCCCGCCAGCAACTGGGGAAGAACAGCGTTCGTTCCACTTGGCTGGGGGACATCGAGTATGGTCTGGACAACAGTACACACGCAGCCACCGTGGGGACACAGCAACCTCTGCACATGAGCGCTCAGTGCTCCTCCACTTGGAGTACAGGGCACTGCGTTCTGGTGCCCACTCCAGGTCCTAAGACCGCTGATGGGCACAGTGAGTCTTCAGAGGACTGCATCGCATGGAGAAGCCAATCGTAGAAGGTTACACAGTGTGACTATAGAACATGCTTGACGACATGATGGAAATTGGAACAGATGACCGGCTGCCAGGAGTCAGGGGAGGCCTGGGGGGAGTGGGTGTGGGTGCAAAAGGGACCCAGGAGGGATCCTCGCAGTGACGGAATGTGCTGGATCTTGACTGTGCTGGTGGACGCACGTATGATAATACAGCATAGACCTTGGTGCTGCGTGTACTCACGTGCACGCGCGTGCACATACACACACACGTGTGCAGGTCACGTGGGAAATGTGAACACTGTCGGCAGATGGCATCAACAGCCAGGTCCCGTATCGGCCCAGAAGTGTGGGCGTGTCTTACGCTGCAGGATGGACAGTAACGCTGTCTGCGTGTTTCTGAGCTGAAATGGAGGCTGTGCTCACAAGCTCACCGCTCCTTGTATGAAAGGCAAGCGGTCCACCACGATCCAAGGTAACCAAGCTCCAACCCTGCGAAGGCTCACAGCGAGTACGGTGAGCCTGTGCTCAGGGCAGACGCCCTGCAGGCAGCAGGTCCCTCCACCGGCACACCTGGAGCCGGCGCGTGCCCGGTGCCGCGGAAGGGAGCTTGCATCATGCGTCCAGGATTCCTCCCGGCCACATCAGCACAATGTGGGGAGCATGTGGGAGGGCCGCTCGGGGGGCCGAACAGGACAGGGAGAGTCTACCCCGGGCGGCATCTGATGTCCGATGGCGGTTCTAGCTGCTGCCTGAGAGGCCGAGTCAACCAGCACCCGACAGTGGCCTGTGCTGAATGGGGTACATGTGCCAGAAGCGTCTTGGAATATTATCCAGAAAGAAATCCAAAGACTGTGCTGCTGGAATGTGGACTCATTTGTGACACACACCACACCCAGACCATGGCACTTGCCTCTATGACAGCCCTTCACCGCGGGGTTGGGAACCGTCCAGCAGAACAGCACTCGTGTGAACAGCCCTGCGCTCAGAGGTTCCGTGGCCAGGCTCACAGGCTGCCTTGATCCTGGAGGCTCAGAGGACACTGCCTGATCACAGGCCAGCCACGTGCTGGCCCCGTTAAGGAGGCCTCAGGCCCTGTCCCCCTAGAGCAGGCAGGCCAGGATGACAGCCTGGCCCTGAGGACACCCCAGTCCCTCTTGGCTCCGGGCACAGCAGGAACGCTCGCTCAGCAGTTGGCACCTGCCCACACCAGCTCCCTGCTTGGCAGGACCGAGGCTGTCGCAGGAGAGGATGGTGCTCTCATCCGCGGGGGATGTGTGGAGATTCACGCTGCTGCCAGACTCGGAAAACAAAGACTTTTGTTTCCTGAAATCCCGATGTGGCCTGTGTGGGAAAACAGTGGCAGGCCTGAAAGGGAGCATGCCGTTGCAGGTGAGTTCCAGTCCAGCAGGGCCGGCGGCCGTCCGCGCCCAAGCACGCCCATCTCAGGACCACCATGTGCTGCCTCGTCTGACCTTGGGTCACCCCAGCGTCACTCAGCAGGACCCCGTCTCCCGCCAGCCCACGGCCTCGAGGGCCTCATGCAAACAGCATCTCCCGGGGTGAGCCTCGTGAGCTGGAGGCTGGGGGAGAAACCCCCCCCAAGGCCCGGGGGGCGGCCCCCCACGCCTCCCGTTGTCCACAGCTCTCACAGAAGCCTCTCTCGGCCAGGTGAAAATGGGCTGCACGCTGCCATCCCTGAAACGCAGGAAAGGCTGGAGGTCAGTGGCGGGCAGCTCCTCTGTCTGTGCGGACGGTGGACACCACAGTGGGCCTCCCGCACCCTCATCCACTGAGGTCTTTCTTGCCTGTCCCCTGGGTGCCATGGAAAGGCCCCCAGCTGCCCCGTGCAGGCAGGCCAGGCCAGGTGGTGCATGTAATCTGCACAGAGCAGGACGCTCACAGAGACCCTGCTTCACATGTTCTGGGGACCAGAATTATGGCCCCTGTGCCACGGGGTTCCATGGGCCCCAGAATTTCTGCCAGGAAGTCTCCAGGCTGAACCCGCCAGTGGAAGCACTGGGGTGGGAGATGGAAGGCGGCAGAGAGAGAAGCCCTGGTTGCTCCTGCAACTCGGCAAGCAAGTATGTGTGCGTGGCAACCATGTGATCACACTCACTTTGGTGCAGCGGGAGCTGAAATCCCCACTGGTTCACAGAGATACCTGCATCTTGTTGCATCTTGCAGGCCACACCCACCACATCCACCTGCAGGTGGAGGTAGAGTGGTCCAGCCGGGCTCGAGCTTATCTTGGACCGGCGTCCCCAGAATCCCCAGCATCCCCAGCATCCCCAGCAACCCCAGAATCCCCGGCATCCACAGCATCCCCAGAATCCCCAGCATCCCGTGTCCCCTGCATCCCCAGAATCCCCAGCGTTCCCAGTGTCCCCAGAAGCTCCAGTGTCCCCAGCATCCCCAGCAACCC